>NC_090265.1:217516071-217833393 GCF_040414725.1 Anabrus simplex | reverse complement strand
AAATTTCAACAACAAAACATAGTTTAAGAAGCTGTTTGGAAGAATATATTCAGCTTAGTCGAATTATTGTAAATGTTATCTTGTTTATGATATTCCAATTGTTTCAAATAATGATGCAACCTGAAGTATTTCAAGATGGACCAAGATACCCTCCCCAAAATTAAGAATACCTAACATTGTATTCATAATCATTCTGCCGTGTAATAATCTCAACAAGTTGATACTCGTACTCATATCATTTTGAGCTTCCTCTTCATGAGTTCATGCATTCTTAATCAATAATAAACCATTTGACAGAATAAGGGTATGTATGGGTAATTTATTTGGGAAACGGGTAGTGAGAACTCTAGATCCTAATGGGTGGGCAGGAGATAGGGATCTGCGCTCAGATGGCCTTCACTTAAACCGCAGTGGTACATATAAGTTAGGAAATTTGTTTAGAAGGATTATAGGGAGGTACATGCAGGGGAACTGGGTGGCCTAGGGAGCGGTGATAAGGGAACAGGGAACTGGAAATCAAGTAGGGACGACATAAAAATGTTAGTGCTGAAATGTAATAGGACTGTAAAGAAAGGAATAGAATTAAGTAATTGAATAGATATATACTTACCAGATATTGTAATAGGAGTTGAATCATGGCTGAGAAATGATAAAATGGATGCAGAAATGTTCTCACGGAACTGGAGTGTGTATCGTAGAGATAGGATAGGAATGGTAGGAGGGGGAGTATTCATTCTGGTGAAAGAAGAATTTGTAAGCTACGAAAAAGTTAAAAATGACAAACATGAAGTTCTAGGTGTTAGGCTCATCTCTAAAGATAATAGGCAACTTGATGTCTTTGGAGTGTACAGACCGGGAAAGAGTAGCACAGACACCGATTCATAATTATTTAATAAGATTAATGTGGGAAACGATAAAGAAAGGAATGTGATTGTAGCAGGTGATCTCAATTTACCAAATATCAATTGGGAAGGTAATGCGAATGACAGGAAGCATGACCAGCAAATAAGTTATTATGGGAAGGGCATCTGATTCAGAAAGTGATGAAACCAACTAGAGGGAAGAATATTTTGGATGTGGTGCTGGTAAAACCAGATGAGTTCCATAGAAAAACTGAAGTAATAGATGGTATTAGTGATCACAAAGCTGTTTTCGTGGTAGTTAAAAATAAATGTGAAAGAAAGGAAGATATTAAAATTAGGACTATTAGGCAGTACCATATGGCTGATAAAACGCGTATGAGAGAGTTTTTAAAAGTAACTATGATCAGTGGAAAACGGTAAATAAAAATGTAAACATATTCTGGGATGGGTTCAAAGCAAAATTTTGAGGAATGTGAAAATAGGTTTGTACCTTTAAAGGTGGTAAGGAATGATAAAGATCCACTATATTATAGCAGAGAAGTAAAGAGACTAAGAAGGAGGTGCAGGTTGGAAAGAAATAGAAATGGCTGTGGAAGTAAGGAGAAATTGAAGAAACTTACTAGGAAATTGAATCTAGCAAAGAAGTGAGCTAAGGATAACATGATGGCAAGCATAATTGGCGGTCAAACAAATTTTAGTGAAAAATGGAATAGGATGTATAAGTACTTTAAGGCAGAAACAGGTTCCAAGAAGGATATTCCAGGAATCATTAATGAACAAGGGGAGTGTGTATGCGAGGATCTTCAGAAAGCAGAAGTATTCAGTCAGCAGTATGCAAGGATAATGTCCAGACAGAGGGAGGTGACTAATACTAAAGAAGTATTAAAATTTACCTATGACAACAATGACATTTACAGTAAGATACAAAAGTTGAAAACTAGAAATGCAGCTGGAATCGACAAGGTTTCGGGGGATATACTAAAGATAATGAGTTGGGATAGAGTACCATATTTGAAGTACTTGTTTGATTATTGTTTGCATGAAGGAGCTATACCAAATGAATGGAGAGTTGCTATAGTAGCCCCTCTGTACAAAGGAAAGGGTGATAGACATAAAGCTGAAAATGACAGGCCAGTCAGTTTGACATGCATTGAATGTAAGCTTTGGGAAAGCATTGTTTCTGATTATATTAGACATGTTTGCAAAATTAATAACTGGTTTGATAGAAGGCAGTGTGGGTTTAGGAAAGGTTATTCCACCAAAGCTCAGCTTGAAGGATTCCAGCAAGATATGGCAAATATCCTGGATTCAGGATGTATCGCGATTGACTATCTACAGCATTTGATAGGGTAGATCATGGGAGACTACTGGCAAAAATGAGTGCAATTGGACTTGACAAAAGAATGATTGAATGGGTGGCTATATTTTTAGAAAATAGAACTCAGAGAATTAGAGTAGGTGAAGCTTTATCTGTCCCTGTAATAATTAAGAAGGGAATTCCTCAAGGCAGTATTATTGTACCTTTATGTTTTCTTATATATCAATGACATGTGTAAAGAAGTGGAATTAGAGATAAGGCATTTTGTAGATTGTGTTGTTCTGTACAGAGTACCGGTAATAAATAAGTTACAAGATTGTGAGCAACTGCAAAATGACCTTGATAATGTTGTGAGAAAAAAACTAAGAAACAATGTTAGGTTTTGGTCCACCCAATCAGTTCACCCCATTGATGTGTATCGGTTCGGTTCGGTTTTGGTCCACCCAATCGATACACATCAATGGGGTGAACTGATTGGGTGGACCAAAACCTAACATTGTTTCTTAGTTTTAACTATATCAATACGGATCTATACGATGAAGTTCGTAAATTGTACTAAAGTTGCCAGATTCGACAGTAGGCAATGGTATGATGATAAATGGGGTTAAAAGTCAGGTTGTGAGTTTCACAAATAGGAAAAGTCCTCTCCGTTTTAATTACTGCGTTGATGGGGTGAAAGTTCTTTTTGAGGAATTATTGTAAGTACCTAGGTGTTAATATAAGGAAAGACCTTCTTTGGGGTAATCACATTTATGTAATTGTAAATGAAGGGTACAGGTCTCTGCACATGGTTATGAGGGTATTTAGGGGTTGTAGTAAGGATGTAAAGGAGAGGGCATATAAGACTCTGGTAAGATCTGAAGACTCTAGACCCGAACTAGAGTATCACCAGGATTACTTGATTCAAGTACTGGACAAAATCCAAAGAAAAGTTGCTCAATTTGTTCCGGATGATTTCCAACAAAAGAGTAGCATTACAAATATGTTGCAATGTTTGGGCTGGGAAGACTTGGGAGTAAGGACGTGAGCTGCTTGACTACGTGGTATGTTCTGAGCTGATAAAGATGTTTATTCCCATAGGGAACCTGAAATATTTGTTCCGAATGAGTTAATATATATACATATATAAAAATGTATGTATGTATGTATGTATGTACGTACGTACGTACGTACGTAAATGACACATCTCCTCCTAAACCACTCGAGCAAAATCAAAGAAATTTGGTACACTCATAACTTACTATCTGGAGACGAGCACTGTGGGGTTAAGCCATCCCTAGAACCCTTAGGGGTGGGGGGTCAGGGGGTTATATATAAAATGAATAGAAAATTGTGTTGAATACATAGTCTCCGGGTTCGCTGACATGAATAGTGACATGCTAGATTTTTTAAATGTCCAGCCCCCTTCGTGAAGCGGGGCGAGGGGGAGTGATATTTAAAAATAATCGATAATAGCGTCAAATCCATTGATTTTGGGGTCGCTGAGATGAATAGTAACACTCCAGAAATTTTTGAAGTCCAACTTCAGCCCCCTTTGGAGTGGGAGGTCCAAGGGGGAGTGATATATAAAAATAATCCAAAACAGTGACGAATCTATAGATTTCGCGATCGCTGACATGAATAGTGACATTCTGGAATTTTTTTAAGTCCAACTTCATCCCCCCTTTGGGGTGGGGGTGAGGTGTTAGTGATATATGAAAATAATAAAAAATAGTGTCGAATTCATACTTTTCGGGCTTGCTGAGATGAATAGTGTCACTCAGGATATTTTCAAAGTACAAGTTCGGCCCGCTTTGGGGTGGGAAGCGTACAAATATTACCTACTATCTGGAAAACATACTGTGGGGGCAAGACGACCCTAGAACCCCTAGGGAAGGGGGTCAAATATAACCTATATTAATAATTGGAAGTCAGTTTGGAACGATCAATATACGTAGTACACTGTACTGTATATATAAGTTAAGGTATACAAATTAAAATTGACGTGAATTAATGAGGCACTTCCAGGCAACCTAGAAACTTAAAACTTGGTACCAGAGAAACTGATGACTTCAGGATCGATAGAAAAATAGAAAATTTTCAAAATACTCTGAGGGGCCTCGCTGGGAGTCTCAAATTTGGGGCTCATCATAAGAACGCATTCGGATATATTTATCCTAAACGATAACCTATAGGTTTCATGGGTTTAAAAGTTTCCTGAAAGTCCTAATTTTTGCCCCCCCTCCATATCAAGATGGCAGCATAATCTGCCAGACGAGCTAGAAAATTGAAATTTAGCTAAATTACAGCTTTTAGCCCGTAACGGACGAAAAAATTACGAGATGTTTAAAATGTTTATTTTTTACCCCCAAAAATATGGAGGCAATTTTAAAGACTGTGCAGACCTTCCTTTTGAGGTATTTGGTGGCTAAACGGTAAGTCATATCACAAAATGGATGGCACATTCTCTGTTCAATTTGGAGTGATCTACAACTTTGGTCCTATGACATTTTGTCGTATCTCTCACTCCCTTATGTGGTAGATTTGGCTGTATTTCTCCATTGTGTGCAAGTTGTTTTTTTTCACACACGTATATTTCATAGTTTGACACACTTATAGAAAAGATAGAATTATCAAATTTGCCACATATATTGATACGACCAAAGGCCATATGGGAGCCAAATTTCATGATTCTATCTTCCTCATAAGTATGCAAAAAATGATGTAATATGTTATAAATGTACCTGAATTTTGCCCTGTTCAAAGTTTCTAATTCAATCTTACAAAAATATGGAAGATACGAGAAAATGTTATAGGAGCAAACCTGTAGAACGATAAATGTGGCGTCTGGTGGCACAATCCGTTTGTCAATATGATTTACCATTTAGGAGCAGTAAATCTCGAAATGAGGGTCTGCACTTATAAACATGCCCATGCCTGCCTGTCTTCTATCTACTATATATATAAAAATGTATGTATGTATGCATGTATGTATGTATGTATGTATGTATGTATGTATGTATGTATGTATGTATGTATGTATGTATGTATGTATGTATGTATGTAAATGACACATCTCCTCCTAAACCACTCAAGCAAAATCAAAGAAATTTGGTACACTCGTAACTTACTATCTGGAGATGAGCATTGTGGGGTTAAGCCATCCCTAGCACCCTTAGAGGTGGGGGGGTCAGGGGGGTTATATATAAAATGAAAACATAGTATCCGGGTTCGCTGAAATGAACAGTGACATGCTAGATTTTTTTTAAGTCCAGCCCCCTTCGTGAAGGGGAGCGAGGGGGGGGGTGATATTTAAAAATAATCGATAATAGCGTCAAATCCATTGATTTTGGGGTCGCTGAGGTGAATAGTAACACTCCGGAAATTTTTAAAGTCCAACCTCAACCCCCTTTGGAGCGGGGGGGGGCCGAGGGGGAGTGATATATACAAATAATCCAAAATAGTGACGAATCTATAGATTTCGCGATCGCTGACGTGAATAGTGACATTCCGGAATTTTTTAAGGCCAACTTCAGCCCCCCTTTGGGGTGGGGGGTGAGGTGTTAGTGATATATGAAAATAATCGAAAATAGTGTCGAATCCATACTTTTCGGGCTTGCTGAGATGAATAGTGTCACTCAGGATATTTTCAAAGTACAAGTTCGGCCCGCTTTGGGGTGGGAAGTGTACAAATATTACCTACTATCTGGAAAACATACTGTGGGGGCAAGATGACCCTAGAACCCCTAGGGAAGGGGGACAAATATAACCTATATTAATAAATGGAAGTCAGTGTGGAACGATCAATATACGTTGTACACTGTACTGTATTTATAAGTTAAGGTATACAAATTAAAATTGCCGTGAATTAATGAGGCACTTCCAGGCAACCTAGAAACTTAAAACTTGGTACCAGAGAAGCTGATGACTTCAGGATCCATAGAAAAATAGAAAATTTTCAAAATATTCTGAGGGGCCTTGCTGGGAGTTTCAAATTTGGGGCTCATCATAAAAACACATTCGGATATATTTATCCTAAATGATAACCTATAGATTTCATGGGTTTAAAAGTTTCCTGAAAGTCCTAATTTTTGATCCCCTGCCCCCATATCAAGATGGCGGTATAACCTGCCAGACGAGCTAGAAAATTGAAATTTAGCTAAATTATAGCTTTTAGCCCGTAACCGACAGAAGAATTACGAGATGTTTAAAATGTTTATTTTTTACCCCCAAAAATATTGAAATATGGAGGCAATTTTAAAGATGGTGCAGACCTTCCCTTTGAGGTATTTGGTGACTAAATGGTAAGTTGTATCACAAAACGGATGGCACATTCTCGGTTCAATTCGGAGTGATCTACAACTTGAGTCCTATGACGTTTTGTCGTATCTTTATCCCTTATATGTTAAATTTGGCTCTATTTCTGGATTGTACTTATTTTTTTGCAATTTTTACACGTATAATTGGACGGTGTTATGCATCAACCGGCTAAGCGTCAAATCTTGGTTTTGAGCAAAACGCGTTCAAAAGTTTTCACATTTAAAACCATCTTAGAAGAGATATTTTAGACAAAATAAATCAATATTTGGTACAGGTACGTAATGAAGTGCACGCAATGCTAATAATCACACGAAAATTCATTCAGAGCAATATTTTCTTTGTTTTCCTAAAATTTAACTTAGCCGTATTTGCAGTTTACGGGTCGAAGATATCCATCAGGCGGCTAAGCACCAAACTGCGGCGGTTAACGTTGTGATGCTCAGGGTTACGGAACTTGTAGTTATGCAACAACAAGTTAAGCGCCACTATGTGAGATTTTGTTGTTAATAACCAAGAACCAGCAATAAAATATTGGATTTTCAATACCTATTACTATTGTATTGTATAAGAATTTTACAAAAACATACATTAATAGGAGTATGTGAATAGTGGAAAGTGTTTACTAGCTTAGTGAACAGTTACATTTTAAAGCAAAATATAAAAGAACCAGCAATAAAATATTGGATTTTCAATACCTATTACTATATCAGAATTTTACAGAAGCATACATTAATAGGACTATGTGAATAGTAGAAAGTGTTTACTAGGTTACTAGGTAACAAAATATAAATCTAGTTACAGAAATACAAAGGACACATTTGAATCACATACATTAGTTTTTCATTTTCATTTCTCACACACTCTCAGTTTGCAGTGTAAAATCAAGGTTTTCGTCAAAACCATCTATATCGTCATATGTTCCGCCATTTGAATACAGTTTTTCATAGAAACCTCTACAGTCACTTGGAATAAGATGCATGATACTCTTCAAGTCTTTTAGTTTGGGTTCTGATATTGGCTTCCCATTAGGCCATAGAAGTTCTAGACTGTCATCCCGAAATACGTCGTGATCACTCAGACGTGATGAGCTTTTTCTTTTCAAGTAAATTTCCTGACCTTCACTGCTATTGAAAGACGTTTTCAAAATAAGTGAATATGTTTTTTTCTTTTCAATTTCAATTTCCCTGGTTTTCAGCCAACTGACAGTCTTACCTTCAACGTCTTTCTTCCTGTTCATTACCTTCTTTTCTAAACAAGCAGATCCCACGAAGTCTTCTTTCTTCATCTCTTTTACTATAAATTTGTTTTTTCTACGGCATTGCTTCATGACTTGTATGTAATCATCAGGAGTGTACAGCCGCTGCTGAAACTTTAAGGAGCACTCTATGTCTCCGAAGTCATCATCATTGGGCAAGAAACTGTGCCCAGGTATTAGAAATTTCATTCGAATGGTTTCTAATGTTGGATGTGAAGCCAGGATACTCTTCAACATAAGAACAAGCTTTATGTTCCTATTCTGTCCCCCACAAGAATCTGACCACAATATTAGATGTTTCTTTCCCTCGTCTAAATTTTCCATGAGATGTTGTCTGAGACAAGACCCTATCTCTTGTGCTCCACGGCCAGCTTGCCCTTCTACCCAGACATAGCAGTATCCTTTATTTGACCCTCCATCATGAAATCCACAGTTGTACAACCACAATACGCGTTTGTAGAATACTATATTAGTGGAGATTTTTGGCAAAGGTAGAGTCCGCTGGAGGTCGAATGTCGGAACCGCTAAATCTTCGATCGTAGCAGCACGCTTCATATCATTCTTCATTTCGGAACGCGCCCTTTCCGCTAGCTCTTGATGGATCTCCAGTTGTTGCCTTAGGTCAAGCGAATCCTCATGACCTTTCAGTTGAGCATTCAGAGAATCGCAAACACTGCAGGTGTCTTTCTTAAGTGCTTTGCGCCTCAGACTGAATTTAGTATAAAAATTTTTTTGTAGGAGGACATTGACACAGGCTCCGAATATTAGTTTCTGTACAGGCCGTACATGACCGGAATAGTGACATGTGATGGGAGGAAGTCACTACTAGTCTCTGCCCTGCAGTAGTGTGACTTATACCTAGGGAATTGGTTTATGTGGCTGATTACTTCGGCCACCTTACCTTCGTGTAATCTATTTACAGCGTTAGATTTCCCCCTACCAACTTTAATCACTTTGAAATTTCTTGTCTTTTTCATATATGCATCGATCCTGTCCCCAGATATTCTAAGAGTTTGAGTAAAAATTCGTTTGCACACTCGCACACCCGCCAAAGTGTAAATTCTAGTGCAGGTTCTTCTGCTTGTTCCCTTGACTCTTTCTCTTTACCTCGACCATGGATACTTTGCTAGAAATGAACAAAACCTTAGCTTCGTAAGACTCCAAACTCCAGAAATTATTGAATTCCTTCCTTCTTTCTTCTACACCTACTTTTTCATGGCATTTATCCTGGCAATGGAAGTCTCGAAATTCTTTAGCATCGACAACCTTCCCACGTTGGCTAACATATGACTCCTTTAGCTGGCATTTCTTTTTTCTGTCGTCCCTGCTCTGATCAGATACTTTTCTTTTTCGTCCCCTTCTTGGTCTCCCTTCAGATATACGGGCTCTGATCAAATTTCCTGAATTTAATGAAGGCGAATCAGCGATCGCTATGGAATCGTTGACACTTTCATTTCCAGCTTTCACATTATTAACAGAGTTGACGATTTCCGAAACACAATTATTATTACTAAACCTCACTTCAGACGTGGCTTGACAGTTCTCTACGGTGGCATGTTGGTCTGTTACATTACTTTCCTGTACTGAATCATTACCGTTGTTTCGTAAATTTGGATCATACGTGTGAGAATTTTCGGTATCTTGCACACTGAAAAAGTCATTTTTTGATGTAGGTGCGAGTACATCCTCACCACACTGGAATAAAATATCGCAATTATCATGTGCAGCAGGTAACAGAGGGGTAAGTTCAGCAGGGTCACTTGAAAATGATTCCCATTGGCTTCTTTCTACAGCGCAGCTTGCTGCAGGCGACAGAGTATCCTCATTTTCTCCAGCCATGCGGCTTGTTGCTACCTGCAATAACATAATACGTTACTTCCCCAAGGCTTTACGTAAGATATAAAGAATTCTAATAATCTAATCGTCTAATATTCTGCAACGTGAACACGTATATCAAAGGAAATGATTAAATTTACACATACTCGAGGGAGAAGACCACAAAATCAGTTGAAAACGACTCACTCGCCCCATAACCCATCCTTCGAGGAAAAGAGCAAATAAATGATGAAGTCGTAATACAAATAGCAGAAAAAGAAATGCTGACTAACTGATGAGGAATCGAACCCACATCCTTCCAGGCACACCATTACCACCTGTGCTAACGCATCTACTTCAAGGCCTTAGCGGGCGACTTAATTAATTACTAACTTAATGAAAGCTTATGACCATGCTGTACGTATTACTAAACTGCTTTGTGAAATTAAGTTACATAAATCAAAACAGGCAACTGTACACTTATATCCAGTAAAAACTAGCAAGCACTCATGATAATGCACTGTATAACAATAACTCGTACTTAATACCTGTGATATATAGGACATGTCCCTTTCAGTTCTACTTTCAATCTCCTCCAACTGTTCCACGGACAATAATGCAAGTATTTTTTGCGTTCTCGTTGTCGTCATGCAAGATTAAGAGTGACGAGCACACCACACCACTACAATTCTAGAGACAGCCCGCCAATTCTTAATAAACAAACAGTGTTTCCAACATAGGCTACTAAAATCAGCTTGCCAGCTAATATTTCGGGAGAGTAAAACTGTGTGTGATGTCGTTTAGCCGGATGTTACAAAACGCCATATACCACTTGCCGAATCAGACCTTTCAATAAGGCGCATAGACGGTTGATGCATAACTTGTAACCCCGCATTATGATAGTGGCGCTTACGTTTTTCTTCCGTTACATCTGTTTAAATTCAAACAGAGCTCCGTGAGTATTCGAGCAGTTAGTTCGATCCCTTAGGCGGTAGATGGTGGCAGTATTCCGTTTTTGGAAAATTGTCGCTTAGCCGGTTGATGCATAACACCGTCCAATTGGTAGTTTGATTCACTTATCCGAAAGATAGGATCATCAACATCTACGTGAACCTTGGCCCATGCAGTAGCTATATGTGTATCAAATTCTATGTTTGTAGCTGTCATATATGTGTCTGAAAAGTAATTCACTGTGAGAAAACCTTACCAAAATTTCGCCGTATTCAACCTTTCTAACTTAATCTTAGCTACAAATAGATGAGATACGAGAACATATAATAGGACCGGCCATTTATACTGTTATATATGGCGTCTTATCGTAGGCCTACAATCCTTTTGTCAATATGATGTACCTTTTAGAGCAGTTAATCTTCAAATGAAAGTAAAAACGCACATATTTTCATATGTCAATCTATATTTATTCATTGAAGTCGATTTGTAACGATGCAGAAAAGGTGTGCGTGCCTTTGTAATTAATACTTTACAAATCGATAACGACTCTCAGCAGGAGGGCGTCTGCTATTGTAATCAGTGCTCCCCACATCGACCTTTAACTGGCAGTATGAATGGGGTCTTTCTCCAACTCCTATGTACCATTATAATTATTTTCCTTCTCGATTTGACTGGCAGAAGGCTAGGGAACATGCATTTTTTTCAAAATTCCTTCACCCGATTGTGTTTGGTAGTAGGCTAGGGTGCTCGCCATTATAAACAAATTTACCCTCTAAAATGTGGTTGACGTTAGGCATAGTGGCCTGCTATTATAATGAAAACTCAAAATCTCGGTGTGAGTGGTAGTAAGCTGACTGGCATTAGGAAAAAGGGCCTGTCATTATATTGATAACAGCACAACTCAATTTTGACTGGCTGTAGGGAAGGTGCCTGCCATTTCAATAAAAATTCCTCGATTGTTACCTGTGTGGAAGTAGGAAATGGAGCCTGTCATTGCAACGAAAACTCCCCAAATATATTGTGACCGCGCAGCAGGCAATGGGGCCCACCATAATAATGAAAATTCCCAAATCGATTGCGAATGGCAGTAGGTAAGTGGACATGCCTTTATCGTCACAACTCTGCAACTTGCTCTTTACATTAGAAGCAACGTATGTGGACCTCCCTATGCTGTTTCTCGGATAACGCTGTGAGACATTGAATTAAAAAAGATCTTATTCACTGCATGTACAGTAATTTACTTAGATATCCGTATACAATATAGAATACTGTAGCGAAGCACGGGTACATTTGCTAGTTTATAATAATAATAATTTTAATGTCCAATAACAAACCAACTATATTGGTATTATGTTGGTTTTTTTCTTTTTTGCTAGTGGCTTTACGTCGCACCGACACAGATAGGTCTTATGGCGACTATGGGATAGGAAAGGCCTACGAGTTGGAAGGAAGCAGCCGTGGCCTTAATTAAGGTACAGCTCCAGCATTTGCCTGATGTGAAAATGGGAAATCACGGAAAACCATCTTCAGGGCTGCCAACAGTGGGATTCGAACCCACTATCTCTTGGATGCAAGCTCACAGCCGCGCCCGTAACCGCATGGCCAACTCGCCCGGTGGTATTATGTTCTGAGCTGTCAATGGAGAGATGGCGTGAAATTATATTAGTAGATGAATAAGCTTGAGTGGAGCTTTTAAAGGTAGGAAAGATCATAATAAGAAGATATAGTTAGAATTGAAGAGGACAAACTGGGACAAATATTCATTTTAAAGGACAAGGAAGGGACTGGAATAATTTATCAAGGAAAATGTTTGATAAATTTCCAAGTTTAAAAAAACATTTAAGAAAAGGTTACATAAACAACTGATACGGAATCTGCCACCTTGATGACAGTCTGAAATGCAGATCATTGACGACTGATTGGCTGGCTGACTGATACAGATATTAAAAACATGGGTCAAGTTGGTAGATAACAGAACACCATAGTGCTATCCAGGCTAAGGCGGTATGGACACATGCGAAGGATGGACTCAAACAGATTACCAAAGCAAATGTTTGATTTACAACTTCAAGACATGAGATCAAGAGTAAGGGCGAGAATAAGGTACAGAGACATGGTGAGGTTTGACATCAAGATGAGAGGTTGAGACTGTATCAACATCAAAACTGAAGACTAACAAGGATAAAAATTGGTGGAGAGGCTTTGTATGCCACCCCATTGAATAAATGGAATGAATTTGGATATACTGTAAATGAAATGAAGACAAAAAAAAAGTTCTGTCTTGTGAGAATTGTACTTAAAATGCCCATCATTTTATTTTTGCTACTGTTTCATCTAAATTAAATCAATTTAAAATAATCTGTAGTAAAGGCAATCAAAGAGTATAAATTTACTTACTTGCTGGCCAACTCCGCATGGCAGGATGGCGGGTAAACATGGCATTTTCAGCAAACTCAATCTCTGGTGTATAGGTTTTTATCTTAAACAAAAGAGAATATTGACAGTTAGGTCCTCCAAATAATAGCAAGTCACCACTCATATGTTAAAAAGGTATTTTCAGGCATATTTTGCAACTCCCTACGAATTGCCTGTTCGCAGATGAAAATTAGAATGTTACCATGTGCTACCATTCTTTAAATGCAAAATTAAGGACTGGTGAAACATATTTCCTAGTGTACAGGTATATTTCGTCCCTCTTCTGGGAAACTAATGAAAGTGCAAAATGTCAATTTATCAGGAAAGCAAAATGTGATTGCTCATGTAAAATCCATTTCTATACTTTTTTAATATACACTGACTGACAGAGCAAATGCAACACCAAGAAGGAGTGGTCAGAACTTTATGCCAATTGCAGGGTAGACTGACGTCACTGAGGTATGCTCATGATGTGAAATGCGCCGCTGTGCTGCGCACGTAGCGAACGATAAATGGGACATGGCGTTGGCGAATGGCCCACTTCGTACCGTGATTTCTCAGCCGACAGTCATTGTAGAACGTGTTGTCGTGTGCCACAGGACACGTGTATAGCTAAGAATGCCAGGCCGCCATCAACGGAGGCATTTCCAGCAGACAGACGACTTTACGAGGGGTATGGTGATCGGGCTGAGAAGGGCAGGTTGGTCGCTTCGTCAAATCGCAGCCAATACCCATAGGGATGTGTCCACGGTGCAGTGCCTGTGGCGAAGATGGTTGGCGCAGGGACATGTGGCACGTGCGAGGGGTCCAGGCGCAGCCCGAGTGACGTCAGCACGCGAGGATCGGTGCATCCGCCGCCAAGCAGTGGCAGCCCCGCACGCCACGTCAACCGCCATTCTTCAGCATGTGCAAGACACCCTGGCTGTTCCAATATCGACCAGAACAATTTCCCGTCGATTAGTTGAAGGAGGCCTGCACTCCCGGCGTCCGCTCAGAAGACTACCATTGACTCCACAGCATAGACGTGCACGCCTGGCATGGTGCCGGGCTAGAGCGACTTGGATGAGGGAATGGCGGAACGTCGTGTTCTCCGATGAGTCACGCTTCTGTTCTGTCAGTGATAGTCACCGCAGACGAGTGTGGCGTCGGCGTGGAGAAAGGTCAAATCCGGCAGTAACTGTGGAGCGTCCTACCGCTAGACAACGCGGCATCATGGTTTGGGGCGCTATTGCGTATGATTCCACGTCACCTCTAGTGCGTATTCAAGGCACGTTAAATGCCCACCGCTATGTGTAGCATGTGCTGCGGCCGGTGGCACTCCCGTACCTTCAGGGGCTGCCCAATGCTCTGTTTCAGCAGGATAATGCCCGCCCACACACTGCTCACATCTCCCAACAGGCTCTACGAGGTGTACAGATGCTTCCGTGGCCAGCGTACTCTCCGGATCTCTCACCAATCGAACACGTGTGGGATCTCATTGGACGCCGTTTGCAAACTCTGCCCCAGCCTCGTACGGACGACCAACTGTGGCAAATGGTTGACAGAGAATGGAGAACCATCCCTCAGGACACCATCCGCACTCTTATTGACTCTGTACCTCGACGTGTTTCTGCGTGCATCGCCGCTCGCGGTGGTCCTACATCCTACTGAGTCGATGCCGTGCACATTGTGTAACCTGCATATCGGTTTGAAATAAACATCAATTATTCATCCGTGCCGTCTCTGTTTTTTCCCCAACTTTCATCCCTTTCGAACTACTCCTTCTTGGTGTTGCATTTGCTCTGTCAGTCAGTGTATATATATGTGTGTGTGTGTGGGTTTTTTTTTTAGCCATACAGAACAAGCTGCAGATCCCAGACTTTTGCCAGAGGGGGGGGGGGGGGCGGGGGTGTCAATATGATAATACAGAGGGAATCATCATCATCATCATCTTTCACAGCTTCCAGCCACTGACTGGGTCTGTTTAGAACATAGGCCTTTCCATTACCTTCTGTCATCACTTTGACCCTGTTTTCACCTATCTTCTTCACCTGCTCCTCCATTCCTTTCAGTTGTCTGTCTCTTGGTCTCCTGCCTTCCACTCCCATCTCATGCATCTTCTTGAGTATCTTCTTCTTCATTCTCTTCCTGTGCCCATATCACTCCTCTATCCTATTCTGCAATAGTTTCACTTGTACTAGTTTTCTAACCTTCCTACTTCCTATCTGTTTTTGTTCCTCCTATTCTACTCAAAAATTTCATCTTACCAGCCTGGATACTGATTTTCTCTCTTCCTCTCATACTTGTACTCTTTCAACCCAAGCATCTAACTGCTCTTGAACTCCTATCACCATATTTCCCCACACCAGCAGTGACTGCACTTAAGTGGCTTTAATGCTGGCTCTGTGGATCAGTTGGTAGAGTGTCAGCCTCCGGATCCCAAGATAGTGGGTTCAAACCCGGCAGAGGTAGTCGGATTTTTGAAGGGCGGAAAAAAGTCCATTAGACACTGAATGTCGTACGGTGTCGGCATGTAAAAGATCTCTGGTGACACATTTGGTGTTTACCCGACAAAATTAATTAAATCTCAACCATAGACGCCCAAGAGAGTTTCGGTTTACTCGGCCTGCCATCTAGTGGGCCTAAAGTAAAACAGAACGTCGAAATTGACGAGCAGACAGCCAGATGGCGTCAAATTGAAATGTCTGCACATGGTAGCTGAGGCCATACGATTATTATTATTATTATTATTATTATTATTATTATTATTATTATTATTATTATTATTGGCTTTAAAAGCCATACTCTACAGGAGCGACCTTACTGGAAGTAGGTATACAATGCACCTGCTGCCTTGTAGATGAAGTAGGGGACTATTAAAGGATAAGGACGTTCACTCTAACAGTGATGGGCCTAAGAAGTCAATGGATAAGGTGAAAAATAAAAGTTGCTTTCAAAAGGAAACAGAACCTCAGAAAGAATCTAGAGAGAATATGATGATAAACAGTAAAAGAGTTTACCTGAGTAGGAACTGCATTGCTCTTGATAAAGGTAATATTCTATTATTTTAATACCTAAAAATTGAGACATAATTCATTAATTATTCTATGAAACAACATTAAAAATTGTTCTATTAAGGTAAATATTATTTATGCCAACATGTTTATGCTGTGCATAGAAAGGACAAATTATTCTATGTACATACGCTGGCAGAAATCTCTCAGAAAGAGTAATGACAAAGAGATTAAATTTGGTCATATTTATTCTGTTGGAAATGCTTGTTGTACCTTTCGGTTATTGTGTTACTTGTACAGGAGGGGCAAGGGTCTTATCGCTCTGGAAGATTAGCCTCCTGTGATCATGTATGGAAAAGAGCAGGACAGGCAGGATGATCTGCTGCACATCTGGTGTGGCTATCAGGATCAGGATCTTGTTTACAATGACAAGATGTGTTAACTATGTACAACATGTCTCCCCATACCATAAGGGTATGTTTATGTTACAGCTTCGCTGCTGGCACATGGATGCTCACTCTAGCACCTCGTTGCTGGCTATAGCCATACTGCTCGCCATGGAGCTTTTACCCTGCAGCAGTCCCATGCTCACGCTGCTGGTAGCTCTCAGTTTTAGTCGAAAATTCAAAACAGCGGAACTGATAGTTGAATTTCATATTTTGTCCCATATTGGCTCAACACAACTAAGGTTATGTTAAAAGGAGATTCCCACCTTCCAATACTTGTCAGTTTCTTATAGCTAGTTTATTGTTTACATAACATAATCCAGCTTAATCTCTGAGTATAATACTAAATAGAACATGTTTCGTTCCAATTATGGAACGTCTTTAGCTAAAAGATTTAACAATTGGCAAGACAAAATGATTATGATAATGATGATGAGATGAAATGTTCATTCATGTTGGGTTAAAATTTTCCAACAAGTCAATGTCCAAGTTAATGAATAAAATCGACATAAGGGGTCTTCTTTTTAGGCTGGAGAAGTATGTACTTGTTGAATCTTGAAGGTAAAATTAAAGAGATTTTCTTAAAATATGATTGTTGGGGGAACTCTTGAAGAACACCGTAGTTGAAATTGAATTTAAAGTTAGACTGTTGAAATAAGTCTGAAATGAGAAAGAAATTAAGTAAGAAGGGAAAACCTTGTAAGAATGTATATTGGTGAGGTGTATAAGGATATATAAAATTTTGAAATAAGTCTGAAATGAGAAAGAAATTAAGTAAGAAGGGAAAACCTTGTAAGAATGTATATTGGTGAGGTGTATAAGGATATATAAAATTACTAGAAAGATACCCATGCTTCGCTACTGCTTTAAAATTAAAGTTATTATTTTAAAGTTTTACATTTTGGAGAGTCCATTGTCAGCCGAGCCTGTAAAATACGTCCTCAGTTCGTACGTCAAACAGTTTTGGGGGAATGATTATTTATTTGATGATCTACCATTCACTTAAACCCCGTACAGAAGAATTTGAATGTTTAAAATCATATCTGATTTAACTTCTAGGCACCACCGTCTCAATCCTATATACTGCCTGCTCTATGCTATGCGGTTAACATGCTTCTCAGCGTGAGCTCTTAGTGTCACGAACCTCCGCTAGGGGCGCCAGCTAACGCACCCAACTTATCTCCGTACCCACGTTATTCTGTTCCAGTGCGTTTGCATCGAGCATTTATTTGTGTGTCTCTGGTTGTAAAATGATTAATTGTTGTGTTCCTCACTGTATATCAAAACAGGAAATCCAAATTTTTCAGGACTGGGCGAGTTGGCCGTGCGCGTAGAGGCGCACGGCTGTGAGCTTGCATCCGGGAGATAGTAGGTTCGAATCCCACTATCGGCAGCCCTGAAGATGGTTTTCCGTGGTTTCCCATTTTCACACCAGGCAAATGCTGGGGCTGTACCTTAATTAAGGCCACGGCCGCTTCCTTCCAACTCCTAGCCCTATCCTATCCCATCGTCGCCATAAGAGCTATCTGTGTCGGTGCGACGTAAAGCCCCTAGCAAAAAAAAAAATCAGGTGTGAGGATTCCTGTTATCCCCGCAAGTAAAGACTTCGAGAAAATTGTAGCCTGAATTTTAAAGATGGAGATAAAAGATAAAACTAAAAGAAAAAATTATTGAAGCCAGAGAGAGTGCATAGTCGGTCTTCGAATTATCCCCATTACCTTCAAACCAGAAAAATAGCTCCACAAAAGACCAGACAGCGGCAAGGTATTTCTTCGGAAGAAATCTGTGATGAAACAAGCTCTTCAGCTGCAGGAAATACACTGGATGACGAGTACGAAATTAATTTTAACAACGATTCCAACCAGTAAGAATGACAGCAGTGATCAGAAAATCAGACATTAGAGGCTCCGATCAAGAATTCTGAGACTGCGATAACAGCTGATGACTAATCATAATAAAGTTAAAAGACTACAGAGACAATTCGAAGACAACCCAGAAATTGATCGTCTGAATAAAATAAAGGAAGCAGCCCAACAAAGGAAAAACAACCGTTTTTAAAAATCAGATCCATAATTTTCGCAAGACAAAATCCGGGCAGTCAGAACAAATCACGCGGTACTATGTGGCGTGGGGAATAGTATCCCAAACAGTTACGAATATGGCAGGACTGCTGGTCTAGTGTCAGCTCCGTCACAAAGTACTCTGGACAGGTAGCCTAAATGAAAAATGTCGATGGTGTTTGTCGGGATTTCCCAATTAGTGAAGGAGACACTTAGAGCTGAATGTAAAACTCTCAGACCAACAGATAGGAGTGTAACAGTGATCGCAGATTAAATGTCTAATTAGGTACGGCTACTCTACGACCGAACCAGTGACAAGTTCCTTTGCGTAGTCAATGTTGAAGGTGTATTTGGCACAGATATTGTAAAATCTCCTGCTCTCGCGAATAAACTGTTGTGTTTTCTTGTAATCCGACTTTCAAATAAGTTCTCTTGCGCTGCTGCCTACTTCCATTAAAGGCGTAGAGTCTACGATCTATCCCTTTCGTTTCAGAAATGATTACTGTAATGCCTTTCGGCAAAACAATCCAGACGGTGTGCATTTCTATTCGCAAGCAGATAAAATACTTACAATGGTTGAATGATGATTTCATCGAGTACGTTAAAATAATTCGGTTGGAATCAAAACGTGAAAAACTGAAGTGTCTGACTAATGAGACGGCAGATGCTGTCTCGCGAACGGTGAAATCTATAGTGGAATGTGTGTCTTACCTATTAAAAAATCAGTTATTTAATGTTCTCACTAGATGATTTTCTGGAGACGCAATAGAAGCTCTATTTAGTTCAGTGAGATTGGGTGGTGGATTTAATGACATGACGAACGCACGCACTGCATTATGTGCTATAAAACGTATCCTGAAAACTGGTCATGAACAAAGGGTCAACGAAATAGTGATAGACATTTTTTTGCGTCCACTGCTGGTAAATAACAGAAATAAAAGGACTGAGAAGGTGCTCCGTTACTCGTGTCGAGAAAATTCTGAAATTTGTATGTACCATGTAGCATAGGATGATCCTAATATATCTACTGTAACTGGTAAGATTTTATATATTTTACGTTTCTATATCTTAAGCGAAGCTCAAATGTGAAATATTAGTTTCTGTATGTGCATTATCCTCTCAATTAGTAACATGTTGAGGATTATTTTTCATTTTATATTGGTGTTACGGACCAACTCTCATTTAACCAACATGTGCTGTGGGTGCGGTAAGTGCTGCCATCTGCAATGTCGCTGTAAACGCAATTCTCGCGGCACAGAGCAGGCAGTATATAGAGATTGAGACGGTGGTGCTTCTAGGACGTGAAAGCGACTGCCTGTGAAATTTTGATTTTGTATATTGAACAGTAATGGAGGAATGAATACTTTTTAAGGGCTGAATGTTTTGAAATATCTTGGATATAGAAGACAACCCTTCATTAACAAAAGTTATGTTCACGCCTGAAACAGTTTTGGAAGAATGGATACTGTCTTTTAGAGTCAACTACCCTATAAACCTCTTAGGGGAGGAATGTTTCGAAGTACACGGTATTTTACACCTAGGACATAAAAGAAGACTCTTCTGGTAAAATTACAATTTTTTTTACGCCAAACGGTTTTGGAGGGAAAAACAACTTGGTTTGATGATGATGATGCTTGGTGTTTTAAGGGGCCTAACATCGAAGGTCATCAGCCCCTAATGGTACGAAATGAAATAACAAAAAATTCAAATTCATCCACTGACTAAAATAAAACACAAACAACAAACAAACAAACAAACAAACAAACAAACAAACAAACAAACAAACAAACAAACAAACAAAAACAGTGGATCAGACTCAAAAAGAAGGTAGTTAATTAGAGTATTACTGACCAAGGGACCATTTATAAAGCACAATGATGCTTGATGTCTGAAGGGGTGCTAAATTCACGTTTAAGGCCCCACAGAATGGTACATGTCATGAGTAAAGTAGAACCATGATATTTGTCATTTTGGGGTACTGATGAAAAGTAGCGAAGACTCACGGTGGTCCACACAAGATGGTACTACTCACAAGTATTGCAATTCGTACAGGGAACGCAGACCTATGGTGTTTCTCACACAATGGCGCCACTCATAGCCAACGCAAACCGGTAAGGTTCCTCGCCTAGGTGTACTAGGCATGGGCGCCGGTATTCCCGTGGTGTTCCTCACATAGTGGGTACCAATCACAGGTAACGCTGACCCACGGTGCCGCTCATATAGCAGTACAACTCACAGGCTACGCCCAGACCCGCGGTGTTGCTCACATGGGTACAATGCATGGGTACTGGAATCCATCAGGCCAGGCTTTTTACTGCAACTAATCACAAACCTATTTCGTACCAATTTAGTGATACTACTCGCAAGTACATGCAACCCATGGTGTTCCCCGCATGATGGTATGAATCAAGAGTAGTTTCATGGTTCTAATTCAATCATCCCTTGGTCGCCCCTTGTAGTCGCCTCTTACGACAGGCAGGGGATACCGCGGGTGTATTCTACATGTGCGTCCCTCACCCGCAGGGGGTAGTGTGTTTGGTCCGCAAGAGGTATTTTATTTCCCTCAAGTCCGCCGGCAAGCCTGTTAGGACTCCGCTATCCGCCACCTGGGACGCGCCACATGGGAGTATCACCTCTCCCCCTGCTACGCCAGCGTAGCAGGTTCGTGGACAACATGGTTTACGGAGCTAACCTCATTTGACACTTTAGCGGTTGAACGTTTAAAAATATTTCCTATTTCACGATTTAAAATATATACCGCTATTTGGAATTTTGTCTTCGTACGTTAAACCGTTTTGGAGGAAGGATTAATTTATTTGTTTTCAGATCTTAAACCCCATTTAACTGTCTGAGGGGTTAAATTTGTTTCAAACAGTCTGTTATTTAACAACTAGGATATTATTTGACATTTTAACTTCGTAATTCAAATGGTTTCATATAAACGTATATTCTTGTCATCATTCCTCATCCCTAGTCAAAACTCCTTAGGAGTGTATTGTTTTGAGTCCACTTCTTATTTGTATTCTCATGAAAAGAATTAAACTCCTTTTACACCCTCCCTCCCCGAACAAAAAATGCATGTTTCTTTATTTTTAAAGGAGATTCCAAATACCAATTTTCACATCCATAACATCTTTCGTTTTTGTAATATAAGTATCCCCATACAGAGAATTAAACTAATTTTTCAATTCATTTACCCACCCTTAATTGGATTTTCCAAAAACAAAAGAATGTGCATTTCTTTATTTTTAAAGATTCTAAATACAAATTTTTACGTCTGTAACATCTTCAGTTTTTGAGATATAAGTATCCTCATCAAAAGAATTCAACCCCTTTTCAGTCCTTTTTACACCCCCTTTAAGTGGATTTTAGGAAAACAAAAAAATATGTGTTTCTTTATTTTAAAGGAGATTCCACATACCAATTTTCACGTCTGAAACATGTTACCTTTTTGAGACATAATCATTTTAAAAATTCACCCCCTTGGTCAGTCTTGTTCACCCTCCCTGCCTAAATAGGTTTTTCAAAAACAAACAATACATATTCCTTTATTTTTAAAGGAGATTCCAAATAAAACTTTTCATGACTGTAACAACTTCAGTTTTTGAGATATAAGTATCCTCAAAAAAGTTATTCAACCCCTTTCTCGCCTTTTTTCACCCCCTTAAGAAGATTTTTCCAAGAACAAAAAATACGTGTTCCCTTATTTTTAAAGGAGATTTCAAATACCAATTTTCATGTCTTTAAACGGTTCAGTTTTCGAGATATAGATACACTCATTCATTTGCCATATATATGCACTACTTCAATATGTGATATCATTATTAGCAAAGTCTACATTTTGTACCAAAGCTGTGGGAGATACGATATTTTCAGTGACATTTTCGAATTCACGAGGCAGAAATACATAAAGTACACCTACTTTTTTGAAAAAGGTTTTTTCACTGTTGCACTGTGTAATTGTTTCAAGGATACAGTTGAAGAGGAGTGGGGAAGTCCGTAACCCTATTTTGATCTAAAAAGCTTTGAGATTTTTCCTCTGAATTTAACCTTGGAGTATGTGTAAGTCAGAATTTGTAAAATGAGTCTTTGGGTTTTGTTGTCTAGCTCTAGTTCCTTGAGAATTTTACTAAGATTTTGTTTGTTCACAGAGTTATAGGTTGAGGATTTGCTCAGCACAGGATTGGCTCTTCCTGAAACCTCTACGGTATTATCCACTTGACTGTCCAGTTGATTCTCTGACATTATTTTTAAAGCCTTAGAGAAGACCTTGAACATTTCTGGGAAGAGAGAGATACCTCAGCAGTTGTTTACGTTTTTAAGATCTCCTTTCTTATGAAGGAGGTGGATCAAAGCTGAGGACCAGTCAGATGACAATTTCTCCATTTCTCAGACGTTCTGAATTATCTCTGCAAGCTTGTTCAGTGCCTTGCTACTGGCACACTTTCAGAGTGCTCTTCAGCTAACTTTTTCTTGAGTAGCTGAATGATTTGACAAACTTGTTCCACTGAAGGAGGTAGTGAGTCCAGGTTTGGTGTCTTTTGCTGGTAAACAAACTTTCCACTGGAGAATCACAATTGAATAGGTTCTTAAAGTATTTGGCTAGAAGGTGATGGTTGTCCTTGTTGTTGCAAACCAGTTGCCCTGTGAGTATCTGAAGTGAAGTGTATTTACTATTACTCGAGTACCTGTGCTGCTCTGCAGCATTTGTTATGGGCAGGTGTCTTGATATGAAATTGCTCCATGCATTGCCCGGGTAGTTTCTTGATGTTTATTTTTAGGCTGATTTATATTACCTGTTCATTTTTGCCAAATTACCATAATTTTTGTAGATTTCTTTAGAGTTATTGTTGTGTGTTTAATTAAACGTTTTAGTTTTAGATTACAGTATTTTGTTTCATGTGGAAGTTTTTTCTTGTTGAAGCTCATATTGTCTGGAAGTAGCTATTCCTTTCAAACAATTAATAAAAGTGATAATTGTATGTATTTACAAGTTGTGCTATAGATATGATGTACACGATTTCAACAGTCATTGTAATTATAGTACAGTAACCCAAGAACTGTGGATTCAACACTAATCTTGGTGATTTTGGACAATTTCCTTTTGAACTCTTCTGACTCTCATGCCGATGGAGGCTGAACTTGGACTTAAATGACATGTCGAGTGTCACACAATTCATCTCAGCAATCTCAAAAAGTATGGATCCAACACTAATATTTTTCAATGATTTTTACACGTCACTCCTTCCCACAGTATTTTTCTCCAGATAGTAAGCCATATGTGTATAGGGTTGCCAGGTTTTAATAATGTTATTTGCTTTACATCCTGCTAACTACTCTTTTACGGTTTTTGGAGACGCCTTGCCAGGTTTTAGAAATGCCAATAAGGGACAGATCATGCTGACACAACATAACGACATTTGCTCAAGAAAACACCGAGATATAATTTACTTTACTATAATTACACTGTAGGAACAAACTTTATTATAGTATTCTGCTGTTTCATTTTCTACATAAAGGGCCTGCCTGACCGAGGCGGTAAAGACGTCCTTGGTTCGCCTGGAAGGATGTGGGTTCAAATCCCCGGCAGGAAGTTTAAAATTTAAGAAACAAGATTTCCATTTCCGGATTCCGGACGTGCACATGGCGCTGAGGTTCATTCAGCCTACACCAAAAATGAGTACCAGATTAATTGCTGCGGGCAAAGGCAGCAGGGTGTAGAGCTAACAAAGTGCCGAGGTTACGATAATGGAAGCCTTTACCTTCCACCCCTCCGAGGGTCTTCATGGCCTGTACAGAGATGACGTTACTTTACTTTGATATTTTCAAGATAAAAAGTTTAAAACCCTATTTTTCATCAATAATGCTGAATCTCCCTTAAGTCATGAAATTTCTGCCAACTATGATAAAAATTATGTGAGAATTGAATAATTTCTGACCTTGTAAGAGTTGCTGAACGCCTATTCCTTTCATCATTCCATCTTTTTAAGAATTGAAAATGCTCTTTCAACATATGCATTTGAACATAAGGTACCAACATCAGTACAGTGTATTTGGAACAACATCTAAATTAACTTTAGAGAAACAACTCAACCATTTTGAATTCACACTACAATTCTGATCACTATTAACCCTCCGCCTCACAGGGTGTGTGGAGGGGATGAGCGTCATTTACTTGTTAGCTCGCCTATTCCTCCAGTGGAATGTCTGCTGTTATGTGTTGAAGGTGTGTTTGTTGCAGCTCCATTTGGCACCACACCAGAAACACATTTCTTTTCCAATACACCACTGGTGCATTGAGTGTGCCGAGCGCCTGATCATGTAAGTAAAACTATCCAAGTATATTTGTTACTTTTTTGTCTTTATGTTTATTTCTATCACTGATAAATTTTGTGGCAATACTCTTTGATTCATATTTCATATTTATATCTATTTAGCATGGCCTATTTGTTATACATTAAGCTCTAAAGCTTGTTAATAAAACACATTTTTAATTCTTGCCATTTATATGGCAAAAGCAAAGCAAAGCAAAGCAAAGCAAAGCAAAGTCATCTCCGCACAGGCCATGAAGGCCCTGGGAGTGGTGGAAGGTAAAGGCTTCCACTATTCGTAACCTCGGCATTTGATGGGGTAGAGTGGTTAGCTTTACGCCCGGCCGCCTTTGCCCCCAGGAATTAACCTGATACTCATTTTTGATGTAGGCTGAGTAAACCTCAGGGCCATATGCACCTCCAGAAGTGGAAATCTCATTTCTTAAATTTTACGACTTTCTGATGGGGATTCGAACCCACGTCCTTCTGAGTTAAGCGAGTACGCCTTTACTGCCTCGGCTAGGCAGCCCCTGCCATTTATATGGACTTATTATAAATCTGTTCTGCTTTTCATAATGCAACTCAGTGGTGAATTAAGTATCATACTTACAATAGTAATTTTTTCAGGTCAGTGCTGATTGATGATGAGGCTATCTGCAAAATTCTAAACAACTTGCAAGATGATCAGCTAGTTGATTCAAGCAAAGAAGACAGTGACAGTGAATTTGCTGATGCAGAGAATGAAGAAGTTCAGTTTAGTGACCACCAAACTGACTCAGAACAGAGTTGTGATGATAACGATGATGTTGGTGGGGCTGTATCAAGTTTATATTTTGTAGGGAAAGACAAGGAAACGAAATGGAGGAAAACTGATTTCTCTACTGCATGCAAGACTAAACACAAAAACATTTTGAAGAAGAAATTGCCCATGGCAGTTCAAAGTTACAGAGATACTAAAAAGGAAATTGAAGCATGTTTACTCTTCATAGATTCTGATATGATAGATGAAATTGTTAGGTACACTTGTTCATAACTGGTCATTGGGATGAAATTAAGTACTCACAAGAAAGAGACGCAAAGGACACAACGAGATGTGAAATGATGGCGGTCTTTGGTGTCTTGTACTTACTAGGCATGAAGAAACTAAGCCACACTAATGTCGACGAACTCTGGACTGCAGATGGGATTGGAATTGAAATTCTCCATGCTTGCTTGAGTGGAAAGAGATTTCTCTTTATTCTTCGCTGTATTCGGTTTGATGACAAGGAGACCAGAACTGAGAGATTGAAAACCGACAAGCTTGTTCCTATCAGGTATGTGTTTGACAGGTTTACTAACAAACATAAAACAAGCTACTGGTTGAATGAGTACGTCACAGAAGATGAGAAACTGGAACCGTTTCGAGGACGATGTGGATTCATACAGTACATTCCGAATAAACCAGCAAAATACGGTTTGAAGATCTTTGCACTCTGTGATGCTAAAACCTTTTTACACCAGCAACATAGAAGTATACTGTGGCAAGCAGCCAGATGGTCCTTTCTCTGTAAAAAATACGCCATCTGCAATTGTCCACAGATCAGTGGACCCAATCAAAGGTACTAACAAAAACTTGACTATGGACAATTGGTATACAAGTGTGCCTTTAGTAAAGGAGTTACTTGAAAAGGGCATAACTTGTATTGGAACTCTTAGAAAAAACAAGAAAGAATTACCAACTGAATTCCTGCCCCAAAAATGTAGAAAGGTAGGATCATCAGTATTCAGCTACCAAAAAGATGTGACTCTAGTATCTCAAGTTAGTAAAAAGAACAAAGCTGTAATATTACTCTCTACCATTCATGACACAGGCACAATCGACGAAGCCTCAAGTAAGTCGCATATCATTCTGGACTATAATGCCACTAAAGGGGGAGTGGATACCGTGGATCAGATGTGTGTGTCATACACAGTGGCAACGATCACAAAAAGATGGCCTTTGGTGATCTTTTATGCTTTGATGAATATGGCTGGTATAAATTCTCAAATTGTTTTTCAGTTCAATGAGAGCAACCCTAAAGACAGGAGGAGGATTTACCTCAGAAATCCAGCTCTTCAACTGATGAAAGAGCAACTGAGCGTCCGTGCAATAATGCCAAGCATACCTCTAGATATAAAGACATTTCTCATCACGTACCATGCAGAATTTGTGGAGGAATCTGTGCAATATACCCAGAAAAAACAAGGCAGATGTCAAGCTTATGGACGAGTAAGAATGTCAACACGACCATAGTGTGTGATCAGTGCAGGAAGTTTGTTTGTAAGAAGCATGCTAAGATTAACTATCTCTCTGAAAGTTGTGTTGTCGTGAGTAACAATACCTAAAGACGTTGCCTCGGTAACTTATATTATTAATTCTGTAAATAATACGATGGCCAAGTTACCATAATATTGTATCAGCAAATTAAAAAAAAAAAAAAAACAGAGTTTTTAAATTCAAATATATGAACAAACTATTTAAGAATGTCCCTAAATGTCATGTTACACGAAAAGGTGCGCCTGGCGGAGGGTTAATATCAGTACGGGTATATCTAGCTCCAGTATCATGAAATTCACTGTTATGAGAAGAAAATTCTTCATATAAGCTATCCAAATTTAAAGCTGGACAAATTTCAGTGGATTTCAAAGAATTTCTTCAAAACCAGAAAATGTAACATTTTTCAACTGCAAAGCCTCTAGTTTCTTCAAAATATTAACATCACTGTAAATAGATAATTTTAACCATGGCAGAAATGAGTTGTTCAAATATGGGGAAAAAGGGGCACACCTGACAACCCTATATGTGTACCAAGTTTGGTTGAAAGCTATACTGAAAAAAAAAAAAAAACATCCATATCTCGGTCATTTTGGACATTTTCTTTTTCACCTTTTATTCACCCCCCAATGCTGACGTAAACGGCATCCGGAGTATCACTGTTCATCTCAGTTATTCCGAAAAGTACGGATTTGACACTAATATTGGTCTTTTTTGTTTTTTCATGCCACTCCTTCCCAACTCCCAACTGTAGGGGTGCTAGGGGTGTCTGACCCCCACATTACATTTCCCCAGATAGTAAGTCATACATGTACCAAGTTTGGTTGAAATTGCAGGTTTCCCTATAAACACCTGCCATTTTTAATTGTTTAGCTTCGCCAATACATTTACATAAAGAGTTATTCCTTAACTCCGTGAAACCCGCTAAGTACAGCATGTATTGCGGGTCAAAGCAATCATTTGCCAGCAATTACTGGAGTGGTCATTTTGTGATTTAATTTTAGGAATGCTCATTTGAATGAAATTAGAGACCTATCAATGCCTGACGATTCACTGATGGGAAATTGCGGAGAGAATTCTGGTCCAGTATAACGGTCGGATGTACTGGACAAAGTGTTTTTGTATATGGATAATTATTACTAACATATTACTAAAATATTTTGACATATTTTCTAACTTCATGTGGAGGGATGTATTCACTTTTGTATACTCCTGTGGTGGTTAGTAGTGTGATGAGTTGTGTATATGATGATGATGATGATGATGATGATGATGATGATGATGATGATGATGATGATGATGATGACCAAAGTTGAGTTAATGCCAATATGGAATTCTACAATGATATTCATAAATTAGAACTATCTTCATCGGTTCTCCAATGAAACGACCAGTTGAACACGTCGGCTGATAATAGTTCCATCTGACTTCCGGAGGGTGAGTTTCTGCACCTTCCTGCCTTTGCCACACATGCCTCGGTTGTACGTCTTCTTGCAGTAAAACTATGTCTCCCACCTGACGTTCTGTGTGTCATTTTTTAAGATGCTGGACCTCATGGTACTTCCTTAATTCCAGAAGGTACTCTTTCTTCCCTCTCCTTAGGAAATCGTTTTGTATCTTCCGCCTGTGTCCTACTTCTTTTCTCACATTTATCTCACTGCGGGGCTCCAGACCGGTAGGCAAAGCTGTCAAGTATTCACCACTGAAAAAAAAATTGCTTGGCGTTAGTATGTCGGGGCCATTTTGTGTGATGAATCTGCAGTTAATCGTTGTCTCCACTTCTACTAGCAGTGCTGTTAGGATCTCATGGTCAACCAAGGACTTCCCCAGCACCTTCCTGAGATATCTTTTTGTCTTTCCACCCATTATATCCCACCATCCTCCCCACCAGGTGGCCCATGGTGAAATAAACTTCCAGGTGATGTTATTGTGCAAAAGGTGGGGGTTTGTTAAGGGGTGACACAGGATTTGACTGAGCTCTGATATCTCCTTATTAGCTGTCTGAAAAGTCCTTGCATTGTCAGAATATATGGTGGGGGGCAAAACCTAATCTGCCAGAGAAGTGTCTCAAGGCTATGATAAATTTCTCTATGCTCGCATCTGTTACAAACTTGAGGTGTAGAGCTCTTTTGGTTGCGCAAGTAAACAGTACGATGTATGATTTTTGCAACTGACTCTCCACCTTCACATACAGCAGGTCTATGAAGTCCACACCCGTGATGACAAATGGTTTAGTAATTTTCACATGATCCAGAGCCTCAATTTCACTTGCTATGTTTCATGGCAGACACATGTGGAGGATTTTCTTGATAGCTTGTCAACCATTTAGTTTCCCAAATTCTGTGCACATCTTGGATAGGATAATTCTCACTCCTGGTGTATAGCCAGATGTGCTTCTGTCATAGAAGTAACTTCGTAAGAGGATGATCGCCATCAAGAAGTGGGTGCTTCTGTTGGAGTGTCAGATCTGCAAAGTAAAGATGCCCCCCCTAACCATATAAGGTCATCTTGTAGGAAGGGGTGTAGTGTGCAATCTTTGATTTTGTGGAAAGGTCTTTTTTCTTCTTTTCTTCTGCAGGGAAGTTAACCCTCTGAGTTATACCAATCCAATGCAGATGTGGTGCTTCCAGTTCATGATCTTCAGACCACCATTGAGCTTTTCTTGCACTATTTATAAAGTGCATTATTCCTGCCATTATGTGCAGAATTTTCCAGCATAAACTGAACTTTGCTGCATCAATGGGAGGTTCCCAAGTGTTGATAGTCAAGACCTCTTGGTGAGCCTGCTGAATTTCTGGAAGTAAGACACTTGAAGAAGTATTGTGAGGCCAGATGTCTGGATGGTTACAAAGCCAAGCAGGTCCATTCCACCACAATGCAGCACACTGAAGTTCTGTGGTGAGTAGTCCACGTGAGAGGAGGACAACGTCACCGTTGAACTGGAGTTGAATTCTTTTGAATTTCTGTCACCCATGCCCAGTGTACCATTATTCACCATAAGAGAGCTCAAGTGGTGATTTCCATCCATATTCATAGATCGCACATTCATCGCTCGTCAGAGTGCAATTCCTCATTCGTCTTCATGTGTCTCCTTATGAACAGTATTATTGTACATCTATGGTTGTGGAAATCTGCATACATGCATACATATCACAATTATCCACGTAAAATCCATAAAACTCAACATTTTACAGTAGTTGTTATTACATTCTTTAAGAATTTTGTGTGACTTAGCTGACTATACAGTAGTGTTGAGCAAGCTCAATAGTGTCCTTCAGCATGCTGGTGTGGCTGGTAGTGTCTACGATTGTGAATGTTCCAAAATTCCCAGGCCTTCTTAACTCGTGTACACTATTAACACTTAACATTCATGAAATTTAGATTAGTATTTCTCCTCTTTTTTTTTTTCCAGGTTTCGGCACAAAAAATGTTATGCAAACCATAAATGAAACACCGTGTCATACAGTAACATAGCCAGGATTTAGGTATTTTTTGGGGGGGGGGGGGGAGCATTAAGGTAGTTTTTCGTCCAGAATTTTATTTTGATAGGTGTCCAAACTTCCACAGTTTAGGTGGCATAGAATATCTAAAAAGGAAATGAGTGTCCTTGGATCCAAGTAAGAGTGGTGAATTTGTGCAGATTCCAGAAGCTAATAATAATATACATTGTATATAAAAGGCTTAATAAAAGTACATTAGTTAAAATTCCTGGGGTGTCTGGACTCCTAGTACGACAACCCCTCCCCCCCCCCCCCCCCACCGGCCAACCTCTATTATTCCCATCCCAACATAATTGAAGCATCTGATATATTCCGAGTACAAGAGAAATGAATGCACAAATAAACAGTTTGAGTAAAGATGCAATATTCTGGTTTAGAATAAATATGGTGGTAATAATTTTGTGTGGCTATTTCTAGCCGAGTGCAGCCCTTGTAAGGCAGACCCTCCGATGAGGGTGGGCGACATCTACCATGTGTAGGTAACTGCGTGTTATTGTGGTGGAGGATAGTGTTATGTGTGGTGTGTGAGTTGCAGGGATGTTGGGGACAGCACAAACAACCAGCCCCCGGGCTACTGGAATTAACCAATGAAGGTTAAAATCCCCGACCGAGCCAGGAATCAAACCCATGGCCCTCTGAATCGAAGGCCAATATGCTGACCATTCAGCCCATGAGTCGGACAATAAATATGGTAATTTTATTATAATAATGCTCATGTGATAAGGTATAATGAAGTGACATGTTATACAAATACAACACAAATACACACACACACACACATACAAAAAAGCATATGTATATACAATGTAAGGGGTATGGGTACAGATATTTTGTTAATTGGTAAAGAAAAATACATGTCACAACATATGCTAGGTAGGGTTTACCTTGTCCCATTAGCTTCCCTCGCAAGCCTGGGATACAGAATATAGTAGTATAACGTTACAGTTTTGTGACGCTAATATTCGTATGTATAATGTTTATTAATGTGCCAGAAACCAATGACATGGAGCTTTTTCCATTTCAACACCATTTTAAGGACCATCAAACCAAGCTGGGATATGAAACTGCGAACTCAGACTCAGAAGGACAGCGACTCAACCAACTGAGCCACATGAAAAGGAGGCGTTTGGATTATTGTTATAAATAGATGCAGTTAGTATTTTTACAAAGGTTTTATGAGGAGCATTTATTAAGGCATACATTTTCCAACTGTCCTAAATGCACAAGACGAAACGGAAGAACTAGCTGGAAGCTCAAGAGCCTTGCAGGGATGCCGCTTCCTTCTCTGTTCACTTTTCCAAACTAAACTCCATGGCATAACAGCTCCGAAGGGCCATCGCCTACCAAGCGACCGTTGTGCAGTCCGAAAGCCTGCAGATTACGAGGTGTAGTGTGGTCAGCACGATGAATCCTCTCCGCCGTTCTTCTTGGATTTCTAGACTGGGGCCGCCATCTCACCGTCAGATAGCTCTTTAATTATAAGCACGTGGGATGAGTGTACCTCGAGCCAGCCCTCAGATCCAGGTAAAAGTCACTGACCTGACCAAGAATCGAACCCGGGGCCTCCAGTAAGAGGCATGCACGCTACTCCACCACCGCGGGGCCGGCTGTTTACTTTTAGGTCTTCTTATTTTAGAATTTAACTTCAGGCATCCTGTATTCGATTCCTGGCACTGACAAAGAAAGGCATGGGAAGGGGAAGATACAGCCTTCTTTGTGGGTGCAATAGAGTTGGCCTTGAGTCTCCCGTAATCAAAATATCCATGACCTGGCAGGTAGTCACCTTCACGGGGCGTGGTACCAAAGTGGTTCCTTTTTCTTAAGAAGACAAATAAGATGACGATTCTACTTCCTCACAAACGAAGAACGATATCGTCAATTTTACGAACAGTTTCAATAATGCACCCGGTTTATGTTAAGAGTACAGAAGCTATGATTTTGATTGTTGGATATAATTACATGGTAACAATCAAAACCATCAATATCTACTGAAGATCCATCACCGCACTCGGTATGACTGGCTTTCTTTTCATATCCACCGGGTGACTTATCCATGCGGTTAGGGTCGCACAGCTGTGAGCTTGCATCCGGAGATAGTGGATTCGAACCTCACTGTTGGCAGCCCTAAAGATGGTTTTCCGTGCTTTCGCATTTTTACACCAGGCAAATGCTGGGGCTGTACCTTAATTAAGGCCACAGCCGCTTACCAACTGACAGACAGACCGACCGACCGACTGACCGTGATCTGCATTTAGGGCAGTCGCCCAGGTGGCAGGTCGCCATAAGACCTACGGTGCGACGTAAAGCAAATACTAAATAAAAAATAAAAAACATTTTCACACCCCTTCCAAGAAAGTATTGTATCCATGCTACTGGCCTGGACTTATAACCCACTGAAATTATTTTGTGGGTACGCCACTGCATCCATTTACCATTTTAGGTACAAGGTAAGCACGAAGAATGGTTGGATATTCAAAATACACCACCATAAATGATGCGGTTATGGCTCAAGAGTACTAAAGGAAGGTAAGGGAGGGGATCTAGTGTTTTAGGTACAATCCAAATCAATAGAATTTGACTTCCCATTTTAAGAAATGTTTCATGCATCAATTGCGATTCAAGCCTCGGCCATCTTGATGAGAAGATAGAATCATTGGAACTGAGTTATCATGCCCGCTAATTACAAAATAGTTACCCGCACTTTTGATGGTGCCATTTGAGATTCCAATTAGTCCCCAGGCATTTGACAAAATATATAGGCCTACCTACAGAACTTAGGCATGCATCTGTGATCTGTCTTACTACTGTTAGAATTTAAAACTTTTTTATAAATTACTGAGAATGCATGTAGTTTTGGCTTCTTTATAATAAATATCTCAGTACCTCAGTAGTGACATCAATGGAATCTTCTCTTTTGCCTGCATAAGACCTTGCAGGACATTCAAATGCAATATGGTACTCAATGAGAAAGGTTCTTATTCAATAGAAGCGACGGTATTTTGTTATGAAACCTTTTATGTAATTTACTCCAAAGACAGGATCTTCTCTATTATTGCCATGGCACTGCTTACATTGCAGTTGTGTAATTGAGTGTCATAGTCTTAAAAAAAAAGTTACTTTTATGGCAAGAAATGAGGAACTAACGTGCAGCTCAATCCTGTCACAGTCTTCCCAATGCTGCAACTTAAACACAGCACATCTCTCAACCACGGTACAACCCCAGGAATCCTAGGACATTGTTGTTTCCTGGAACCGATGTGCAAAAGCTGATACAATGTTGTAAGCTTGCAGCTGTTACTGGCCGTGGCCCCCGTTATCTCGGTGGTCATGTTCCTGCCCCCTACTGAGTAATCCCTTGCTAACTGCCCTTTTCCTCATCTCTTGACATTTGTCAACACAGAGTTATATTCCCAATACTGAGGCCTCTACAGGGAAATATACCTGTGCATTACAATCCTAAGTGTTTTCCATTCATTCAACAAGTACATATGTGGAGAATTATGTATGGCCCTACTCAGCCTTGCTAGTAGATTCTTTGTCGCTATGTTAATTTAACATTTCGGCGTAAGTTTTTAAGTTGTTTGTTCCGTACATAAAACAACAGCTGATCCTTGCTCTAGTTTCAGGAAACATTTTGGCAGGGGCCCGGCCCCTCTGCCCCCACCCTGGCTATGCTAGTGGTCATAGTCAGCCGTATTTATTCAACAACAACATATAAAGCAAAGAGGATAAAATAGAGCATATACACAGAACTCACTGCAAAGAAGAAAGAGAACATATACATAGAACTTGCTACAAAGTAAACATATACACAGAACTATCTTCGTCAGTTCTCCGCACGAAATAAACTAAAAACTACAAAGACACATATACATTTAAAACTTCAAAAATGTCCATAGGCCTACATTAAAACCTAGTCTTGTGAAGAAGTTTACAGACCTATTTCATTCGTAATCTTTTCAAATAATATTTTAAATTCACACTGGTATTGTACACTATTTGTCATTAGTAAAGGAAGGAACGACCTTTTAAGTTGATACAGAAAATACATACCCTCTTCAATTTTCCAGTCAGAATAACACGTGCACATCTAGGATCCTCAGGATCTAGGCTTTTTTGTTTGCAATAATCTCCTTCTGCCAGAGAAATGGCTAATGAACAGCGAGAGTCAATCTGCAATGAAAATAACAGCACAGTTTTTTGAAGTACAACAATATTATAATTCTTTCTTCACTAGCTTATGGTTATGTGAACTATTATTTCATGACTCATTGTGTAACAAAGAATGGAATACCTTTTTTATTAAGATATGCTGTCACTTTCATCTCCAAAACAAGGAACTTTCTCCAACACTCAAGAGTCAACTGAATGTTAAAAGTCCATGGAAATGGTTAAGCAAGGAGGATTTATTTAAGATATTATTTCAAGGGTTAAAATAGACCCCTTCATGGTTCAGACGGTTAGATACTGGTCTGTCATTGCTGCACTTCCCGGTTCAAATCTCAGCAGCTACGCATGGAATTAGTGTTGGAAAAAGCAGAAGCAGGACTGATTTTATTTGCGATCACCAGGATTAATTTCTGTAACACTTCATAATCATGTCATCTCCTGGACTTGTGTGACAAGCCTCATCAGCTGACATGTTCCTATACCTCAGCTATAATTGGGCCTTCAGCACATGACCCAACACTTGATTGGAAACAGGTTAAGTAGACTTTTCTTTTATACTTGACTAAAGCTGCAACCCTCACAGCTGACAGTCGAGATTCTTCAACCAGTCAACTACCTCTCCTCTTCTGCCTGCATATGACCTAGCAGGACATTCAAATGCAATATGGTACTCAGTGAGGAAGGTTCTTATTCAACAGAAGCAATGGTATGTTGTTATGAGACCTTTTATGTAATTTACTCAAAAGATAGGATCTTCTCTATTATTGCCATGGGGCTGCTTACATTGCAGTTGAGTAATTTTCCTCCCCTCCACTACTCTTCTGAAGCTGAATACTGGTAAAATATTCTCATTAGGTTACAATATGCATGTATGTACGTCTACCCATTAGGCCTGTGTCTAACAATCCCCAGTAAATTTTTCAGCACAGAGTTTGGTATGGTCTGGATAGTGATGTCCAGGATTTTTTAAATTCTTAGAAGTCCAGCATCTCCTTACAAATTGTCTCTCTGGTGTTAATCATAAGCCTAATGACTTCTCTTTTTTTAATGCCATACTTGTTTCAGAGGTCCTCAGTGGACAGCTCATATACAGGTTGTATCTAAATTATACAGACAAAATAAATCAGGAATGCTATATAAAGAACAATGGTGCATTTGTATTGATGGGGAAAATTTTTCTTTTAGAGAAAATGAGGTTACTTTGTTACTTCCGGGCACGCAATTCAAATTGACAAACTCACTGTATTTGCTTGCCAGAGTGCAAATCACTGCCCGCTGCTCTCTTTCAGGGAAGGGAGGGGAAGTAGGGTGCGTGATAGACGGAGACAGAGGTAATGCTCAGTGAAAATGAACAAGTTTGACTCGTGCAGAGTTGTCTTTGTCTCTTACAAGTAATATCCGCAGTTTGTTTATTAAGCAGCTGTAATTGCACACATAGTGAAGAACACACAGTAATTAAAACATATTTCTCAGTCAAGGAATGCACCAGATCATTTCTCCTCTCATCTGTTGGTCTCAGTAACGTTCTTTATTATTTATCATGCGAAATGATGCAGCACTGCCGCCCCATGATTGTGCATTCCTTTCCTCACAACATTGTAAAAGGAATGACACTGGATGAAAGAAACAATATGCCCAATGATTTGATTACAGTAAGTGTTCAATATTCTCCTTTTCTATTTCGATCTTCACGTAATATGAAAAGTCCAAGTGAGTTAAAGCAGCTGAGCATGGAGGCCATTTAACTGGCCAACCATGGCCTATCCATATTCCTGGAAAGTGCTACGTGACATGACAAATGAAATACAGTGGAGCGCTATTATGACACAGACACATTCACTGCCGAATATTCAGAGGAACATCTTCCAATAATCCACACAGTAATTCTACTGAGAAATGGTAGCATTCCTCACCATTCAGGCGAGGAGGAAGGACATACGGCCCAAGGAAGTAGTCACCAACAATGCCGGCCCACACACTGACACTGAACCGATGCTGAAATGTGCACACTACTGTCACATGAGGGTTTTCTTCTGCCCTCCTTCACGCAGTCACCTACCAACAGACAAGAAGATTGAATTATGAGGTTGGCAGCAATTAGAGTGCCGGACAGCATAAATCAAAGCAGCTTCTCTCCCACTGCCATTTGCTGTGCCATAGGCTTGGTGCATATCAGCCATTTCTTCATTGGTGTACTGAAATGGAGCCATTCTCACCAATTTATACCACATACTTATAAGCCAATATGGACAGAACAAATTGTGTACTGCCTACTGGGACTGGGACGCGACTGCGCTAAATGAACAAGAAATTGTGAATTCGCACCGAGCATTATCTCTGTCTCCATCTATCATACACCCCAGTTCTTCTTCCTTCCCTCCTCTGAAGCACAGCAGCGGCCAGTTTGTCAATGTGAATCGCCTGCCCGGAAGTAATAAAGTAACTTTATTTTCCCAACAAAAAAAATTTCTTCTGCCAATCCGATTACGTCATTGTTCTTTATATAGCACGAAGAGCATCCCTGATATTTTGTCAATATAATTTAGATACACCCTGTATAGCCTTCATTTACTTACACACTAATTGAGGCTGCTTGATCTCATGGTGGGATTAATCATCATATGTGTACCTTTTGCCTTGTCAGTGACAATGAAATGGCGTATGGCTTTTAGTGCCGGGAGTGTCCGAGGACATGTTCGGCTCGCCAGATGCAGGTCTTTTGATTTGACACCCGTAGGTGACCTGCGCGTCGTAATGAGGATGAAATGATGATGAAGACGACACATACACCCAGCCCCCGTGCCAGCGAAATTAACCAATTAAGGTTAAAATTCCCGACCCTGCCGGGAATCGAACCCGGGACCCCTGTGACCAAAGGCCAGCACGCTAACCATTTAGCCATGGAGCCGGACTATCAGTGACAATAATATCAACGCTTGTGAATCCATTTGTGGAAAGACATCCAATTTCTTCATAGACCTCCAAGTGGTGGTGTTTACAGAGGCTTCTAGCAATCAATATGTGAACTGCATTGGGCCGACTGATTCTCATCAGTACTCCCTTACGACAGAACCCAACACATGAGCTAAGGTTTCAAACTTGTCACATCTTCTGCAAAGGGATGTATTAAGGCTCATTCCAGGGAGAGATCAAACTGGGATGACATTACCATTACAGTAATTGTTTCTGTCCATTGTCCGTATGACTTACCTCTCTCATTACTGAACCAAGTTTTTCTTTTCTACCAGCGGAAAAAAAAAAATTACTTCCTTACCCTTGAATGGTAAATTGCACCAACTTTTACAAGAATTTCCGTGGAGTATTTTTTGGATGAGCTTGGTAAGAGGGTTTTTGAGATGTTCAACTTGCTCCTTGCTAAGTGGCAAGCACTGAAAGCAATGGGCTATTTGAGTACGGAGCTCTATGGTGGCTTTGATGTATGGTCTTTTCATATGCAAATATTTATATGCTGAATGAAAGCCTTCCACTGAGCTTTGAAAATTGCAAGTCCTCTAAGACTTCAGTGTGTGTAAATAATTCCATCTGGGACATCAGTGGGTAACACAATAATTTCTTTAATGGAACTCATTATTTTATCAATTTTGCCAAGAAATTTCACTGTTGGTTTTTTACAAGGTACACACTTGAATAGGTAGATTAGTTGTGGCCAAATATATTGGTTGAGTATATTTAGCTTCTGAATAAGAAGGGGCGAACTAACCAGCTGAAGGGTTAAATTTAATTTCATCCTGAAATGCTACTCCAAGGCACAGTATTGTTTCGTCCAGTGAAATACACTCGATTGTGTTTTCTTCCAAAGTTGTGAGAGCAGAGGTGATCAGTTGACCTTTGCATATCAATATTGCCTTACTTTTTGTAGTATTTATTTGGAGTATGATCTTGGCTAGGGAAATTGCTACTAGATCTGTAAGATGTTTATCTGCTGCTTTGTTCTTACAAAGAAGCACCAAGTCATTGGCAAAAGCCTTCAGAGTCCCATACCTGGAATTAAGTTGTACCCATATCCCTTGACGAAGTTTTAACCCAGAACTTTTTAACAAACTATCACTTCACAATTTTTATAGAATAATGTGTCTATTTATTTTAACTTGTACAAAAAAGTTTTAATATTTTAATGTGTATGTCCTGTTTTCAACATGTCACAGTCATGTGATTAAAAATGTATTTGAATCTAGCTGAAGATGGCTACAAGAAGGCATGTCTATTTAATTATTTAATTATTGAATAGTACATATTAAGTAGTGAGTATGTGGAACCTTCATAGTAAATTCAATAAGAATTCATTTTTGAATTTGAAAAAAAATTAACTGCTTCATAAACTGAATTGGATTGTCAACTCATCAAGCTGTGATATGTTTTTTTAGAATAAATCATTTGACATTGAATGGAAGATTCTCTCATGTCAAATAACAAGATTTAAACATGTTTCAGTGACATCAGTTGACATGGAACACTTGTTTTCAGCTAATAAATTCATGTTGACTAGCCTATACCATGTTGAGTAAGTGAAGTTCAAATCTAGTGAAGTATATTTATGGAACACCCAGTGGACACATGGAAAAATTTCTGCTTGTACATCTGGTGATGATTACTCAAGGTCTTTCTAGAAAATCTTTCAAGGACTAATTTTTCAAAAGAAACAAAGTTTAAATATCATTGGCTAGGAGCAATCGACTGTACGTTCACTGGCCTTACAGCAAAATGCTGATATGTTCATTTTGCCTTATGGGACCAAGCTTGGTGTGGTGTGCAATTACTTCTTGTTTTGGTCTGCTGTGGGACAGACTAGTGTCCGTGGTACTTCCTGCTCCACTGGGAGCCTTAACTGTTTCTTGGGGTAAGGTATTCTCTCTTTCAGTTTAATGATTTAATTTAATTACATTTTTATGTGCAAGAATTTCTCAGTCATTTTCTACTATCCTAGGTATTCTGCAAGGAAATTTTAAAAGTGGTAGTTCAGTTCAGACTTTCCCATCCACATTTTTGTGAGGCAATCAAATTTAATATTGAACTTGTGTGGTAGTATTAAATGTAAAATTTCATCTCTGCTTGATTGTAAGAGAATGGGATTAGCCCATCTTGTATATTGAGGATGTTTCTTATCAGTAGGTTTTATCAGGCATGTGCTCTAAATAATGATGGTTTGTACCTTCAGCACAATTATGTATTTTTCTCCACTCCATGAAGTAGACGTAAGAAGTTGAGCTTCACTCGGTGGTGATTCATTCAATCTTCCCAAGGCTTCAAGATGTTTTGTTTTACTAGTATTTTAAAGATTCATTTTCAAATTACCATTTCTTAAAGGTACTGTAAGTATCCTCACCTTGAGGTAATTGAATTTTAGGTGATTTGGTGTAAATATCTTTGGTTTACATTTGGATTGTAGTAAGTTTTGAGTGAAATACCACTTTTAAGTGCGTTCATGCATTTAAAAAAAAAAAAATTAGACTTCAGGTAATAGCTCCTTTCATTGTGTGTTTATGAGCATTTTGAATTTATGATTTTTTAAATCTTTTTAAGTATCATTCTCCCTATTAAATTTTACTATGAGTTGCCTTTGTTTATTTATCAAGTACCTCAAAAATAATTTTTCTTATAAAACTATTTAGAGTATTTTAGTTATGAATGCAACTATAAAAGTTTATGATCCTACAGCAAGGCCCATCCACCTTCCTCATCTTGCTTACTTGATTTTCTGCCTTGCTAATTAATCTTTGTTTATGTGGCTACTGTTTTATGTCTTAATTTAAATTTTCTAATGGTAACCCCTCATAGTGACACTGACAGAAAAGAATGGAGTTTTACAGCATAAAACCTCAAAATAAATGCTCTAATGTGAATTAAATTAAGGACCTTGGCAGTGATGTACTTGTGATTTGTGAATGTCATTTAAAAAAAAACTATATTCTTCAGTGCTGATGCCCATTATGTAATACTAACTATAGAATCAGGCCTTCTTTAACTACTTTTATAACAGTAGATGAATTGCCTTGCTGGAGCTCTTCTGGTTTAATTCTGTGAAAAAAATTACAAGTACAGGCATACTTTAATCATGAATTTATCAACACTACTTAAAAATTATTGGATGATTCAGTCCGTAATAGTACTGGCATTTTTAATTTTTATTTTTATTCTTAGAGGGTGAGATCCTCTCTCAATCCAGGACATATGTAATGGTGATTTGAGGTGAGGTGAGGTGAAGGGTGAGAGGGGAGTGCCTGTGGTCTATAATAGGAACTGTCCTGGCATTTGCCTGAAGGTGAAAATGGGAAACCACAGAAAGCCATTCTAAGGACAGCAAACAGTGGGCACTGCCTCCTAAATGCAGAGCTATTAAGCTATAGTCACTCTGCCCAGTAGTACACTTCTCTATGTTATAACTTAAATTAATAAAGTTTAATTGATAATAATTTATAAACAATCAAATTCTATCATAATTTTATCATTGAATAAGGCAATTAAACTAAGGCTTTAATAACATGACAGTCTGAGATCTAGTGATCACCATCAATAGCTTCCTCAACTATGGCTTTAGCCCTGATAACTTTCTTATAATTTGCTTTTCCATTAATATGTACTATAGTTGATTAAAGGTTTTAGTTCTTCTATCTCCTAATTAATGCATAGTGAACTTTCTACAATTCAAATTCTTAAAAATTCCTCAAGGAAGATATACTACACGTCAGTGACTTGATTGCTAGCAAAAGGTGAGGACGGAAAGTAAACGAACAGTTGTTTTTTGCACAATCCGCAGTAGAATTGTTAACTTCTATTGAAAATATGAAAAGTAAGAAAGTTAAGATCAAATCAAGTACAAGAAAATACAGAGTGAATGGTATAAACTGATAACCAGTCAATATTCAATGTGAAACAAACCTCTAAATCTTGTGATGACATGTCCATGGGTGTCAAGTACATATAAGGCACACCAGAGCTATTTGTTGGAGTTCCATCACTTATTGAAACAATGTTGGCAAATGGGAAAGTCCTCACTTCTCGGTTGGATGATATAGTGGCTATGGATGCCCAATCTACAACAACAAACCACAGACATCATTATCATAAAAAAAATTTAGCTTTCCTCCAAAATAATACCAACTAAACAAAAAAGGAGGCAGTTTGCATTATTTCTTTTTGTTCCTTCCCATTCATAGTGACAAAAGCACAACACAACAGCTTGCCACAGGAAGAGGACATAAACATGTAATGTTGTCTAATAACTTATAAAAACAGACTGAATCAAAAGTAGTGTAAACAAATGAATTACTGGTACAATGAAAACATAAATAAAGCACTACAACTTTTTGAAGGAATTTTGTGAAAAAATTACAAATACAGGAATATTTTAATTATGAATTTATCAACATTATTTAAAAAGTATTGGATGACTCAGTCCAAAATACTACTGGTACTTTTTTAATTCTAATTTTTATTTTTAGAGGGTGATGTCCTCTCTCAAGCCAGGACATATGTAATGGTGATCTGAGGTGATTGATTGATTTCTGTAATAGTTCTGTCTTTCAGTATGCAGTCTGTAAGCCTCTATAACTGAACTAGGTACATCCTTGAATCATGTATCAGCAGTTAGAATTGTGGACTCTTAATTTTCTTCTTAATTATGAAATTAATTATCCCACTGAATCATTATTTCCCAGCCTCCTTCTACTTCTCATACCATCTACTGTCTAGTCCAGCAGACTCCTAGATAACCTTACCCTTAACCACACACATTACAGCATAAAAACAAAAAGTTACATATGTTACAAATAAAAAATGAGTTAAGTGGAATGTACACAGTATTTTCAATTCAAAATTTGTAGTCAGTTTTTAATAAGTTTTGATTATCATTAAAGCATTTGTTTTACACTCAATTTTTTGGTAGGCACTTCGTAAAGTAATGTAGCTGAATTGAAAATTACTTCCATCGGAGACTTATGATAAGGACAGTGAACTAATTTACTATGAGACAGGATGAAATTAGGTCATTAAAAAAAACTTATTATAGAAATGAACTAATTTAGACCTGTCTCAATCCAGCCACATTCTCTTAGAATTCTCAACAGATTTCCAAGTATTCTAATTTTCTCCCTTACTTCTGAGCTAATATCTTTACCATTCATATCTTCAAATACTAAACAAAGCTTTAACCATGTTCTTCTTGAAAACTGGATAAAATATATTTCATATAAAACTAACAACAAATACAATGCCCTCAAAAAAAGGTGTAACACTTGATATTTTCACAGAAAGCTTGGTTAAATTCTGCATTGAGTAAGATCACCATACTTTTTCTAATATTTAGATTAGCTAATGCTGGTGTTTTGTTTTTGTTTTTCTTTATGTCGCACCAACACAGATATGTCTTTTGGATATGATGGCATAGGAAAGGACAAGGTCTGGCCACGCTACCACAATTCTTTGCGGTGGAGACCAACTTGAGTCTTAAGCATAGTTATGATGTGGACGAGCCTGATAAAATGTGAAATATATTTGCTTTTTTAAGGAAAATGGGGTACTGCGCTACACCAAATTGTCAGAATAAGTCAACTAGCAGGATTAGTGTTTTGCTTTCCAGTGATAAGCAGTGGTGAGCTCAGTGGGTAAGATACAAAATTACAGGCGTGATAAATGGCAACCCACTTATAATTATTCAAGGTTAGTAAGTTTTTACAATGAAACTATTCCTGATGAATCATCTTTATATGAACAACTTTTGTATTTGTGGGTTCCATTATGCATTTTCTTCTGATATCATTTGATGAATCGCAGTTTGAACAGAAGTGGGTAGATGGACAGAAACACTCAAGTGGAATTCCATGCCACAAATGTTCCTAATTCACCCAAGTCTTTAAAATGTTTTAGGAAAGCTTCCAAACAAGTATTTTTTAAAAGAAGCAACAAAGGTAATAGGTACTGTGTAATAAAATTATCCATGGTTTTTTTTTTTTGAGTTAACTATGCAAGGGAGGTCATATAGGAAAACTTAAAGTAAGGAGCCCAGCATAAGTAGGCTAAATGGAAAACAGCCAGGACTCAGCTATGGACCCCATAGTCGTCAACTCGCGCTTCAAAGTTCAGAGACCTAGGAATCCCTTTTAGTCACCTCTTACGACAAAAAGGGGATAGCATGGGTGTTATTCTACCACCCCCACCCATAGGGGGTTAAAGATTATGAAAGCCTTTACAAACAGGTTCCCAGTTATCCACCGCAAGTGTTATACCACTCCTATAAACGTGAGACGTGTGATTCGAATGATGGAAAATCTTCAGGTCTGCCAACAGTGGGGTTCGAACCCACTATCTTCTGAATGCAAGTTGTTAGCCACGTGACTCAAACCGCACAGCCACTAGCTCAGTCTTCTTCTTCTTCTTCTTCTTCTTCTTCTTCTTCTTCTTCTTCTTCTTCTTCTTCTTCTTCTTCTTCTTCTCCTCCTCCTCCTCCTCCTCCTTCTCCTTATGATGATGATGAAGATGATGATGATGAATTTTTTCTTGCCAAAAGCCAACTTTGTACATTTTGCGTGGGCAGTAAATACATGATATCCCCTGCCTGTGGCAACTAAAAGGGGCCCCAGGGATTCTTAACTTGGGAGCGTGGATTGGCGACCCCGGGGCCCTCAGCTTAATCCTAACTTTTTCTATCCTATTCAATCTCTGTTGGTCATCTCTTGTTCTTTTCCAACCCTGATGGTATTAGAGTAGTCGAAACCCAGAAAGTTTTTAGTTTTCACAAACTTCATGGCCTTTATCTTTCTTTGAACAATGCGTTCATTTTTTGAAGTGTCGGATCCCTTCAATTTTTTCCCTCTGATTAGTGTTAATAGTGGATGGTTGCCCAGTTGTATTTCCTCTTAAAACAATAACCACCACCATCACCACTTTGTACTATTTAACTGCATGGTTATCTATAAAATAGTTACAGTAACTAAGAATATCATTATTGTTGTAGATGTGAAGAGAGTATTTTTTCCTCAGAACACAAAGAATTTACCACATGAATGGATAACAACCGTTAGCAAACCAAACATAATATAATGCACTTAACTCAAGAGCCATTCAATGTTTATCAACGTACTGTAGTAACCGTTTAGAAGTGCAGTAACTACTTTCTTAACAAAGGAAATGCTGAAGGTAATTTACTACAACTGTCTTTACGTACTTTTAAGTTCAATATTTCATGAAATCATAATATAACAGAGGTACCATACAGATTTTTATGAGATTACACATTTTGACAGATGATATCAATAAGAAACACAGCAAGATCAAGTTGTATAGAAGAGGCAACTAAAAGGGGCCCCAGGGATTCTTAACTTGGGAGCGTGGGTTGGCAACCCCGGGGCCCTCAGCTTAATCCTGAATCGCTTCCACTTACTTGTGGCAGGCAGAGTATACATGAGCACTTATGCTAATTCTTGTTTCTTGAAAAATGAAATTTAGGTTCTATTAATTATCTTCCTATTCAAATAGCTGTGAATGTATTTGTGCCATTTAGGGGTTATACAGTTGTATATACATAAACAATAGATGCCCAATTAAATTCTAGATGAAAAATTGTTGTTTGTTTTTATTTCAATGTTTGGTACCTAAATGCTCTAAATTCGAATACATTTGTCTTTGGTTATGGTCATTTAAAGACTCAACATGGCAGCTCCATAATTAACATTTGTGTCTTGACCTCCCTAGACTGGCCTTGGGAAAGGAACAGGAGTGAGAAGGAAGCGGCCATAGCCTTAATTAAGGTACAGCCCCAGCATTTGCCTCCTAGTATGGAAATGGCAAACTACAGAAAACCATCTTCAGGGCTACCGACAGTGGGGTTCGAGCCCACTATCTCTTGACTGCAAGCTCCCAGCTGCATGATCCTACCTGCACCGGCAACTCGCTCGGTAGTTAGTGCTCTATGAACATTACTGAAGGAGAACTGACAATGAATAACAACAGAAGGCTTTTTAATGCAATATTGTAACAAATTCAAACAATGGTGAGTGCTCCTGCACATTTCTTATTCATTTCACACCAATTATGAAAACCATTATTTCAGCATTGTAGTTGCTCTTGTACATTTGATGCTGATTGACCAGTATCTGAGCATTACCTCAGGAGTTTCTGACCCATAAATAACTCATCAACATGCCTCTTATGTCTCGTGAACTTGGTGAAATGGTGTACGATGGCCATAGCTTCCATTATGTAGCAGAGGTTTTGATTACAAGGGCTGTGAAATGCTTTCAGAATCATCAATCCTACCACAGAAAACCTGGTTTAGGCCATCCTAGGTGCACTTCTGCTTTACACGATAGGTTTTTGAGGCTACAAGTGTTAAGGAAGCAACATCTTACACTCTTTGAGAACTGAAGTAGTCTGATGCAGTTCCACGATGTAGCTGTGAGTGAGAATATAATCGGAAAGAGGCTCCTTTAACCTTGAGAAAACCAGCCAGTAGACCAGCGCTTCTGTTACAACACCAGAGAGTCCACGTTCATTTTGCACAGGAACATGAACATTGGACTGGGATCAGTGTGGACATGTACTCTTTAGTGACGAGTCCAAATTCAACCAGAGATCACCTTATGGAACAGCTAGGACGTGGAGAATGACAGGAGAATGCTTTTGCCCCTCTACCTTTGCCGAAATTATATCATTTGGAGGATGTTCCGTGATGGTGTGGGGTGGTGTAACTTCAGATAGCCATACTAGTCATACTCATTGAGAATGGCTCCCTCAGAGGACACAGGTACATTGAGAAGGTTCTCATTAACAACGTAATATAATTTGCATTCACTTTTGACAAAAACTTTGTGCATGATAAAGCAAGACCCCATTTTGCTCAGTGTTCAGTGTGTCGCAGAGTTTCCTCGGGAGGTCAACATTCCCACTTTGGACTGGCCAGCTAGGAATATAGACCTCAACAACCCTCCTGAGCATGTGGAACATGACTAGTCATGTTTTCAACACTCTGGCTGAATTAAAGGTAGTGACTCATGTACCACAAGGGGACATCCAGGGCTTGAAGAGGAGCATGTCCAGAAGAATCACGGTGGTAATTGCAGCCAGGAGTGGCAGTACCTCCTACTGATCATGTAATCAACATCCAACAAGTTCCCAGTACATTTCCTTAAAATTACATCATTTAAATCAATAATTTTGGTAATCAGAAAATCTGTCAGATTCTGCTTCATTAATTGAAAAAAAACTGTATCTTCTTGAATCAAATTGTTTTGAGAACTGTTATCTTTGGAATAGGTATGGACAGATTCTTCATTTTATTCTGTATATGAAAAGATTCTTTATTTTATTCTGTAGAGAATGGGAAGGCTCCTGGACCTGATGAGATGTGTGCTGAGATACTGAAACTATTCAAGAGTATTCACCGCAGTGGAACGATTCCTCAAGACTAGCTCAAATCAACTTTTTTAATATTGCCTGAGAAAGCCAATGAAAAATTCTGCAATGAATATAGAACAATTAGTTTGATGAGCGATGTTCTGAGAGTATTCCTAAAGGTCTTGCATGCAAGAATTTATCACAAATGTGAGGAGAACATCAGAACCTCACAGTTTGGCTTCAAACATGGTTTTGGTACTAGAGAGGCATTATTCAGTCTGCAGGTGTTAGTCCAATGGTGCTGAGATGTCAATGTTGAAGTTTTTGCTTGTTTCATCAATTACGAAAAAGCCTTCGATACAGTCCTCGCCATGATAACTTATGAACATTCTTCGAGAATTAGCACTTGATGGGCAGGACATCCATATTATTGGTAATCTCTACTGGAACCAGAGTGCTGACATAAGAGTTGATGGTCATGTCTCGGAAAAAGTCTCAAGGCTGTATTCTTTCACCCATGCTTTTTAACATCTATTCAGAAAAGATTTTTCGAGATGCTCTTTACGGAAAGACTCAAGGAGTTGTGGTTAATGGTTTCATCATAAACAACATCAGGTATGCCGATGACACTGTGCTACTTGCAACCAATCTCCAGGATCTACAGGAATTATTTAATGCTGTCACTGAAGCCAGTAGCGCCCTGGGCTTGAGGCTTAATGTAAAGAAGACCAAGTGGATAGTTATAAGCAGGAAAGAAGATGGCATTTGAGGTAATCTCACAGCAGCAAAGGACCAGATCGCAAGAATGGCAACATTTAAATACCTGGGATGTCACATCAATGATGACTGGGACCTTGCTCATGAGATCCGGAGCAGAATTAAGCAGGCCAGAACTTCTTTTCAGAGACTTAGAAAACTTTTGACAAGCCATGACCTTTCCATTACACTATGGACACGACTACTCCAAACGGTCAAACGAGGCATGTTCATTTCCCTGCTCGCTCAACGAGTTGACTTTCGCGGGCTAAGTTCAAAACTGCGTCGCACACGCTCAACCATTTCTTCAGGCACACTAGGATGGCCTATTGATTTTCCCTTGCACAAACATCCTGTGGTTTGAACTGTTCATACCATCGGCGAATGGAGTTGGCAATGGGTGGATCTTTCCGATACTTTGTTCTAAAGTTTCGTCGCACGGTTGTTGCAGATTAGCTGGAATGAAATTCCAGAACAGCACACGCTTTTTCACTGTTAGTCGCCATCTTTGCAACTGTTGGAATAGAGGACACATCATGTCTACTGGATGTTGCAACTGTTGCGCTCTCAGGGGCGTTGGGGGATGCACAATGTATGGAGGGCTATTCAAACAAAACAAAACAAAACTTTGAGGGATACTTGCCTTACAACATCAAACACCATCACCATATCTCTAATGAAATGGCTAGAAATAATTGAAAAAACCGCTCAAATCATTTGTGCGCATGCTGTATTGGGTATCCAACATTTCCAAGAGCACCCTTGAATTTTCTGCTCGGCAGTGATTTTGAGCAACTCAAATTTACAATTTTATGATAACATTCATAACATCTAAGCAGACCCGGCCAAAAGCTGGAAACTGCAGATGATGATGATTCATAACATCTGCCATTTTCATAATCTTTCCACAAAGCACTTGCTGATGAACTATACACTGATAATGACTACTAAAGAAAGGCAGGGAACGTTCATCATTATGACACAAATTAATAAATCCTTTGTGTTTGGCTGCCACGGATTGCACAACATCAATAGTAACACATGCAACGTTCATCATTATGACACAAATTAATAAATCATTTGTGTTTGGCTGCCACGGATCGCACATCAATAGTAATACATGAAAGTTTTTGATTTGGCAAATTATGTTCAGAAATGAAGAATTTAAATGATGTAAACATTTTTTGTTCGATCTTTCAAAGTCAAGATTGTTAGTAAGTCTTCTTTTACACAGAAATCTGAAAAGAAATCATATTTTCAGCTGAGTCAACTGCATTTTTTTAAAAGTGGAAGCCATTTCTCTTCACTTTCAACTTGGTTAATCTATAATTGCAAGGTTCTTTAGTCTGTCAAAAACTAATTCAGGATAAAATAAATTTTATAAAATACCTGAAAAAGAAAAGATACATGAAAAAGATACCATTAATTAAATAACAATCACCACACCAATTCATTTTAATATTACTAAAGTGTAATAATAATTTATCATGTGCTAACATTTCCAAGTGTACTAGCAAATGCAATGAAGTTGCCAATATATTTTCAGCATCTCAAGAGTCTCCAACGTAGTGATACTAATTTTAGAGCACCCAGGACTAACAGGAGGGAAGGTGCTTCTAATTGCATTTCTTTAATTAATCTAGTGGGTTACTACCTGAATCAGAAACATATATAACCTATAAGACTGATGTTCACTAGCAATGCTTTCATGATTGTGTCGAAGCAATACCATTTACTACTACTACTACTACTACTTGATGGCTTCTGGTGGGATTCCATCTACACCTGGTGCCTTACCAGTCTTCATATTGCGTGCTACCTCTTGTAACTCAACCACAGTAAACGGTTCTGCAACACAAAAATCTGATTCTGTTTCAAGTCTGTCATTAGTACAAGGGAACAACTCCATTGCTATGGCTTTCCTTCTATCAGCTGGGAGCTGAACTGGTACCCTGTTGATTATTCGACCGGTCACTATCTTATATCCCGCCCCCCAGATATCACTGTCTAGATCTTCGCATAGCTTTTGCCAGAGATTTCTCCTTTATTAGCTTCATTAGTTGCCTCTTTGATGCCTTATAATCAGCTTCTAATTGTATTAAGTTGACCTGGATGATTTTTTTCCTAGATCTTGTAAGAATTCGTCTCTTGCGATTGCAGTCTTTCCTTTGCATGTCTATTTCATTGTTCCACCAGTAAGGGACTCGTGTTTTATATTTTGTTGATCCCCTCAATCGGCTGGTCCTACAAGCGTCTTTAAGAACAGCAGTTACATTTTTTAGAGTATGTTGCACTGTATCTACAGTTTGTGACATCCACTCGATTGCAATTTTAAAAGTTTCCCAATTATAGTCCCACACCATTTTTGTGATATCATTAAGCTTCTTCGATCCCTTAACTTGAAAGTAAACAAAACGATGGTTGCTGAGAGATTCATCTTCCATAACTTCCCAGTCAACAATGAGTGATGCTATACCCTGCGTTGAGCAGGTGACATCTATGAAAGACTCTGAGTTCCCTCTGGAAAAAGTTGGTAAGATTCCAGTGTTATGAACCACCAAGTCTAGGGTCGCTATCCATTCTGCCCAATATTCTCCCCTATGATCTGCAGTTGGTGCCCCCCACAGAGGCGACTTGACATTTAGGTCTCCGAGAATGATAGATTCAATACCTGACGCCATGCAGTCCTGAACTATTGCATCTACTTCAGCTTTGAAAATATCAAAAGGGATGTTAGGAGAGATATAACAACAATAAATCTGATATTGCTGAAGTTGAATACACAAATATCCTTCTTCTGCCCTTATGCTTAGCACCTCCAACTTATCATTTAAAAAATATGCAGCTACATCACATCTTTTGTCCATGAACCAACCACCTTCAGCTACTCGCCTTCTGTTTGGCTCGCTAACAAGCACTAAGTCTACTTTCTTTTCCAAGGCTGTCGCATACATGATGTCATGACTGTCGGATTTCCTCATGAGATTCGCCTGCAGTATGTCCATTATTGGTCGTTTAAATTCAACTTCCTTGCCTCTAATATTAGCTTCCTGTAAGTAGGGCATTTCATTTGATCTGAGCGGTGGCCCTCCACTTGGCACATGGTGCAAAACGAAATGTTCCCACAATCCTTCGCCAAATGGCCTTCTTGTCCACAATTTAGACAGCTCCGTGATCAGTCATCCTTAACGTCGCAGTGAGGCGCTTTATGTCCAAATCCAAGACATTTAAAACACCTTGCAACTGTAACTCTTTCCTTCACCATACAGGTTGCCCATCCCACATTTATTTTCTTTTTCTTTAACAGTATTTTCAATGGTTCCGTTGGCAATATTACGGTAGCATTCAGATTTCCGAACCTCCCCGGTCTTACGGATGTAATATTGATCTGAGATTCTTCGACAGCAGCTTCTAAGGAGAGTGCTGCTCTAAGATAGTTTTCATTTAAATCCGGATCCATACCGAACACTAGAATAGTATGTAGTTGAGGTGGCACCTGGTTGGATCTTATCAGTCTTCAATGATTTATTAAAAAAGCGTGACTTCCCCGATGAGTGGAAAGTAGCCAAGCTAGTGCTGTTATTGAAGGCAGGGAAACTATCATTAGATCCATCAGCGTACAGGCCACTTTGCTTATTAAACACCTTGAGCAAACTTTACGAAGGATTGATTAAAACTAGACTGGAGAAAGAACTTGAACAACAGGGAGAACTTTCTTCGAACCAATTTGGATTTAGAAAGGGTAGAACCACAACCCAAGCTATTGAGAGGGTGATTCAAATACAGGCAAAAAGCAGTGAGAAATGGGCTGCCTTGATAACGCTAGATGTCAAAAATGCTTTTAACACTGCTTCTTGGAGCATTATTTTGAGAGAACTTCATAGGATGAACATTTCTCAGTATCTACAACAAATAATCGTTAAGTACTTCAAAGGACGAAGAATACGATTTCATGATTTAGAAGATCTTGAAATGTGTGCTGGCGTTCCACAGGGATCTGTCCTAGGACCCACCTTGTGGAACATTCTATATGATGGTGTCTTACGCCTGCAGCTGACAAAAGGGACAACATCTATTGGTTATGCAGATGACCTTGCAATAGTGGTAATAGCAGAGAATGTAGAAGAACTGACCTTCCGAGTAAATGAATCACTGAGACGAGTTAACCTTTGGATGGTAAATAATAAGTTGAGATTGGCTCTACATAAGACTGAGGCTGTAATTTTGAAAGGTTCCAGGAATTGGAAAAATGTCCGTTTCTTATTAAATGATACAGTGATTATCCCAGGAAAGTCTGTACGATACCTTAGGGTTCTTATTGACAGGAATTGCACATTTGGTGCACATGTGAAGGCAGTAACCCAAAAGGCAGAGAAGAAGGCATCGGCATTAGCCAGACTTATGCCTAACATCGTGGGACCAAGAACAGTTAAGAGACAGATTATGTGCTCTGCAGTATATTCCATTTTACTTTAAGCTGCAACTATCTGGCATAATGCACTCAGGAGGAAGATTCACCGAAGAGCTATGGAAAGAGTACAGAGGAAAATGCTGCTCAGAGTTACCTGTGCATATCGAACTGTTTCGACAGCAGCTTTACAAGTTGTAGCTGCCAGTATTCCCATTGACCTCCTCGTTGTAGAGAGAAAACTTTGGCATGAAAGGGGTGCGACTATATCTGCTGAAGAAAAGAAAGCCTCGAGGAACCAACTCTTACTAGACTGGCAAGACCGATGGGATGGCACAACCGATGTTGGCCAATGGACAAAAAAGCTAATACCCAACATAGGAGACTGGCTTAAATGTAGACATCGGCAGGTAGATGACTATCTGTCGCAGATCCTGACAGGACATGGAAGATTCGGCGTATACGCCATGAAGATGGGAAAGACGCAGGGAGATGGTTGTCGGTACTGTTCTGAAAGGGATACAGTAGAACACACCTTTTTCTACTGTGTTCGATGGGAAGAAGAACGAAGAAAAGCCTGCCAACAACTTGGCCGACAACTCACGCCAGGGAATCTGGTTCAGATTATGTTAGAGAGCCCGTTTGCCTGGAACACAGTAAAGGCAATGGCGACAAGCATTATGGGGATGAAGGAGAAAGAAGAGAAAGGAAGAACTTAATAACATACATCACTCCATTCTGATGTCATGCCGACAAGCAGTTCCAGAATGGTCTGAGTGAAGAGGGCAGGGGTTTTTAGTTGGTGGAAATCCAACTCCCACACAGAGTGGTGTCTTTAAAAGATTTTCCCCTGCCATAAAAAAAGAAAGAAAAAAACTACTACTACTACTACTAAACAGATCTGCCATGGATTAAACAGCAATATATATTATAATAATTTGGTTGTACATTTTGAATGTTTACCGCATACTTTGTTTTTAACTTGAATTAAAGTTAATACAAGGAATCCATTAAGTGACAGTGAGAATACAAGCCTTCTGTGCAGGCAACATCATAGCTGGCTGGTCCAATGAGTAGTCAGTGTAAAAGGAATAGAGTGGAGAGGGAATCTAACATGTTGATGCTACAAGTTTGGCTGCTGGTATTCAAGTGAAGAACATATTAAAATGCAAAAAATAATGCATGTTTCATGCTGAAAATAAAAATCAGCACACTAATATTAAATAACAGTAGCCTAAGAGAAGTCAGGTACAACACACCAGAGTATTGGTATGTGTTGTGCATATCTGTGTTATGCACAAAACTGAGTGCAAGACCCTCAGAGCAAACTTAACTTGCCTTCTTCCTTCTTGAGACAAGCTGCGAGAAGGTAAGGGGAACATGTGCTGTCACGCATAGCCCTCTCCCGAGTGATACGTGCAACCCTAATTCATAGATTCTGCGTATGTACTTTAGGCATATAGAAGTTGAAAGCAGAATCAGTTCAATTTTTATCTGTACAGTTCTTCTCTATTCATTTATCCTCAGCTCTTGACAAGCTCATTTCTACCTTTCAGCTTCATCAGGAGGGTGGGCTTCAGCACACATTGAGGGGTCATCTTGACAGATATTCAGTCTTCATGAACAAAGAGTAGGCTAAGAAGAAAGCCAGACAAACACAGCAAAAGGTAAATGACAAAAAGATAAAGATGAATACATGTGGGGTAAGTAAGATTTGTCCAAGCTCCTTGGAATGTTCTTTGCCATTCTTACTACTTGTGAGACCCTGACAATTTTCTTGAAAACTGCCATTTGTACGCTGCAACTGCTCTGCATTTGATCTCTTGTGATATTTGCCCTCAGAATTTTGACAAGGACTGTCGAGGTTCTTTTTTTAAGGAATTTCCTCTCTTTCAGTTGGATCCTCTCATTCTCACCACAGTGAGAAGCATTCAGTAACAGCATATAAGGCTTCAAGACATATTACTTGGTGAGGTATTTGTTCTGCCATGTGATCAAGCTGCACTGGTAAGTGGATTTGCACACGTGAAAAGCTGTTTCCATGTCTTTAGCCCAATAATTCAGAGCTTCTTTCTCCAAAGCAATAAAGGAAATTATATCTCCAAAATACTTAGAATGACTGCAAAGTTTGATTTTTCTCTATAAGGTATCAAGAAATGCAGTGGTATTATGAAGGTCAGACATCATTACTTCAGTTACCGTACTTCAAAAAAGATCTGGATACCTACAGCTTAAGCTCTGTCTTGTAATGTTTCGACCTGGAGGTAGGCGATGTTAAGGTCGGCTGCCAGTAGGACTACATCATCTGCAAAGCAAGGAAGTTGATGTTCACTGCTCTAGATCCATGCCCAGCATAATACCATTATTGGGTGGTCTAGGGGCGTGAAGCTGATTCCTGCCCGTGGTGCCCCTGCTAAGGTAATTGGAAAATATTTTCCATTACCGAACTGAATGTCAGCATTTGACAGCCAGATAATCCTAGTGATCTCCTGGCTTAAAACTCATCACAATGACAAAATTAATGGAGATGGTCCTTCTCAGAGCCCGCTATGTAGAAATCTAGGACCAATGATCAGAATTCTCCAGCTCAACATAGAAGAAATGAGTCGAGCTAAGGGCGAGCTACTATCGAGAATATCCCTTGATAAAAATACTGATTTGATTGTTATTCAGAAAACTCATGCAGCAGATGACGATCAACTGCACTCTAGAGGAAAAATTCCTGGCTATGAACTTTTAAGAGCTACATTCCATCATGCATACGGGGTCGCAACATATGTACGACATGCTGTTGAAAATGCCTCGCTGTGCACTACAAATACTGCTGAAAACATCCACTCTGTGATCACCATAATAGGAGATATTACAGTCACTAATGTGTATAAACCTCCCGCTGAGCAATGGCCCCTTAGTGTTCTCCAACACCAGCCACATCCAGCTGTCTACCTTGGCGATTTTAACAGTCATTATGAACAATGGAGACACTTCTAGTGATGAGGATGGGGAATCATTGGTCACATGGGCAGAGGATCACAACCTCCATCTTATTTATGATGCTAAAGATCTCTGCACTTTTAGATCAGCAGCATGGGGATGAGAGTCTAATCCTAATTTGTGTTTTGTGTCTACTAACAACTGCATCCCCCTACCAGTTATGCGAAAAGTTCTCTCCAGCTTTCCCCATAGCCAGCACCGGCCAGTTGTAATAGAGATCGAAGTAAAAGTCCCTACTGTTTCAACTACTCCTCATCCACGCTGGAACTTCCAAAAGGCAAATTGGCCTGCCTTTACTGAACAGCTTGATAAGGTATTGGGATGGATTCCCCCAACAAGTGACAACTATGAGAGATTCACAGGTGCCGTAATAAGCACAGCAAAGAAGTTTATACCTAGGGGTTATCGAAAAGAATATATTCCTGGATGGAGCGAAGCTAGCGAAGAACTGTATCAAGAATTCCAAACAACTGGAGACAATAACACAGCCGATCAAATATTACACAGCCTGGACACTGCTCGCCGACAGAAATGGACAGAAACAGTTGAAAACCTCGACTTTAAACATTCAAACAGGAAGGCATGGTCCTTGTTAAGGAAATTAGGAGATGGGAGCCGAGTAGCTCAAGACATTATTCCTATAAACCCCAACAAAGTTGCATCTCATATCGTGTCAAGTTCAAATGCTCCAAAATATCGCGACCATACCACTGCAATCAATAGGAAAATCAGAGCCTTGAAAACAGACAGTCTTGAGGGCAGCAGATTTTCTTGTCCATTCTCTCGAGAGGAAGTTCCTATGGCTTTAAAAGATGTGGAATCAGGAAAAGCCCCTGGTTTCGATGGCATTCACTCAGAATTTTTAGCGCATGCTGGGAAATATGCAATGATCTGGTTAGTAAAGTTCTATTCCAATATCTTAAAAACAGGGTCCATCCCTCAGCTTCTGAAACAGACAAAGATCATCGCCATTCTCAAACCAGGTAAATCTTGTAAAAATCCTCAAAGCTACCGCCCAATTGCACTTCTGAGTGTGGTTTACAAATTACTGGAGAGACTTCTTTACAACAGAATTGGCTCAGTAGTTCTTGACCATCTACCCATTGAACAAGCGGGCTTTCGCCCAAATTGAAGTTGCACAGACCAGGTTCTCTCTCTGACTACACATATTGAAGCTGGTTTTCAAAATCAACTAAAAGCCTCAGGTGCGTTCGTGGACCTTACTACAGCATACGATACAGTATGGAGACAAGGACTCATCTACAAACTGCTTTGAGTAATAACTTGCAAGAAAATCGCCAAGCTGATTGAAAACATGCTTATAGACAGGAGGTTTCGTGTAATTTTGGGAAACAAGACAAGTAAGGAAAGGATCCTTAATAACGGTCTTCCTCAAGGATCGGTACTAGCACCTCTGCTGTTTAACTTATATATATCAGACTTACCGAAAACAGCCTCTAAGGCATTTGGTTATGCGGATGACTGGGCATTTGCAACTCAGGGCAAATCTATGGAGAACACCGAAGATACGCTGACAGCTGATCTCGCCACCTTAGATCAGTACTTTCGTAAATGGAGACTTGGGCCAAGTTTGAGTAAAACTGAAGTCTCATGTTTCCATCTCAACAACAAACTGGCCCACCGTGAACTTAATGTCAAATTCCAGAACACTAGACTTCCTCACAACAAACACCCAAAATACCTCAGAGTAACCCTTGACAGAACAGTGCCCTTCAAGGAACATCTGAAGATGAAAAAAGCCAAACTCCAGTCATGGAACAATATCATCCACAAACTGTGTGGCACCACCTGGGGTTCTTCTGCTTCGACCTTACGAACTTCAGCCCTTGCCCTTGTCTTCTCAACTGCGGAATATTGCTCTCCAGTCTGGCTGAACAGATGTTACACAAAACTGGTTGACACACAGCTAAATCATACTTTGCGCATTATATCGGGAACCATAAAATCTACCCCCACTTCCTGGCTACCAGTTCTGAGCCATATTCCTCCACCCCACCTACAGAGAAAGAATGCCTTGTTGTGCGAGTACCAGAAGCTGTCGAGGAATTCCAATCAGCCAATTCATGGAGATATACCCAACGCCTTGAACAACAGACTTTGGTCCAGAAATCCACCAATACGGACTGCCAAAATCCTGGTTGACAAATTCAGCCTGCAGCAGGATTGGATTCAAGAATGGACTTCCTATGGCTCCAGCTGAGTATCAGAATACAAGAATTACAAGAATACCAAAAGGATTTGACCTACCTCGCAAAACCTGGACAACACTCAATCGTATAGCACAGGCCATGGAAAGTGCGCTGACTTCCTCTATAAATGGGGCAAACTTCCCTCCCCGGAATGTAGCTGCGGTGCCCCTAAGCAAATAGTTCGTCATATTGTGGAACAGTGCCCCCTGAGTGCTTATCAGGGTAGCCCAAAAGACTTTCTTGACCCAAATCCTTCTTGTATACACTATTTGCAGAGCTTGATGGTAAAATTGTAACCTACATAGTGTATTGTATATTTAATTTGTGATTGTGTGTTTATTTTTAATGTCATACGCTAAATAAATAAATAAATAAATGGGTGGTCTATTTCTCCACTCACATGTGAGCTTTTCAAGAACACAGCTGAAAAAATGGGCCAGAGCCAAGCGCCTTTATGACCACCAGTCTTAATCCCAGAGGATCTAGAGATTTTCCCTGTAAATTTCACAGTAGGTGTTGGGCCAGAGTTTGTTTGATAATGGAATGAATCTTGTTGTCCATGCCCATCTCCTCGAAGATATCAAAAGGACTGAATTAATTGACTGAGTTAAAAGTCTTTTTGAAATCAAGAAAAGCCAATTCGAGTGTTTTGCTGCAGAGAGATCTGATTATGATGATACTCTGTAGTGAAAAGATCTGTTTGCTGCAAGAGCGGGTCTTAGAGAAGCCAGTTTAATATTCACCAAACAGTGGATTAACAATAGGTCCAATGCAGGTTAATAATAATAATAATAATAATAATAATAATAATAATAATAATAATAATAATAATAATAATAATAATAATAATAATAATAATAATAATAATTTTTCAATTTTATTTGCAAGGCTGTTGAATATAACATGGTTTACCAATGGAAAATAATTTTATTTAACTTAATATATCCCTACATTCACATCACTAAAGAAGAAGAATAACAAAATTAATAAAGTAAAGATGAATTATGACCCACACCAGTTAATAAAAAATAACAAATGTAAGGAAGTCACACAAACAATAAAACTGACAGATGACCTTGAAGAACTGATCCCAGTTCTCAAAAAACAAGCTGAAAATTTAGCTCCACTGAACCCTTGTAAGAAACATGCCAGGTGAATGACAGAATGTGATGAAATTCATAAAGAGACACATCAGGTATGGTTAAAGTTCCAAGCCCATAAATCAGAAGAAAATGCTATCAACCTAAAAAATATCAGGAAGACATTCTCGCAAAATATTAGAAAAATCAAGAGAATTTCATAAGGATATAATAAACTCCAATGAAGTTAATTATCATAACATCAATTCTGGAGACTATTTTAAATTTTTGGAAGATAACTACAAAAATATGCTCCTACATTAATGTTAAAAGGTGAAAATGAAAAAATGGCACACAGCAGTAGTGAAAATGCTGAGATTATGACAAAAGCATTCAGTGAACTTTTGAACTGTGAAGAACCTAAGGAACTATTACAAATTAATACAAATAATCCAATAAAAACCAAATTTGATAACACAGACACTCCAACATTTCAAGAATTAGAAAAAGTACTAAAAGAACTTGAAAATTATAAGGCATGCAGGTTTTTGTAAAGATGTAGAAATATTCAAGTAATACGGTTTGGATTTCCTTACACATAGCTTTAACAAAAATTTGGATCACTGAACAGTTTTCAGATCATTGGACAACAGCCTTAATACACCTTCTTCATAAAAAAGGAGATAAGAGTAATTCAGATAATATGGAGGATCGTCTATCTTGAACTGCACATACAAGATTTTTTCCAATTTTTTATATGGAAGGATTAAAGATCAACTAGAAAAAGAGTTAGTAGAATACCAAGGAGGCTTTAGACCCTGGAGAAGTTGTGCTGAACAGATCATAACTCTAAAATTAATGGCATACTACAAAAAACAAAACAAGCCTATAGTAATAAAATTTGTTGACTTTAAGAAGGCATATGATTGTATACATAGATCTTCAATGTTAAAAATTTAACGGAAGTTTGGACTCCATCCTAAATTAATTAAACTGACAGAACTTACTTTAACTTATACCACATCAAAGGTAGTGTTTAGAGGAGAGGTTTGTTTCTAAACCATTTTTGATTAAAACAGGTTGAAGACAAAGGAGACTGTTTATCACCATTACTATTTAATTGTGCATAAGAATTTATAATAAGGTAATGGTATAAGGTCAACCCAAAGAACATAAAATTGAAAAGCTCCAAACAAAATTTAAGTTTAAACTGTTTAGGATTTGAATGACCTTGGTCTATTGTCCAACAATATTCAAGAAACTCGACACCAAATTAAATCTCTACAGGAAATAGCACAAAAAATAGGTCTTAAGATATCCTCTGAAACACTGAGATCATATTTACACATCCCCCACAAGTAAATAAAGTAATAATTGCTGGGCAAGAAATCAAAATTGTTGATAAATATAAGTATTTAGGAGAAATCATAACTTAATCTTAATGAGAAACCAGCTTGGCATAACAGAATAAATAAATTAAACAAAGCAAATTATATTACTAAGACTACATACAATAAATAAAAAAAAGCTTATCAATACCAGCAAAATTAAGACATTATAAAACAGTCACACAGCCAGAAATAACTTATGCTCCTGAAATCATTTTTAAAACTACTAATGCAGCTGAAACAGACAAAATACATAAGACAGAAAGAAGAATTTATTAGAACATGCATAAATAAACAGTATCAAGTTAATGAACAATGGAGAATAGCACCAAATAAAACATTTTATAAGGAAGTTGAACCAGTATTGAACATGATTAGGAAAAAACGTGTATCATTCTTTGGACATCTTATCAGAACACCTGACACCAGAATTAGCAGCAGAATAAGTGTTCTAAAAATCTTGACAGTTGACGTCAACTGTTCTAAAAATCTTCAAGATCATAATTACGTATTCAATTATATTGAATCGTATTATAATTATTTATATATATATATATAGGTACATTTTCGTGAACTAAGCAAATACTTGATCATTAATCTATCCTTCAATCTCTGTCAGCGTATGAAACTACAGCACTTGACGTTGTAAACACCGCGCCGATCTTCTGAGCTTGCAAGTTACTTCGGTTGAGCTGCTCGTCTTCGGCTTCTTCATGACTTTAGATCTTCATATTTGGATTGTGTTGTGACTTTGTGCCTGACGGTGTATGCAGTCTGGCTCATTTAACTGTTCTCTGCTTTTCGTGAACATTGTGAGACAGTGCCAAACATTGCGTGTGCCGTGCTGATGCTTGCAAGATTACGCATTACTTCTTTTAAGTGACTTACATTCCACTTCGTCTAAATTTTACAGTGCCTACCCCTGTCATTTTTATATATCGCCTCTTCAACTGATATTGTGTGAACTTGACCGTTAACTTCTTTCTTACTTATGCATTGTTTTTCGAGTTATAATCGGCTGATGATGACCCAGACTGGGGTCGAAACCGGTACCATTTCCACTTTTAATTAAATAAGAATGTAATCTCTACATCTCTTATTTACTTGTATTGAATAGGTTGAACTACCATATTTATTATTTCAATTTAACTGTGATACTTTTCAATACGGAACAATGAAATTTTTATCTTTAAATGACATTTGACTTCTATGCCAAATTAACTGAGGAACTTTGACAACATCAGGTGTGAAAATGCCAATACTAGTGCCATTTGCAAATTAGACAATATGGAGTGCCAGGTAAAAATGTTTGAACTCTAGTGATGGACACTTCCAGCAACTTTGTGACACTTGTATTTGTCATGAACCGAAGTGCCTTTTATGTTAAAGGTAGGTATTCAAATGTGACATTGCAAACATTTTAAATAATAAGTGTTCATTCCCAAGTGAATCATAATGCTTCCTGTACTGTGAACAATAGCCCGTGAGGGAGGTGAGTTTCTAGATGTTACAAAAAGAACTTACCTGCATTGTGAACAATATATCGAGCCATCTTAGCACCTTGCTCTGGTGGAGGAGGATTTGGTCCAAAGTTAGCAATGAAGGTGTGCGTTTTAGGACCATAGTATTTATGAGGTCCATATCCATGATATTTATCTACTGGTGAGTCCCACTGACCTCTCCTGTCATAATGATCATACCGGTGATCGTGGTACTGATCATAATACTTCTTACCATCTACATGAACAGCAGCTACAGCAAGGAGTAGAAAGAGCAGGCCACTGCTCTGGAGTTTTATCATGTTGAACATCTGAAAGTACCAGAGCAGAGCATTAAGTATTGAACAATATCACATAATACGGTAAATCAATCAATCAATCAATAAACAAATAAATATTGATCTGCATTTAGGGCAGTCGCCCAGGTGGCAGATTCCATATCCGTTGTTTTCCTAGCCTTTTCTTAAATGATTGCAAAGAAATTGGAAATTTATTGAACATCTCCCTTGGTAAGTTATTCCAATCCCTAACTCCCCTTCCTATAAATGAATATTTGCCCCAATTTGTCCTCTTGAATTCCAACTTTATCTTCATATTGTGATCTTTCCAACCTTTAAAGACACCATCCAAACTTATTCGTCTACTGATGTCCTCCCACGCCATCTCTCCACTGGCAGCTCAGAACATACCACTTAGTCGAGCAGCTCGTCTCCTTTCTCCCAAGTCTTTCCAGCCCAAACTTTGCAACATTTTTGTAACGCTACTCTTTTGTCGGAAATCGCCCAGAACAAATCGAGCTGCTTTTCTTGACACATCTATCATAATTAAACTTCACCAATGCATTGGGGTAGATTCCAGTGGCATACACTGAGGGCTACCAAGGCTATCGGTGAAGCTCAAACCTCAATTGAGAATAATGGAAGTCTAAAGCACATTATAATGTAAGCATCTGTACCCATTGCTCCATTTACAAAACTTGAAAGCAATGAGAAAAAACGTTGCATGTATTTTCTGAGAGCAAGGCATTAGAGACTGATATTGCAGCCCAGACTCTCGTCCCTCTCCCCTCGACCCACCTCATGTGCCTTGCTGATGTATGTCCTGTGGGTGCTGGGACCGGGGTGATAGCTGTGCTAGGCTTCATTCCGCCAGATCGCCACTGCTATCAACCAAGCGCTACTCATCATAATACTTCCTCACCTCATACTTCTAACAGAGCGCTGGTATTTCACTCCCGTTTACTTTTACATCCTTGTAGGATGACACTGCAGGGCTGCTGTTATAGGAGCAATATAGTTTTCTTTTTATAGGTAGATCTGCTAAAGTGAAATGCTTTCTTTCAGGTTTAGTGTTGTCTTTTGTTGGTTGAAATCGAACCCATTATCATGGTTCGGACACCATCACTGATCTCCCGAGGAAGCTAATTAACCAGTGAAGGATGGGTACAACCGCTGTAAAATTCAACATGTTTATTTAATAATAATAATAATAATAATAATAATAATAATAATAATAATAATAATAATAATGGTGCATGGCAACTGTATAGGCTTGGTGGTGACTTACTGTAATGAGGATAAAGTGAATGGCAAAGAAATCATAAACACCCAGTCCCCAAGCTAGGGGAATTAACCGGATGAGGGAGTTGATTCTGAAAATTGAACCAGGACTATCGGACCAAAGGCAAGCATTCTATCCATTTAGCCACAAACCTACTTTAATTTGCTAAATCATAGGCTACCATTTCCACTGATCAGGTGTTGAGTATTGGCAATGGCAGACGCCAGGGCAGTAGCTTGTGAAACAACTTTCACAACACCACAGGCTCCTCCATTGGCTATTGGCTGCGGCTCAAAACGCTGAAGGCTTGACGTTCACTAAACCAACTATAGAAAAGGGGTAACCTAAGTCTAGTGGTAGCCCACATCTTGATCCTAGCATACACCACTGGTAGATAAGCTGCCTCTGTGGATCCGTGGTAGAGTGTCGGCCTCCGGATTCCAAGATAGCGGGTTCAAACCCGGCAGAGGTAGTCGGATTTTTGAAGGGCAGAAAAAAAGTCCATTCGATACTCCATGTCGTACAATGTCGGCATGTAAAAGATCTCTGGTGATACGTTTGGTATTTACCCGACAAAATGCATTAAATCTCAGCCACAGACGCCCAAGAGAGATCCGGTTTACTCGGTCTGCCATCTAGTGGGCCTAGAGTAAAACGGAACGTCGAAATTGATGAGCAGACAGCCAGATGGCGTCAAATCGAAATGTCTGCACTCGGTAGCTGAGGCCATACGATTATTATTATTATTATTATTATTATTATTATTATTATTATTATTATTATTATTATTATTATTATTATTATTATTATTATTATTATTATTACCACTGGTAGATTCTTAAATACACTCTATTATTTCCAGTGTTCAGGTCTTGTTTGATAAAGAAACAGTGGATTTATTTTGGAGGTAAACCACAGTAGCAATATAACTGTTACTTTTAATTTTGTTAAGTGTTTATATTATTACCAAATAGTATGTTTCCAGGAGATAGTGGGTTTGAATCCCACTGCCGGCAACACTGTAATTGGTTTTCCATGGTTTCCCATTTTCACACCAGATAAATGCTGGGCCTGTACCTTGATTAAGGCCACAGCCGCTTCCTTCCCATTCCTAGGCCTTTCCTGTCATCACCATAAGACCTATCTGTGTCGGTACGACGTAAAAACAAATTGTAAAAAAAAAAAATTAAAAATAGTATGTTTCATGTTTCAGGTATAGTTTCTGAGATCAAATTATGAGTCGTGTCTATGATTTCTCCTGTAAGGCAACTCCAAGGGACTCCTTCCCCATTTTAGTTCATTACATACATATTATTGAACCATGTTTCATGGTGATAGAGCTATTATCTAATGTATCATGAACGATGTACCTGGAGTCGAAGCTGGAAAGACATGAAAGGAAGCTTGGAGCTCAAAGGGGGCAAAGCGAGCTATTTTGGGAGTGACAAGATGTATCAGAGAGCAAAGAAGCCAGGGAAAAGGACAGAACGACTCAAATGCTCTCAGGGAATTCACAAATACCACACTTATAAGAAGAAACGTGGGATGAAACAGGCCTGGCAGCGTATGAAAACATGATGATAATTACTTATGTGAACAAATTTCTGCAAAGTTAAAATAACAGGAAATTTTGAAGTAATTTACTGAGTGTCTTGAGCTGATCCATTGTACTAAGTGTAATTGCCTTTCTTAGTATAACATGCGCGGGATAAGCATGGAAACCAAGCGTTGAGAGAAGTCATAGAGGGCTTTGGAAGACTGACGAGAGATAGAGTGTGTCGCAAGGTTGCAGCTCTTAAGCAAAGCGAGTGGTATAATAGACTGTGTTGGTCAGCTTCATTTTGAGTAGCTCGTGATCAATAGTAGTTACCCAGCACCAGGAAGAATATTTGAATAAACTTTGATTGAGGAATTCGTGCGCAGATTTGAGTAGCAGTTCATAATAAATAATTTCTTCATGTGAGGGTAACATACCCGAAATTAAGAGCTATACATCACAGAATATAAGCCCACATATAGGAAATACTCAATAGATTTTGGAGTCCTAACATGCGAGATATGAAACTAGGAGTGATGGGGTGCACAAAGAGTCATATTTGTAATTGTGTGCGTAAATTGCAGTTACCGCCGGTACATGAATCTAACGACAAGAGCCGACAACCACCAGTACGGCCAGATGATCAGCTTTACAAACGAGACCTTCCCACAATTACCAGTACGGGCAGGCGATCAGCTTTACAAATGAGACCTTCCCACAATTACCAGTACGGGCAGGCGATCAGCTTTAAAACCAAGACCTTTCCACAATTACCAGTACGGGCAGGCGATCAGCTTTAAAAACAAGACCTTTCCACAATTACCAATACAGGCAGGCAATCTGCTTTACAAACGAGACCGTCCTACAAACCAGGTGATCAAGTAGACGGCAACACAATGGATCATACCCTGGAGCTGAACTGCGGACCTGCTGATCAAGACGCTGTGCTAAATCCATGTAACCAGTCCAGATGGAGGAACCATGAGGTTGCAGTGTCACAGATAAGTCTGAACAGATGTTTTTCTTAGCATGACAGAGGAATAGGCAACTTTGTTTTGTTTCTTTGTACCATAAATGTTTGACATGCCTATAGGGCGGCAATGTAAATATGTCCTTGCTATTAGCTTTGTGTGAATTTATGTGGTTATGAGGAGGGTAAAATATTCAATTAGGGTTGTTTAATGTTATGTTATCCAGTGATAAGCTTATCTGAGAGTGATGTAGGTTGATTTTGAGATGCTAAGGTCATCCGAAGATGAAAGACGGCAGTACCTTCCAGGACATTGAACGGGGAGTTTTTACTATGAGCTAGTGGCAACATAAGGAAAAGGTTTGCTTGGAATGTTAGGATAAGGCTTGTAAATTTCAGCTTTGCAGAGGGGGGCAATGATGATTCTACCCAACACTGCATTTATAAGGGTTTTCAAAGTAATTCCGGCAAGCTAACACAGGCCTGAGCATGAGGCATGAACCCAGATCTATGGCATATTGAGATGAGAGGTAAGAATGATATTCCTGATACCTGATGTGTGAATAAACATCGAGGATTATTTATTGAAAGTACAAGTCTGGGGATCATTGGAATAGGCGTAAGATATATAGTATATTGAGTGATTTTCTGGCCGGCAAAGTGAGCTCATATGAAACGTTATCTTCTCGAGTAAACAGGGAGTTTGTTTTCTTGTGTGCCCAGCTGAGCACAGTTACGTCAACCAAGGCAGGGTTTCTGTATGAAAAGAGAAATACGCCAGGCTTGTGAAGCGAAGGACTGAATGTTTTATATTGTATAAGCAGTTTGCAGATGTCCTAGCCTTTCTGCCGGCATATGGAGGTCAATGACGTTGGTGGAGCCAGCTGGTCGAGGGCTCAAAACCATCTCTCATTACTCAAGACCAGTGTTTATTACGTGTTTATTTTCAGGTCCTGTTAAATATTGTGTGAATATGATATTGATGTTGTTTTCAGTTTATGCTTTTGCTTGTCATTGTTGTCGATTGCACATGGGAAAAAGCCAGCAAGCTTCTACGAGAAGAGAGGTTTTATTCCTCATCTGTGCTTATAGTACTGTTCCCACAGTAGAGACAGTGGAGACAGTGAATTTTTAGGGGTAACAGGAAGGTCCTAAACAAGCCTATAGTGTATATTTGTGTCCCTAATGATTTGGGGAATAATTTTAATGTTGTTTTTATTTCATGTGAACGTTTTATTTAAACATGAATTCTTAACCTATTCAGACTTATCTAAATATTCAGTGTAGCATTTATGTAATTGGCACATGGATTCCAAGACTGGTGATGTAAGACTTGTTTAGACGGGCAAGGTCCTGCTGCCACTTGATGGCAAACAACTATAAACTGTATCATAAATTTTGTTGTTTTATTTAACAGGATTTATTTTCTTTATCCAAATTTTATGTTTTAGTGTATTAAACTATTCCAAACCAATTTATTTCACTTTAATTCTCATTCGCTCATACAAGTGCAATTCCTGTCCTACTTACATCTTTAAGAGATCTTAGTTAGTGGTTCTTGGAGACCAAATTATGGACATTCTGCGGGCATTGCTGCTGAACTAGCCAGAGCAAAAGGAGGACAGGAAAATGTTATATTTTGGCTTATTATGTGGTGTCACACTGTTTTTATTGATCTATTTGTTTGCTAGCCCAGTAAGGTACAATATATACATATACACTTCATTATAGACTATTATGCCTTTCACTGTTTAGTCTGCAACCTCTCTACAAGTACTCTCCTGCCATTGTTTCTACTGCTAACCAATCTTTGGATTGATAATATAATTATGAATAAATTTTTCTACATAAATTCTCAATGTATGCAGCCAAAATCCATCTCTAGACATATAAAAGGTCTGTCTCTCTGTATTGATGTCCAGTGGTAACATGAGAACTACTGGATGGATGTGGTTTTTCACCATTGCCTAGAAGATCTCCCAAAGAAGGTTTCTGTGTATAAATACTAGCTGTTACCTGCGGCTTCGCTCGCATGGATTTCATAATTTGGGGGGCCGATGACCTTCGATGTTAGGCCCCTTAAAACAACAAGCATCATCATCAGTTTCGTAATTTGATAAAAGTAATCATTCCTTGGTACTACACTAAGCATTATCTGAAAATTCCAAAAGTATAAAAACTCACTGAAAAACCGAGTTTCATATATCCCAGTACCTCTTTCTAAACACATTCGTGGTGTTGCATTTTGGGGCTAAGATGTCCAGGCTACTGACAGACCTAACTATGGAATATGCAACAGCTTCAGTTTCTGAGATATAATTATCCCATAAAAAGAATTCAATTCTTTTTTCAGTCCTATTTAACCCCCTTAGGTGGATTTTCCAAAAAACCTGTTCCTTTATTTTTTTAAATATTCCAAATACCAATGTTCACATCTGTAATAGATTCACTTTTCAGGATATAAGAATCCTCATTTTAAAAAATTTGTTTTCACTTCTTTTCACCCTCCCTTAAGTGAATTGTTCAAAATCAAAGAAAGTAAGTGTTCCTTTATTTTTAAAGGAAATTTGAAATACCAGTTTCCACGTCGGTAATATCTTCAGTTTTTGAGATATAGGTATCCCCATTTAAAAAATTTGACCCCTTTTTCAGCCACTTTTACCCTCCTTTAAGTGGATTTTCTGAAAACAAAAGATATGTGTTTCTTCCAAATACCAATTTTCATGTCTGTAACATGTTAAGTTTTTGAGATATTCTGTAGATATACTCATTTTAAGATACAAGTATTCTCATAAAAATAATACAGCTCCTCCTTCACTTCTTTTCATCTCCCCATCCACCCCCCTCCCCCACCTTCAGTTCAGTGGACATTCCAAATATAAAAAATCTGTGTTTCTTTATTTTTAAAGGAGATACCAAATACCAATTTTCACATCTATAACATCTCCAGTTCTTGAGATATAAGTACAATCATACAAAGAACTCCTTCACTTCTTTTCAACACCCCCCTCTCCCCCCACAAAAGTGGATTTCCCCAAAACAAAAAATTACGTGTTTCTTTATTCCTAAAGGAGATTCCAAATAGTGGTACCAATTTTAAAGTCTGTAACATCTTAAGTTTAAGATATACTGTAGACAAACTTATTTTTAAAATTCACCCAGTTTTGAATTCTTTTCAAACACTTACTGAATTTTCCAAAAACAAAAAACCTGATTCTTCATTTTTAAAAACCAATTTTCATGTCTGTTTCAACTTCAGTTTTTGAGATACAAGTCCTCATAAAAAGAATTCAACTCCTTCAATTCTACTCAACCCTCCTCCCCCACCTTAAGTGAACTTTCCGAAAACAAACAAATACACATTATTATTTTTAAAGGAGATTCCAAATATCAATTTTCACATCTGTAACATCTTCAGTTTTTGAGATAAAGTATCCTCATAAAAAGAATTCAACTCCTCCCTCACTTCTTTTCACCCTCCCCCCCCCCCCAGTGGATCTTCCGAAACAAAAAAAGTATGTGTTTCTTTATTTTTAAGGGAGATTCCAAATACCAATTTTCGCATGTGTTCATTTTGTGAGATATACTGTAGATATACTCATTTTAAAAATTCATCCTCTTTTTCAATTCCTTTAAGTGGATTTTCCAAAAATCAAAAAATAGGTGTTTTGTTATTTTTAAAGATGATTCCATGTACAAATTTGCACATCTGTAACATCTTCAGTTTTTGAGATATAAGTATCCCCATAGAAAGGATGCAACCCCTTTTTAAGTCCTTTTTTTTTTTTGCTAGTGGCTTTACGTCACACCGACACACATAGGTCGTATGGCAACGATGGGATAGGAAAGGCCTAGGATTTGGAAGGAAGTGGCCATGGCCTTAATTAAGGTTCAGCCCCAGCATTTGCCTGGTTTGAAAATGGTGGACCATCTTCAGGACTGCCGACAGTGGCATTTGAACCCACTATCTCCCGGATGCAAGCTCATAGCTGCACGCCCCTAACCACATGGCCAACTCGCCCGGTTTTAAGTCCTGTTCACCCCCACGCCATCTTCGAGCACTGTCCACTATCACATCTCCCACCACGCCCTTGCCATGTGATCTATTGCGAGGCTTGCCAGGCAATGCGCAGTTTCCAGCCTATACAATACCTGTTACTGGTCTGTGTATGCACCTCCTGTGGTAAGACACGTGTTCCCTCGTGTCTGTACTCATTTTGCGGGTTCGCTCGAGGTACCTTCAATGAATTAATAGTGGAGATCATGATTCCTGCTGTCTTCTAGCCCGTAACCACACATCTTGTTCGATTTAGGGAGAGGGGCCGAAGCACTTCAGAACAGTAGCAAACGTGGCGGGATGCATAAAACTAGATGGCAAGTGGCAGCTTGTGGACCACCCGGTATATACGAGTATAACGAGTTACATAATTGCATGTCTTCTTTTTCTTAAATATTGACCTAAAAATCACATAAATTTGAAATGTCCTGGAAAACGCCTTCGAAGAGATTCATGCGTATTTATTCAGATAAGATACCTAGGATTGGACAATCTCACTGTTTTAAAACTATAGATAAGATTCTATCCCAATGACTGCTACGTTTATGTTTTAGGTTTAAAATAATCTCATTTCAGAAAGACGTAAAGGAATGAAGAGAGACTTCGGCTTATGGAATGAAACCAGCATTAAAAGGGGGCATCTGCTGCACACTAAAACCTTCAATTTCTATCCTATGAGATCACCGATAATCCGCCCGTTAGAAACTAGCCACCAGTCTAGAGCTGATGTATTTAGTCTAATGTTAAAAATATTAGCTATACAGTACATACCTGTCACAAAAACAACTATGTATGTTTTATTTTATATTTTCATTTTTCGGAGCACTGATAGAGAGGGTTTGATTGATATTCTTTGTTATTTTCAGCAACCTCAAGACTTTGAGGAAGAATGTTTCATACTTCACTCATTATCTAAACATGTGTCTGATAACTCAATTATTTTAATATACAATTTGATGTGGTGTCAGTGTTGTGAAATACAATGTTACTTGGCAGAAATAGGGCAAGACAATTCTTTGGGATGGCTCCTACAAGAGCCATACATCTATGGTGTGAAAGAGGAATAGAGAGATAAGAAACACCCTTTGGCAAAAGTGAGCAAGCTCAGTTTTATGATTCAGTGGCGGCTTTTCAGGTGAAGTAGGTGAAGTGCCACTTCACCATTTAATTTTACCAGAATGAATTTTTTAAAAATATTTTTTCTAATTGCATTTGTTGGTTTTACGGAAAGAAAATGTTTTTTGTATGGCGTTTGGAGCACCAAGGGCTCGCATCACTTGATGAGAACCAGGGGAACTCGAAATCGCCGGCTGTCGGTCACAGTACAGCGCGTAAGATTGAGTGAAGGCGAGAGATTCCGCAATTGGCTCTTGTTCCCAAGTGCTTTCTCGTACCGCTTGGCCTTGGCGGTTGCCATGCCAACCGTGACGTCACCCGCGTATTTTCCTGATAGCGAAATGTGTAAGTGAAGTTGCGGAAAGATAGGAATGTTTCGGCCTCCCTGCGTCATCCTGTGTTGAGTACTTACGTATCGTGGTTCATTTGCGGTGTTGTGCTGTTTTATTTAAACACGTATCCGTTTATGACATAGTGTGTATTGTATTAGAAACACCATTTTCACGTTGGAGATACGAAGATCAGAATGAAGTTCTACGTTGAATCACTGCAAATTTGTACTAAAAAAGAAGTGAAACATTCCGGTAAATCTTACAGTCTTCGTTTCAAACGATCGTGGTTTAAGGAATTTCCATGGTTGTGCTCCTCTCCAGCTCTACAGAGGTTGTTTTGTTGGCCCTGCTTGCTTTTTAGCAATAAAATAACGTTTGGAATAAAGAAGGATTTTCAGCCCTTTTGAACACAACACGTTCTTTACATAAGCACTCAGACTGTGCAGAACATATAAAATGCCAGCTAGATTTGAAGACTTTGGAAAGAAACCAAAATACGACCTCTGATCCCCTGAAGGAAAATGCCAGACTGTATATTGTACAGTTCAATGAAGATGTACGTTTAAGTAGGCTCCTTCAGTTGGTAATTGAAGCAGTGCTCTGTTTAAGTAAGCAAGAACTAGCTTTTCGTGGTCACGACGAAACATTAAATTCAATAAATCGTGGTAATGTTAAGGAGTTGTTAACATTGCTGGTATCAAGGAGCCCTGCAGAAATACAAAACCAGTATTCTAAGATAAAAGGTGTGTTTAGTGGCGAATCAAAGAGTATTCAAAATGAGTTAATCGAGTCCATTTCACAATACATCGATGATTTCGTAAAAACAAAATTGACGAGTGCTGATTTTGTTTCTGTTCAGGTGGACGATACGACAGATAACAAACACACAGGTCTCATTGCTCTGTAATTGTGCGGTTTGTTAATGCTGACGGGGCTACAGTGGGACATTTCTTAGTTTTCCATGATGTACGTGCTGACAGATCCTCTGGTGCTTTGTTTGCTTTATTGGACAAAATTTTGGGACCATTCGATTACGAGGACAAATTAGTAGGACGATGGTGCTAGCGTGATGTCTGGCCATTTAAATGGACTCCAGAAAAAGATGAAAGAGAAAGCTCCTCTTGCAGTATTTGTACCCTGTTTGGCGCACCGATTAAATTTGGTCTTACAACAGAGTTGTAAAACAATACGAAAGTGTCGTATATTTTTTTCATCAATTTCTGGAATACCATACTTTTTCCATCACTCGGCGAAGAGAACTGACGCCATTTCTGCTGTATCGGGGCCACGCATTCCAACCGTGACTCCTGTCCGCTGGCGCTCGAACTCAAAATTATTGAGTGTAATTGTGGATGACTGGGAAAAGCTGAAAGAAGTTTCCGAAAATACAGTTACCAGTGAACAGTCCGGTGACAAATGTATTCTACTTGCCAGAGGCTTTCTTCACGACATGAAGATTTTTGAATTCACTTTTCTGGCAGTAGAGTTTTATGACATTTTTTGATTGTTTAACTGATATTCTTTATGATATTTTGCAAAAGAAGTCACTGGATGTGAACAACTGTATATCCAAAATAAATAAAAAACATGTGATCATCTAAGAAACAAGAGGACCGATGGGCATTTTCTAATTATATTTGACCGGGCGAGTTGGCCGTGCGGTTAGGGGCGCGCAGCTGTTAGGTTGCCTCTGGGAGATAGTGGGTTCGAACCCCACTGTCGGCAGCTCTGAAGATGGTTTTCAGTGGTTTCCTATTTTCACACCGGGCAAATGCTGGGGATGTACCTTAATTAAGGCCACGGCCGATTTCTTTCCTCTCCTCGCCCTTTCCTTCTCATCGTCGCCATCCCATAAGACCTATATGTGTTGGTGCGACGTAAAACCAATAGCAAATAAAAATAATATTTGAAAAGGCCAGCAAAATGACGGATATGTGCCAGACCCGAGAGTATAGTACCCTTACTAAAGACGAATGTGCTCAGATGTATCGAGTTTTATATTTTGAAATTTTGGATAACATTCTGAAGGAAATTGATGAGAGATTTCGCGATTGTGAAAAAATTAAATTGGTTTGCTTAGCCGATAACACAAAATTTGAAGAATACAACACGTGCTTTCCTTCTGGCACCCTTGAAAACGTGCACAACTTCTTTGGATCTGTGCTTCCCAAGATGCATCGCTTAAGAAACGAACTCTTCATTTTGTATGCCGATGAAAAGTACAGACATGTTTGTACTGCAAAGATGTTCCAAATGCTTCACGAAGGTAAAGATATTTTTTCGGACGCTTATAAATTGTTCTCCCTTAATCTGTCCATCTCATCTACTACTGCGTCAGTGGAAAGAAGCTTTTCTTGCCTAAAACGTATAAGACATAGGTACCGTACCTTAGAAATGCAATTTCAGAAGAGAGACTTTGCTTTTCAGAAAGAACTACTTCTGCAGTTAATGAACAAACAATCATTCAGTGAAGACATTACCGACAAGTTTGCAGCTTTAAAGGACCGGAGGATCGACTTGATGTACAAAAAATAGGTGAGTTCAATTATTAAGAAAAATAATTAATGTAAATAAATATATTTTCTTTACTACTATAACTTTTTCGGTTTCTAGATTCAGTAAGCAGCTGTGCATCGTAAATGAAAACACGACAAAATTTCCAGCTCTTCCCGAGGGTGCCGCGCTTCCATAATAGGAATGTACTGAAACACTACCGATAGATGTCTCACGTATAGTACCCGGTATGCGCTTGCCGATCGTCATTTGTTTGTATGTGTTTTTAATGGAAGTTACTTAGTTAAATGCTGATGTTAAAGATTTAATATATCGTTACGACAACAAATATGACAAGAAAATTGTGATGCCTGACTATCGCTGTGTCCCGATGTCCCAAAATCAAGGTCGACCGTATTCATACCATCAATTTCCTAAGCAAGATGCTTTCCGTAAAAAGTGGTTGCATGCGATTCGTAGGCAGGACCTATGAAATAAAAATATGACTCCTAATATCAAAGTCTGCTCGAAACATTTTATAGTTGAAGACTGTGTCATTACTGAAACTGGTAAGTAAGCAAATTAGTACTAATTAAGAAATAATTTTATAATAAGGTAGTACATTCTGAAAAGTTAATATGAACGATTTCAATAATTTTAGGCGAGAGACTTAACGAGAACGCTGTACCTTCGATATTGTCATGGTATGGTACCGGTACCTTGGAAATAACTCCGAGAGCAAGAAGATATAGTAGAAAAACAGCAATAACACCGTGTGCGGTACTGTACCCTGAATCACACAGTGACCTATAATTTGACACTGGAGCCATCAATTTCAGACTTCCTGAACATTACTTCCAAATTTGAAATTTGTATTTGTCTTATGGTCCGAAACAAGATCCTGAAACTCGTGCGCTACACGGAAATGAAGTTCAGTCGTACTGGATGTAGCCCCAGGTACTGCTGTCACGCCAATGTCGTGCCTTATGTACGCCTATAACCGGCAAGGAAAAGAAAAACATACCGTATTAGGAATGTTTTCAAAATGCTATTTATACTTTAAGAATTCAATCTTAACAAAAACGCTAAAAGAAGAAGTTCCTGCATTTATTCCTTACTGGTACCTTTCAATCAACTCTTGCATTTTTTGGGATATTTTTTTTACTCCCCTTTTCTTCAATTCTGCTTCCAAATCCGCAATCGTAATTGCACCTATACCATTTCCCGTCTCGTTGAAAACATTAGCAGAATATGGTAACTCCATTTTAAGGCATTTAAAGCAAAAGTTTCGTTTCGATGATCGCAAATGTAGGAATACTCCATATAAGTCTCATGTAAAACAATCGAGCAGCGGAAAGCGCATACCGGGTACTACCATTGCGCTGCCTAGTGGACAAGTTTTGCGTGATACATCCCTATTGTTAGCTCCCGGTCAGATCTTATCTCTGTTTTGCATTGTAGAGCCAAGGCAGCCACATGGTTGCCGCTGTGTCGTTACACAGCGCTCCGGTCTGTATACATTTTTGGTCAAGTGCTGGACCCTCTGCCAGTCGCAGGTACGAGGTTCGAGTACAAAACAACCAAAAGCAACACGTGGTTCCTAAATCTGTCGCTCGAAACCGAACGGGTTATAGCTCTTCACCATATTTTACAGCCACAAGCCGCCACTGTTATGGATGTGAGTCCTACCTGCGAACAACGTGCTCCACGAGACGACTAGGTAGCAACGTCATTCAGAGACCTCAGGTCCCTATACGGAAATTAAACAATGACTATTCTGAGTTCCATACTTCCCCACTCTCTTCAGGAAATGCTGGGATAAGCCTGTATTTCTGGTAGTGACGCACCTCATTCAATCACAGGTACAAACCAGGGGCATAACGAGGGGTTACTGGAGGTTAGAACCCTCTCCCCTCCACGGAAATTTTACAAAAATAAAATAAACAGAAAGTGAAAATAAACTAAATAAACATTCAGAGACATAATTGTAGAAACAACAGATCTGTTGAATCTATTTTCTAAGAAGCCTCGAAAGTTAGATTTGAGATTGTAAATTGAATATACCATATGCTGTAAAACTGTTGACTTTGATCGTATTATTCTTGTTCTGTATTTTAATATAAGATTTTGTAGTGTACTGCAATCTAAATATCAACATAAAGGTCTATTTACACTTAGCAGTGACGTGACCGTGACGTGAGCGGACCGTGATCTCACAGTGCTTTCCATTCACACTATAACATGGCGTGATCGTCATCAGTCAGTGTTTTCTACAGTACCACAGAAAATGGCGAAACTCTCAAAAACTGATATATGGATGATTGCTCTTGTTTTGGATGAAGAGGAGGAGGAACAAGTGAGAAAACGGAAGTGGGTTCATCAGGCCTGGAACAAGAGAAGAACAGAAGGGGAATTTGCCACTCTTTATAAGGAATTGATGGACGATGGATCAAAGTTTCACGAATACTTTAGAATGTCAGAACATGCATTTAACATTCTGTTGAGCAAACTGGAAGTCAACCTGAAAAAACAGGACACAAAATGGAGAAAAGCCATTTCTCCGAGGGAACAACTCGCAGTCTGCTTGAGGTATGTAAGGTAGAATAACATTACAACACAAATTTTGACATTTTATTTTGAAAACAATAAAAAGGCATATCAACTTCAACTAAGTGTACAATATTTTGAATAATTTATATACAATAATATACAATAATTTATACAATAATTTGTTTTAAATTTAAACTGAAGTGGTATTTTACAAATATTTGGTAACATAAATTATTATTTTAATCAAATCTTCAACTTTCTAGGTCAAAGAAACTAAAATCTTCTAGGTGGATCTAATAACTCTTTACGTGGATCTCATAAATTTACTGTACAAAAGTTAGCCATGTTTACTGTATAAATTCATAAAATTAATAAAAACGGATTTACTTACCAGTTGTTTTCATTTCTTCTCCTGTTTTACTCCGTATATTGTTCTTAAAATCTGTGTCCATGTACTTGGGGTTGGACAGATCATACAACACCGGATAATTGCGCACTAGTTTAATAAGCTTTTCATGATTCATCTTTAACTTTGACAAGAAGACGTTCGAAATTAATTGTAACTTGTATAAAAATATCGGCGTATCGGCGAGAACTAACCCGGCTGTCCTTGTACGGTGCCGGCGGGAGCACTGACCGAACTGTCACGGACCGGCACCGGGCGAGTATGAACACCGCCACTCAATTTCCTACAAGAATATCTTCGGGCTCGCCGGTCGAAGCACGTGCCGGTCACGCTACGGTCACATCACTGCTAAGTGCAAATAGACCTTTATTCACTAGTATCAGTGTCATTATTATAGCCCGGAAGTTAGGCATTTATTTTTGGTTGAAATAGGCAGGCAAAAGGGCACTTGAAATACTGAAAATAGGCAGTACAGTAATTAAAATAGGCATTTATTAGGAGTGAAAGCAAAGAGGAATCTCGCTCATTATTAATGAAAATACGTATTTTAAATATTCATTTCTTTATTATCAATTTATCACATAATTACCATACTTACTTTCCTTGGTTACATGCAACAACAACGTGCATTTTCCAAGTATCAACTATCATATACAGACGCTTGTCAGAAAGAATGTTTTTCATCATGGAAAAGGAACGTTCTACTTCCACTGAAGTGATTGGCGCAAATTTGAAACAGGCTATTTCGGAAGGACATATGCCAGTTAAAACAGAATTTTCACCTTTCATAACATCACGAATGTTCTTCATTTTTTCAATGTCCACATTAGCACGCAGAACACGTTTACACTTTTCACTAACACTGCTTCCTTTTTCTCCTGGTGCTTGCAGCAGTTGATTTACTGCATCTTCGAAGATCGCCATAGATGATACCAGCGAATCATCTCTTTTCTCCAACTTCAAGATTGCTTCCGGTATCACACTATAATGTGCTGTTATAAATGCCAGATCATTGCTGAGTTCTTCATGGTCCAACAACATTTTTACCTCGCGAACTGAAGCAACTTCGCCTACTGATACGGCATGAAGTACCTCAGGTATCTTGTCCAAATTGGTGCTGTAATATATGCCTGCTGAGATCCAGGTTCCCCATCTCGTGAGAACTGGCTGTGGGGGTAAAGGGAACTTTGGTGCCACGTCCTTGAAAACCCGGATTCGGGAGGGTAATTTTAGGAAGATTTTCTTGGTATTCAAAACTAACTTAGCCACGTGAGGATACAAACTTCTTATCTCTTCAGCAATTCTGTACAGTCCATGGGCTAGACATGTGAGGTGGAGCATTTTAGGAAAGAGAACTTTCAAGGCTGTAGCTGTTTTTTTCATGTACGGTAGAACATCATCATGCCGTATTCCATCCGGCCAGAGTAACATTAATGAATTTCTGAACAACTGTGCCACTGTGGAACCATTTGCTCTCTCCATCTCTTCTGTCGTCAAAATAAATACTGATGATAGGTCAGTTTGCTTTGCTTCCATAGTTCCAATGATGACGTTGGCCATGTAACGTCCCAATGGATCCGTAGTTTCATCAATGGAGATCCAGATCTTCTTTTCTGCAACTCTGCTTCGAAACCTCTGCAGGGTCTCTTCAAAGGAGATATTCAAATACGTTTTTCTTAATGTGGATTCTGATGGAACTTCTTCTTTAGTGCACTTCTGCAGAAAGTTCCTGAGGGATTGATTTTCCAGTTTCCAGAACGGAATTCCGGAGTCCAAGAAAGCTTTACAAAGATCCAGGGAAAACTGAGATTGCCTGCTGGATGTTGTAACTGCTGTTGATATAAAATTGATCTTAGGGCCAACAATATTTAACTTAGACTTATGTTTCATGGTTGCTAAATGTTGAGTAATAAAGTACTTCTTTTCGTGATTAATAGATTTTTCACAGATTTTGCAAAAGAGTATAGCTCCATCAGTAGAAAGTGTATCCGGAACCGAATTTGCGAACATAGCCATGTAATTTACCACGCAACGATGAAAATTTCGGCATGATAAATAAATCAGAGCGAACATCCTAGTTGCCTTTAACAAGTTCAACAATAGACTAACAGCTTCTTTTATGTTTGACCTGTTAGACAGAAGTGATTTCTGCTCTTCCTCTGCATTATCTTATCATTTCGAAATCGGGAATACCAGGTAATTGTCACAGCAAAAGGGGTGTGAGGAAGGAGAAGAGACGTACTTCGCTCATCCTGCTCTCTCTTTCCTGGTATTCATTATGCTTGTGCATTCCTTTCACTAATGAAGGTTCTGCTATTTACAGAGGTTAAATAAATGGGTTGAGAAAATAAGCTTTCGAATGCCTGAAAAGAAATAAGCGATTTACAGGGAACAATATTCTAAATAGATATTTCTGACGGCAATATGTAATTTAATTTGTGCAACCTTTTTTGTCTTCGATGTACGGAAATTCATTATGTGCTTTTTAAAATGTGTAAATCGCAGAAAAAAAATGCATAACGATTAAAAAAGGCAAAAAAAGGCTTTAAATCTTAAAATAGGCAACGGAAGCCAAAATAGGCAAAAAAGGCAAAATAAAAATTGTCTCTACACTTCCTAAATGCACGAAAACATATTTATCTCTATATGATTCTTCAATATATCCAGTGATTAAAAAAAAGGCATTTTACCCAACTTCCGGGCTCTAGTCGTCATAATGACAAGCCTTGCATGAGCGCACCACACACGCACCTTCATTGTGTTCTATCATAATTTTGTACCTACAACCCCTCCCATCGGCCGATGCTGGCTACGCTACCGGTACTGGTACAAACACTTACAGTGACACTATAGGCTTCACAATACTACAGATTATCAAACAATACATCCACTCATAATTCATAACAGATCTTAATATAACCGAACATGTTCCACAGCCTATAACATGAAACAACTGATCACAACTGAAATTATTTCTTATTTATCATGCCATTTCATAAAATAGGTTGATATCCATTAATTAAACCTCTCATGCAAATTTCCCTGGCCTTAAATGGCAATTCGCCGGCCCAGCGGTGCAGGAGTTGCCTCTTACCCAGAGGCCCCAGGTTCGATTTCTGGACAGGTCAGGATCTCAGGGCTGGTTCGAGGTCCACTCAGCCTACATGATTACAATTCAGAAGCTATCTGACGGTGAGATATCGGCCCTGGTTTAGAAAGTCAAGAATATCGGGCGAGAGGATTCGTCTTGCCGACAATACCACACCTCGTAATCTGCAGGCCTCCGGGCTGAGCAGCGACGTCTTGGTAGGCCATGGCCCTAAGGGGCTGTTGCCGCATGGGGTTTGGTTTGGTTTGGTTTAAATTTTAATTCTCGAATCCATTGTCTTCGTCAAAGGACAACGACCTTTTGATTTATATAACGCGTGACTCGAAGGTCATATTATGTTTTATCTCCACCTGTTATTTATTACTCCGTTTAACACACTATTAGGGGATTTCAGAGTGTCACAAGGTAAACGAGGCTTCAGAACATTTTATCTACTTAGCCTGTGCACGCTGTAAGTTATCCCTGAACCATGTCGTCTGATGTACCATATTACACGGCACAATAATGTAAGTTAATACTTAAAGAGCGCATTCAAGTCACGATGACTATACTCTGGTCATTGTTATATGCATAACATATTTTCCTATTACGCGCGGTCCAAGCAAGTGCAAGTGAAGGTTTTTTTTTTTTTGGTTTACGTCGCACCGACACAGATAGGTCTTATGGCGACAATGGGATAGGAAAGGCCTAAGAATGGGAAGAAAGCAGCCGTGGCCTTAATTAAGGTACAGCCCCAGCATTTGCCTGGTGTGAAAATGGGAAACCACGGTAAACATTCTTCAGGGCTGCCGACAGTGGGGTTCGAACCCACTACCTCACGGATGCAAGCTCACAGCTGCGTGACCCTAACCGCAAGGCCAACTCGCTCGGTGCAGAAAGTATGTGCAGTCGAGTTTACACGGTAATAAAATTTGAACCGGTCCACCAATCTAAAATATAACCACACCATCGTAAAGCTTGTTTTATTCTGCGTTCTTCGGTGGTATATGCATATTTTTATTATGTTTCTTGTGAAAGTTATGTTAGACAGAATGCAAAAAGTACCTATTTTCTTGCCCGTTTTTCGTATACAACAACTTTGTAGTACCATTACATGAAAACGCACTGTCCTGTTTTCATGATATTTAGGTGGATTATGGAATGAACTTTTATAAACATATTTCTGAAGTTTAATTACTTTACACACTTTGGCAAAGAAGTTGTTATTGTTTTTATGAAAGGTTGTCAGTTTGATACTGGGTGGTCTTCCAAAATCGAGATTGAGTTCATCGGGAAGGTCTGATTTTTTTGTTTCAAATCGTTGTATACCGAAAACGTACAATGTTTACTGTGTTTTATACCGAATTTGATTTCAAAGCGAGCGATAGGCACTCTTTCGTGAAATCAGCTTGCTTTCGGCAGGGATATTACAACTAACAGATAAGACCAGTTAGCGCAAGTCTGAACGTGTTCACTTATATACTGGCGCTCATGTGTTACATTAACGAAAGTTTCTACTTGACTTGTCGCATATTTACAGTTTTTACATTTCCCATCAGCTTTTCACATAAGGGCTTTGGATCTTCAAAGGCAGCTTTAAAATGTTTTTTAAAATTTTTTATTGATTGTTTTGGTTTTTCGTAATTTGTAGGTTTAGAATATTATGTACAGTGTATATACGGTACTGTATTCATGAAAATCCACAGCCTGTTTCCAGTTATTCGACCGGGTCAGGAATGGAATGTATGAAGGCCCCATCTAGCGGCGAGGATAGGAACTGTGCCGGCTGCCGAAGCCTGTCGCACCTCTGGGGCAATGATTAATGAATGACAGATGAAATGAAATGGAGAGTGGAGAGTGTTGCCGGAATGAAATATGACAGGGAAAACCGGAGTACCCGGAGAAAAGCCTGTCCCGCCTCCGCTTTGTCCAGCGCAAATCTCCAACGGAGTGACCGGGATTTGAACCACAGAACCCAGCGGTGAGAGGCCGGCGTGCTGCCACCTGAGTCACAGAGGAGTACTGCATAACGGTTACTATTTACAATGTAAGCATCTGTTTGCATACGTCATTCATACATCTACATCTGATATATCATCACTGGAGTGAAAATTATCATCGTCACTTTCAGAATCCGAGTCCTCGAGATCAATAATTAGAGGCTATGCCATTAACGTATTTTCTGAGAGATGATCTTTCTCCCAATAATAATTCTCAATTTTCTGTACGTGCTTTACACACTTTTATCAAAGTGCAGGTGTCGAATGGAAAGTTTCCTCACACAATTTCTGATTACATTTTCCTACGGTTTCCTTTTGCTTGTGCATTTGCCATATTAACACTTGCTAATTTATTTTTCACGTAAGCCTAAATGAGTTATATGGCATTTAACTCGCAATGCGCGACAGGCAACCACACCAGTTCAACATCTTGGCGCAATTCTTTCGTAATTTTGGTCAAGTCTCTTTTGCGGAATCCCAAAATAAGGCTTAGCGTGATCAATCAGGGCGGCTTTTGTTAATACCGTATATTGAAGTTAGAGGCATAGGGAGGTAGAGAAATGTTCTTTTTCTCTATCCAGGAAATATTAGCCTTCAGCCAAGCCATCGTTGGGTTTTTTGTTTACGGATCAAGCATCGTATGGTAAGGTGTCTGATCAATCACAATAGCCGAGTTCGGTGGCCACAATAGCCGACTTCGGTGGCGAAACCATTCCTCAAAATGCTGAGAATTCATCTCCATGTGATAGTCTCTAGTCCTTTCCTTTTCAACAAAGCAGAATTCCGCCCCTTCCAAAAAGCCGTCTTCACTACCTATATGTAGTATAATTACACGTTTTCCGGCACCAGATGGGGTTCTAAAGCCCCCTCTCCATCAAAATCCTCCTGTAAATGACCAAGATAGTAGTCGTAGTTTGAGGAATTACAATTCAACGCTTCTATAAGGTTTTCTTGCCAGGCATATTTAACCATGTGATTTTGACCGCACCAAGTATCATCTGTGTAATACACTTTCTCTGAGTCGTCGTATTTTTCTTAAAATGCATGCCGTGAAGCAGCAACAGACACTGATTCCATAAGGACAGGTTTTTTGTTTAATTTTTTAAACCTAAAACCCATGCCTCTAATAAGTCGACGAAGCTTTGTACATGACATAATTGGGACGTCCGGCGTATTTTTATTCAAGTTTATCTATCAATGTTTTAATAGTTGGAAACAGTTTTGCCAGAAATAACTCGTGAATAAACCTGCGAATTACTCGAATAGTGAATTGATCCACTTGTATACTCGACCGTCCGCTCGATACCCTCTTCCTCTTAGACGGCGTCGATAAATCAGCACACGAATTTTTCGCATTTTCCGCTTTAAATTTCTGCACTGATCGGAGCGAAATACCAAGACAATCTGCCACTCGTTAGCACACAGGATATCAAATTTCAGAAATATATTTATAAAAGGGCATTCCGTAATCCACCTAAATATCATGAAAATCGGAGAGTGCTTTTTCATGTAATGGTGCTACGAAGTTGTTTAAAAAAAAAAGGGGGCAAGAAAATGGTAGTTTTTTGCATTCTGCCTAATATAACTTTCACAAGAAACATAATAAAAATATGTAAATACCACCAAAGAACGCAGAATAAAACAAGCTTTACGGTGGTGTGGTTATATTTTAGAATGGTGGACTGGTTCAATTTTATTAGACCGGGCGAGTTGGCCGTGCAGTTAGGGGCGCGCAGCTGTGAGCTTGCATCCGGGAGATAGTGGGTTGGAACCCCAGTGTCGACAGCCCTGAAGACGGTTTTCCGTGGTTTCCAATTTTCACACCAGGCAAATGCTCGGGCTGTACCTTAGTTAAGGCCACGGCCGCTTCCTTCCCATTCCGACATACTTTCTGCGCCGACAGTAGGCACCAGCGAACCAATGGGGACTAGGCTGTGCGGCAGGTCCTAGGATTTCTCGCTGCATGGCTTAGTAACCAGCAAGGCCAGCGCTAGTCACGGCAGTGCCTAGAAGGACTTACTTACTTATCCGGCGATACAGTCCTTGAAGGACCTGGGCCTTAATCACTTGTCCCCTCCAGTCGTCTCTCAAAGCGGCCAGCCTTCTCCAGTTCCGTAATCCTAGTCTTCTCAAGTCCGCCTCTACATCATCCAGCCATCGTAATCTTGGTCGTCCCACTGAGCGGCTTCCCTCGGGCTTGATGACTAACACCTTCCTTGGCACTCGCTGTTCCTCCATTCGCTGCACATGTCCCAACCACCGTAATCTTCTAATCTTTATATCTGTAGTTACTGACGGATTCTTATAGAGTTCATACAGCTCTTTGTTGGTCCTAATTCTCCAGCCACCCTTTTCGTATACTGCACCATATATCTTCCTCAACATTTTTCGTTCCCATGCATTCAAAGTATTTCTGATTTGCTGTGTAATTGTCCATGTTTCCGATCCATACATAACTACAGGTTTTATAATCGTTCTATACACTGTCAACTTCAGCTGCCTTGAGATGTTTGACGATCATAACAAGTTATGGAAACTATAATAGCATCTGTTGCCTGCCGCTATTCTTGCCTTAATCTCTACTGGTACTACATTATCTTATGTGACTATTCCTCCCAAATACTTGAAATGATTAACTCTTCAAACCCTTCAAACTGCTCTGTCCCTCTCCACCTGGTTTTATTTCTGGTGTTGATCATATATTTTGTTTTCTCCTTACTTATGACCAAGCCCAGTGTTGCCGCTTCTCTTTCCAGAACTGTGTCGTTCTCTAAGCAGGTACTTTCTATTCCTCCCGAGCATGTCTATATCGTCTGCAAATACCATACTCTGGAACGTTCTGTTGAATATAGTGCCATCTAATTTGCCCGGCAGTTTGCGCACGATCCCATCCAGTACCAGATTAAAATGTGTTGGTGATACAGAATCTCCTTGTTTAAGTCCTTGATTGATTGGAAAATTATTGGTATATCTGCCATTTGCTTTTCTTTTGCAACTGGTGTTGCTTAGAGTCATTTTCACGAGTCTCACTAACTTTGGTGGTATTCCCAACTCCTGTAACACCTTAACAAGCCCCCTTCTATTAACACTGTCATAGGCTGCCTTGAAGTCCACATAAAGTTGGTGAACCACTACGCTGTACTCGTAACACTTCTCCATTATTATTCTGAGGGTGAACATCTGGTCCGTTGTTGCTCTTTCCTCCCTAAACCACACTGGTATTCTCCTATAGTCAGGGCCGGATTAAGGGTGGGGCTAAAGGGGCTGCAGCCCCGGGCCCCACGTGCCAAGGGGCCCCGGCCCTTGGCCGAACCTAAAATTGTATAAAAAGGCCTGCTGCTCCACCTCTGTGCAAGTATATGAATATTTACGCTCGCGAAATATCGAACACGCACTCTTCCTTCCTTCCTTCCTTCCTTCCTTCCTTCCTTCTTATAAGCTGTCCGCGTTAGTATTTCATCACTGCTAGAATCAATTATTGTCCGGAGACACAAATCCTCGCTACTTGCGCACTGTAATTATTGTAAAGGTTATTGTTGACGAAAATTTAAATCTGGCAGCTTGCGAGTACGGGCAGAGGGGGAAGGGGTCTAGGAAGTGAGCGGGAGGGGACAGGGGAAGCACGGCGGAATGCGCATGTTATACTATATCTTTGCATCAGGAAGAGAACTTCCTGTTCACCTCTGATTATTGAACCATTCGTAGGTTCTTGTAAAATGGATAAAAAAATATCCTAGTGGTGCTAAAACGTAAATTAAAAGAACAACATTTCAAAGAAATTGAAAAGTTGCTGAAAATTTTTTGACAGGAAATCTTCAAGTGCATCGACGACTGAAGAGACTGTTACTGGTGAATTGGAATTTTCTACAGGTAGGCGAATAGTGTAATATCTAAGTGTGCTGTTTTAAGAGAGATGAGGTCTTTACGGAGTTGGAAAGCATAAGCATTAGTAAGATGGTTTTAGGAACAATGAAAGGGAATCCTAATGCGTATTTTAAACTTCAGTCACATTATATGGAGTACTCGGAGTCGTATATAATAAACTGCCGATCGCGTTCGTGTAGTGGTAGCAATAATGACTGCCACTCTGGAAGACCCAGGTACCTTCCCCAGCGCTGCCTGGGGGGTGGGGGCTTGGTTACGAAGAAGGGGACCCACATTTTTAAATAGCCCAGGGCCCCCAAACACCTTAATCCGGCACTGCCTATAGTGGCTTCTGCATATGGTCGTAGTATCTTGTTCAATTTCCTAGCAAAAACTTGTGTGCTGCATTAAGCACCGCTATTCCTCTATGATTATTACACTTTGTCCTGTCACCCTTTTTATATATTGGTACAATAATGGTTGTGTTCCAGTTTGTTGGCATTACCTCGCTTCTCCAAATATTCTTTATCTATCCATTTCCTTTAATAACTCTATACCACCATACTTGAATATTTCACCTGGTATCTTATCTTCTCCCACAGCTCTATTATTTCTCATCTCCTTTGCCGCTTCAGTTACCTCTTCCAATGTTGGTTCTTCTTCTTCTTCATAGCTGTCCTGTTGTTCTTCATGTTCCTCATCTTCCCACTCCTGGGTTGCATCTGATTGCAGTAATTCTTTGAAATATTCTTCCCATCTTCCAGTAATTCTCATTTCATCACCGATCATCTTTCCTTCTTTGTCCCTGCATATTGTTGTACGGGGCTGCCATCCCTGTTTTATCATCTTTACACCTCTAAACATTCTTCTTACATACTTTTCGTTTCTACATTCTTCAATGCCTTTCAATCTGTTTTTCTCAAATTCTCTCTTTTTCCTTCTACACATAGTTTTTACTTTCCTTCTCTTTTCTTCATAGTTCTGTCTGGCGGCCCGTGTATCCTTTTGAAGCACCTTCTTCCTTGCACTATTTCATTCTTCTATTGCCTTCTCACATTCCTCATCATACCACTCCTTTCGCTTATCTCTGTTTTCCTGAACCGGCAATGAGTCCATTGTTTGCCGTATTGCTTTTTCCATTTTTTCCCAATGTATCTCTGGGCTTTCCTCCTCCTCAACAGTTAACGCTCTTACTGCTTCTTTCATTCCTCTTTTTGCTTTTCATCAATGGTGATTCTAGTTACGTTATACTTTTTATCCCTTTCTACTTGGTTATAGATGGTTGTTGATATCCTCTATCTGAACTTAACCAACACCATATGGTGGTCTGAATGAGCATCTGCCCCTCTCATCACCCTAACATCCCTTATATCTGTGCCATGCCTTCTTTGAATAAGCACATGATCTATCTGACTGACTGTGGTTCCATCCGGTGACGTCCAAGTTCCTTTATGTATATCCTTATGTGGGAAAATAGTGCTACTTATGGTGAGATTTTTGCTTACCGCAAAAATCAACCAGCCTTGTTCCGTTGTCATTGCATTCTTTGTGTAAACTAGATTTTCCCACATTTGGCCGATACACGGTTTCCCTTCCAACCTTAGCATTCATATGTCCTAGAATCAATTTCACATTATTTTCAGCAATTGTATCATATGTGCGTTCCAGCTGTTCATGAAAGGAATCTTTAACCGCATCAGTCGTTTCTTCTGTTGGAGCATGAGCACAGATCAATGTCACATTGAAAATTTCATTTTAACTTTCAATGTGCATATCCTGCCACTAATTGGTTCAAAGTTCAATATCGCCGCCTTATATGCTCTATGTACAAGGAAACCTGTTCCAAAATTAGCTGTCCCACTACTACTACAAAACATTGTGTAGTCCCCGAATCCATCGTGCATGTTTCCTTCCACCTAATCTTCTGCAAAGCTGCTATTCCTATCTGGTACTTCCTCAGTTGATCTTTCACATTCCTGAAAGCTCCTGCTCTATTTAAACTCAGTACATTCCACGTAGCCATTCTTACATTAGTCCGTGTCCGCTGCTTGGTCGTCATCATTGAGACTGTCCGGTTTCTACTTGTGCTTGACATTTTTGTGACTACTTACTTTTTATATGGCCGAGAAGTCACCCCTGCGCCCAACCAACAGGGGGTCTGCCCCTTCACAGCCTGTTGGGTGGCTGCCTTTTCTGTCGGGGAAGTTCCCTTAGCCTTTGAGGATCCCTCCTCTTTCTACAAGGCAGTAGATTGCTACTGTTAACTTCAGTTTCCAGGTGCCCCTTCCGCCAGTTCCACCGTACCAATAAATTTTATTTCCACCTTCACTGCCATTGAGGTCTTTACCATAACCCTGGTTAGGCCCCTTACATGGTACTATCGCCCGGGGCAGGTGACCCAAGGTTTTTTAAAGAGGTGTTACTCCTCTATCACTCGCCAATTGTTCCTGACTCTTGACAGGCAGAGCCTGGCTTTCTCAACAGAGGTCCAGGTTGGTTGGGTTGCCTAGAAGGACTGATCCCCCGAATAACTGGGTTGGTTTGAAAGAGGTTATTGACTTGAGCATGATACCTGTTCGTAACTAACAACATTACCTGGCCTTTTCCAGATCACATCCTTGGCATGTGCTAGGTAGAACTTACCAAGATTTCCCCATAAGGATCTTTCTATTTCTGCCTATGGTTCTTTTCCTGGTCCTTGCTACCAACCTCTGAACCCAATACCTAATTGTCCGGTAGCATGTTTGACATGGGCACACACCGATACTTCCATAGTAGAAGAATTTGCTTTACGTCGCACCAACAGAGATAGGTCTTATGGCGTCGATGGGATAGGACAAGCCTAGGAGTGGAAAGGAAGCGGCCGTGTACTTAATTAAGGTACAGCCCCAGCATTTGCCTGGTGTGAAAATGGGAAACCACGGAAAACCATCTGCAGGGCTGCCGACAGTGGGGCTCAAACCCACTATCTCCTGGATGCAAGCTAACAGTTGCGCGTCCCTAACAGCACGGCCAACTCGCCCGGTACTTCCATAGTATCACTACTTTCCAACCCTATCTGCTGTCTCTTTCTCTTAGAATTAACAACATGTCGGAGGCGATAACAAGTGATGATCGCTTCGCGGGTGGGTGATGGGGGAGGGGGGGACAGGCTTCGCCACCCCACCCCCTAAGAAAAAGCTCCCGTACGTAGTAGAAGGCTGATTCCGGTTGTGCGACCACTCGGCATGTCCATGATGCAATCAAAAATATTTCGCCCAGTTACCGGAGTTTGAGAGGGGACACATTACCAAATGCGCGACACTGGATGTTCGTATCGACGAACTGCCCATAATCTATGCCGTTCTGGTTAAACTTAGGACGTGTTGGAACCAGTGGATCCGTCAGGGCATGCACACACGGCAGTAGAGCTTATGACGCTCTCGACTGAGAGCTAGGAAACAGGATCATCAGGTCCTCTGACAGGTATGAGCAGATCAACAGTTACGGTGTCCGCCATGCATCAAGATACATGTAACACCATTGTTACAGGCCCCTTGTCTGCCCGAACCATTTCAGGCGCTTGCCGTTGACACTAACCCACCGTAGTCTCAGTTTACAGTGGTGTCGTGAACGACAAACCTAGACTGGTACAGACTGGAACCGGACTGTCTTTAGTGGCGAATACAGCTTCTCTTTGTGCACGGCGGCCGTGTTCGTGTCTGGATGTCTCGAGGTGAGCATCTCAATCTTGCCTTTACTGTGGCGCGACACACCATCCCCGCTACTGGTGTGCAGATCTGGGGGGAAGGGGGCATCACATACGACAGTCGGTCACCGGTAGACCTAGTAGTGATACGAAGGACACTGACAGCATAGTGAAATGTGCAGGACAGACTGCAGCCGCACGTGTTGCCCTTCGTGACAGGGTTTCCAAAAGGCATTTTCCAAGAGGATAATGTTCGGTCGCACAGAGCAAGGGTATCAATGGAATTCCTCCGCAATACTGCCACAATTTCCTGGTCTGCCCGATCACGAGATTTACCACCCATCGGACATATATGGAGCCATCTGGACACCAACTTCAGCAGCCTACGAGTCTGCACGGTCTAGAGGACTAGTTGCAGCAATTATGAACGGAAACCGAGTCTACGTTACTTGTGATTAGTACCGCTACATGGGAAATACCATGGTTCTACTTTACTAGCGATAAATACCATTATGGGGGGCCGTTGACCTTCATTTTGGGTCCCTTTAGACAACAAGCATCATCGATTCAGGATTGTGCTTTGGAAGCAGCCCCTTGGTCAGTATACCATTGTTTTAAGTTACTTTCTAGGAAGGTAGGGCATTGCGGGTTGAATCCACTGATTGTTTTAAGTTCATAATCATTCTTCATCGTCGTCTTTTTGAATTCTAGTCAGTGGATTGATTTTAGAATTATTTTTAACTTTGAATATTGTGAGTTGGATCCACTGATTATTTTACATTCATATTCATCCATTCATTGTTCATCAACAAGTTTTTGAATTCTGGTTAGTGGATGAATTTTGGAATTTTAAAATGTCATTAAATTTCGTCTCGCCGGGCTGAGTGGCTCAGACGGTTGAAGTGCAGGCTTTCTGAGCCCGAACTTGGCAGGTTCGATCCTGGCTCAGTCCGGTGGTATTTGAATGTTCTCAAATACGTCAGCCTCGTGTCGGTAGATTTACTGGCATGTAAAAGAACTCCTGCGCGACTAAATTCCGGCACCTCGGCGTCTCCGAAAACCGTTATAGTAGTTAGTAGGACGTAAAGCAAATAACATTATTATTATTTTATTATTATTATTATTATTATTATTATTATTATTATTATTATTATTATTATTATTATTATTATTATTATTATTATTATTATTATTATGTGCGTATGGACCCAATAGATCACGCAAAGACCTAAAGATTCTGTTTTGTAAGTTGCCAAATAGCTCTCATCCTTTCTCCGTGGATCCTTTTTCGTTCTTCTGTCCACTTTGCTCCAGTCTTCTTTTTCACTTCGTTCTCTGGTCGCACTTTCCATCCATTAACTTTTTTCCTATAGAGGTTTCTGTCCGCGTTGTCAGTTGAGTTCATCTCGGCTTTTTTCAGATCTTTCTTCACTTCCAATACCCATGGAATATATTTGAGATGTTCTATGTTGGCGAGAATCTTGTGTGTCGGTCTACTTGCCGGCAATCTGCGGACGTGCCCATAAAATTTCAGACGTCTTTTGCGGATGTCTGCTGCAATGTTGGAAAGCTCTTCTGTCTAGGGTTACCAGACGTCCGTATTTACCAAGACATGCCCTTATTTTTAGCGTCTGTCCTGGCGTCCGTATTTATTTTTTAATTCTTTGCTGATTGTCCGTATTTTCGTCTAATAATGTTAAAATGAACTTTTTCCAACTGGAAACCCATTTTCGTAAACTTAGACTCGCTTATTCCATAACATTTTACTTCAGCTGCAGCCTGAACTTTTTAAATTCCTGTAGTCTTTGACTCGTATATTATCGCTGGTCGAAGTTGGCGATAGCATACGGAAAAGGAAGCTAAAGACAAATAATTTTCGTCCATATTGCTGCTTAGTTTTGCCACAATCCTTGTGATCTACTCTACAATATCTGTTGTGATCTGTTGGTACGTTAACTGTATTATGGGGAAAAGAAAGTGTAAATTCACTGCTGAATTGGAGAAAAGATATAAGTGCTTCAAAAAGGGCCGCACCGACTAAGAAGCCACGTGTCTAGTATGTAAACTAGGAACATACGTTTCTGTGGCTAATCGTGGAGCTATGGATTTAGAAAGTCACATTACAACGGGCAAACACAAAGCTAATGTTCAAGTGCATCAACTTCAACTTCAAATAATATGTTGACATTTTTCAAAAAGAACACATCACTAAACGAAAATGCGATTGCTGCAGAGGGAATTCTTGTGTACCACAATGCTGTTCATCATGGAAGCTACAAAACTATGGATTGTATGTCTAAGCTTCCATCTAAATTATTTCCTGGTTCTGAAATAGGGAAAAATATTCACTGTGCTCTACAAAGTCTGAGGCCATTGTCAATAATGTACTTGAACCTCACTGTGTAGAAAGTGCCATTAAAAAGTCAAAGACGTATCATACATTGGTGTTTGTACGGATGGCAGCAATCATGGGAATATAAAACTGTTTCTTGTGCTCATGCAGTATTTCGATTACAGGAATGGAGAGCTGCAAGTAAAAGTTAATTGACCTGCACAGTGTTAGTAATGAAAAAGCTGCAACAATCTCTTCAGTGGTGTTAGATGTCCTGCAACAAAATGGAATTTCGGAGAAGTGCATTGCTTTTGGAGGAGATAACTGCAATACGAATTTTGGTGGCCTGAAAAGAAGAGGAGACAATAATGTATTTTCTAACCTCAAATCTCAGCTTAATGAAACCTTGATTGGAGTAGGCTACCCAGCACACGTGCTGCATAATTTTGTTCAACATGGAGTTGATTTATTGTCGAGTGACGTTGAAAGCATTGTGTTAAAAGTGTTCAGCTACTTGTCTACATTCACCATAAGGAAGGGAGAGCTAAAAACTTTTTTTGAATTTGTAGATGTGAATTACAAATCCCTATTGAAGCTACAAAGTGTTTATATATCTTCATTTCTGCTCGTTACACCGGTTTAGGTAATCAAATTATATAGTTGAAACGCCAGCTTCTTCACACACACATCCATTTATTACGAGCTGTTGACTACAACTGACTTTCACACACAGGAAGCAAATTCGAATGTTCAAAGAACAAAAGCAACCGAAGATAAACCACTCCACTCAATTATCTGAGTTACCGACACATAACCTCAATGTTGTATTCCTTAAAACTATATACACCTGACATTTTATTTTTATGAGAAAACTACACTTCCAATACAAAGACTCGTTGGTTGTCACTTTTTCCAGCTGTTGAAAGGATGCTTGAACTGTATCCAGCATTTCCGTCTTATTTTCTATCTGTGGATAACCCGCCAACAATTTTGAACATGTTTTTCACCAATACGTTAAGTGAAATGTACACTATTTAATACTTTGCCAGTCTTTAATGCAGTAGCGGAGATTGGGAATTAGAAGTGGGGGGGGGGGCAAATATATACAGACAACAAAACGTAGCCGGGTTAAGGGATATAGCGGGTGTGGGGAGGGGGTTATACCGTTGCCTACGCTATAATAGAAGGCCTGGACAAGCCAACACATTTCTGGGCGAACAAAGTAGTTCAGGCAATGGCCGCTTGGATCGCGTTTATCTTCTGTTGTTCTCATGTTCTGTCTATATCCCTATATTGAAGATTCATACAATAACGCGAAATAATACATTTTATTATCATTATGCCCGATGTGAATCAGATATAAATATATAAAACAATTTAGAACACACTAAACTTCATATATCTCTTTCATTTAGCACTTGATTATCACACAAGAATAAAGAATAGGGAAATAGGCCTAAATAGATGTACTCACACGATTTTTCCCTATTTCTACAATTTCAACACTTTTCTGCTCAGAGGCTTGCTGTTGAATTTGTTTAATAAATCACAGTCTTTAGTCACTTTCTTTGCATTAGTATCAAGAACAAGCCTGAAAAATGTTGTAAGTAGGCTATAACGTATATGATGTGTGCTTGATCACAGTCGCGGCACTGAAACGTCTCTTTAAACTTTAGCGGTAAGGAATTTCAGCTTTCGGACAAGGATACATTTTCCGAGATATCCTAACGCCCGCGTTGTAAATATTAATACATTTTTAAGAAGAAGGCGAATTTGCGCCGGGACTTGTCGGGGAGCAGAATTCCCCTCACAGTTCTTACACTGTAATCTGATTCGACAAAGCGCAACCTACATTATTCTGGAGTTATCATTAGGAGCCCAAAGAGATCCTTTTCTGCTGCCCTGTCAAGAAATAGCAAGCCTCCATTTTCCCCCTAAACTCGGATCTTTAGAAAAAGATGAAAATTTATATTTGTGTATATTTCTTCGCTGTGTCAGATGTGCAGTTAGGCACGCAACTATAAACCACCTCAACCTACAGAATGGAAAGAGAAACTTAACGGCAATTGGACCCAGAGGCTCTGAAATTTGGATCGTAGGTTGGTGAGCACGGGGCCCTTAGCTGAGTCCTGGCATTTCTTCCACTTACTTGTGCCAGGCTCCTCAATTTCATCTATCTTATCCGACCTTCCTTGATCAACTCTGGTTCTTTGCCGACCCCGACGCTATAAAGGGCCCCATACACGCACAGACTTCTGGAATACTTACCTGCACAGACTTGCCTCCGGGAGGTAAGTCGGAAATATGCAGTTGCACACACACGCTCAGACTAAATGATTATTTACCGAGGAAGTTGAATACGACGCGCTCAGCTGTTTTCTGTTTATGATTTCGCGCTTCGGATGGTTGAAATATATATATGCGGATTGAAATTAATTAGATAGTCGGTATAGAATATGAGTTGTAATTGGACATAATGTAGCGCTCTGCACGAAAAATACGCGCAAAAAATATTTCAGTTTTCATATTTGTAGGTTACCACGTTTACGTTTATTGCCGCAACTCTGAGATAGCGCTTTCGTCGCAAAGTCTCCGGCTGAATTCAAGCAGCGCCAGAATGTCAGAGACTTGCCTGCAGACTTTTTGTCGGCAGACTTATCGGCCATACACACAGAGACATGTCTGAAGAGACTGGTTTGCGCAGACTTACCTCCGACTAAGTCTGCGCGTGTATGGGGCCCTTAAGATTTCCGAGAGCTAGGGAGTCTTTCATTTTCACGCCCTTTGTGGGCCTTGTCTTCCTCTGGCCGATACTTTCATATTTCGAAGTGTCTGGTCCCTTCCAGTTTCTCTCTCTGATTAGTGTTATATAGAGGATGGTTGCCTAGATGTACTTCCTCTTAAAACAATAATCACCACCACCACCTTCCCGGTAATTTGGAAGCACATAACTAAACAAATGTTAAGTGCATCTCAGCAACCATCCATATATTGCAAATCGTGAGACCAAATAAATTTAAAAACGACAAAACTCTTCATATTTCATATCAGATAAGGCCTTTCGTTATAAAACGAAGTTTAATATGTTATTTCTTCTCAGAAAACATGTTGCACTAACACATGTAATCATAGAATTCGCGCCAAACAACAGAACATAAACGCGAAACTAGCGGTGGAAAAGAGAAAAACTATTACCCCGCTTTTAATGCAAGAAATTGGCTCTCTGTCCAGGCCTTCTAGTATCTAGTAGGCTTTGGTTATACACATCAAAACTGAACAAAAAAGCTACCAAATGGTAAGTTTTTGATGCTCTTTGAGCGAATTTCGACAGAGAGGTAAAGGTTGACAGTTTACTAACTTAAGTGCGACAATAATAGTTTTTTGAGATTTTGATTCAATACTATACAATAAAACTTTCACCAAAGAAACAATATTGCATAGGTATTACAATTAAACAGATTAAACAAAGCGTGATTATAAAATTAAAAAAATCATTTAGTATTTGACTATACTCTAAGCAATTAACAGACACTAAAAAGACTGCCAGACTGACGAATGCACGCCGCAAGCAGGTGAATCATACCTCAGTGTCCACGACCTTGGGAAAAATATACCCCTGTTTCCCTTCCTCAGAGCATTTGCGAAGTCTCCACAACTTGCTGTGGCGCTATACAAATCGGTTAGCCGCGACGAACGAAATTTTGTGCGTATTTTCGATAATAATTTTGTTAATAATTAAAAATTTGCACAAATGGTTTGTTAATAATTCCTATAATACCTAGTTTCAACCGGCTAAAATGGAATAAAAATGTAATGTTTTCTCTGCAAAGTGGGGGGGGGGGCACTGCCCCCTCTCCCCCCTTAGTCGCCGTTATTACTTTAATGTCAGTGTTTCAAGAGAACATTCATGTTGAAAAGGAGAATACTTCCATTATTGAACTGAAACAGGCACTTGAAGAAACTGTTGGCATTTTGCAGGCTCAGTTTTCAAATAATTTTGTTCCTATGAAAGTGAAAGAAATGATGAAATCTTTGAAGGAGGAAGGGTTGTAGGAAGACAGTGATTCCTTCATGAAAGTCCATGATGTATATAATGCATGCCTGGAGTACCTTGGAAAATGGTTACAACCACTTGAAGAATTCAGTACCGGTACTTTTAAATGGATGACCTTAACTTCAGATTTCAAGTGGACTGACCTTGTTAAATATCTGTTAAATATCTTAGTGCTAAATGTGTACACACTGATGATGTTAGATTATATGGCCAATTTGTAAATCTTCAAAAGTATGTTGAAGTGCAAAAGCAGAATGAAAATTGTTTGAAAGAACCAGTCCATAAAAATGGGCTGGTTTTCTAAATAGTGTCAATATTACATGTTCTTCCGAGCTACTGAAATTGGCAGAAGTGTATTTTGCAATTCCTGCACATAATGCCAAGGTAGAAAAAAAATTTTCTTTAATAAATGCACAGTGGACCAAAGAAAGAAATAGGTTAAGTGTTGACTCTGTGGAATGGTTGGTGTCAGTGAAATTTAACACGAAATACTGCACTTGTAACCAGTTTTATGACTATTTAAAAGACAATAAGGAGTTGCTCAATAAAATAAGTAGCTCTGATAAGTACAATCAAGATGAACAAGGTGTCAGTGACATTCCTGCTTTCGAGACTTCACTTGTGGCCAAGCAATATGAATAAGGTACGCTAAATACAGGGTTTTAACAACAAATTTAAGCAATTTTAATGCTGTTCTGGTTTTGTCCTGCTTTTTGAACTCAAAAGTCCTGCTTTCGAGCCGTTGTCATCTGGTAACCCTACTTCTGGCACTTTCCGTGACCTTAGTCTATAACCATCTTCTGTTTTTCGAGGGCCGAGAATTTTTCACATGATTCTTCTTTCTTCTTTTAAAATGTTTTCTAGGTCACCTTTCCCGTTAAGTGTAAGGGTCTCACTGGCATATAATACTTCGGGCTTGATTACTATATTATAGTGTCGGATCTTTGCATGGCGGGACAAGCACTTTTGATTGTATATGTTGTGAACCCTACCGTAGGCTTTCCAAAATTTTTGTAGGCGAATTTTCTGGACAGCCTTCTCGTCTCCCGTTGGTTCAAGTATTTCTCCCAAGTACTTGAAGTGTGGTACTCGGTTGATTTGCCCATATGTCGTGTTCAAATTTTGGATGTCAAGTTTTGAGCAGAAGAACGTGGTCTTTTCAAAGGAAATTTGTAGGCCAACCTTTCCAGCACATTCGCTAAGGGTTTCAATTTGTTTAACGGCTGTTACTACGTCATCTGTCAGTATGGCCAGGTCATCTGCAAAAGCGAGGCAGGATATCTCAATACCGTCTTTGGGTCGTCCTAGTCGTATGGGGGGCCAGTATCCCATGCCTTTCAATGCCTTCTCCCACTCGCGGATGACTTTGCCTAGGACGAGGTTGAAAAGTAGCGGAGATAGGCCGTCACCTTGTCGGACGCCAGTTTTAATCGGGAATGGTTCAGAGATCTCCCCCATGAATTTAACTTTGAAGAGAGTGTCATTGGGTGTTGCCTTGATTAGGCTGAGGGTCTTGGAATCAAGCCCCAGTTCCTCAAGAATAACGAAGAGAGTCTGTCGATCAACCGAGTCGTATGCTTTCCTGAAGTCAACAAAAATGCAGATGACCGGTTTGTTCCTCAACGCTTTGTATTTAAGTGTTGCCTTCAAGTTGGATATTTGTTCTGCACACGAGCGACCAGGGCGGAAGCCTGCTTGATATACGCCAATACTTTGTTCAAGTTGTTCTTGCGTTCTCTTCAAAAGGCAAGCTGAAATAATTTTGTATGCTACTTGGAGAAGAGAAATGCCCCTGTAATTGTTCACGCCAGTCTTATCTCCCTTTTGTGCAATGGGTGGATGAGGGCGCACTTCCAGTCCTGAGGTAATTCTTCCGACTGCCAGATATATGTAATGATTTGGGTGAGTTCATTGAGGGAGTTAGATCCAAGATTTTTCAGAAGTTCCGCAATGATGCCATCTTCTCCGGAGGTCCTATTGTTTTTAAGTTTGAGGATATGGCCGCGGATTTCTTCCTCTGTTGGTGATGGAGAGTCTGGAAAAGTGTGCCTTGGGGGTTCTTGAGGGAATCTTGTGAGAGGCCCTGGACAGTTAGTAAAGTGCTAGTTCCTGATCATTTTCCTGTTTATTAAGTGCAAGTTTTCCATCTGGTCTTTTGAAAGCCAGGTTTTGAGCATACCTACGGACTTGACCTCCGAATTTCCTGTAGAAATCTCGTATGTTGTAGTTACGAAAGTTATCTTCAATCGAGTCCGGTTGTTGCTTCAGGTGTTTTCTCTTGACCTATTTGAATGATTTTAGCTACCAGCACTCGTTTTCTGGTTTCATTGAAACATGTTTGGTCTTCTGGTGATTTCTTCCTGTTGTATTTCTGCAATGCTTCTTTTCGTTCCTTCAAGGCACGTTCACATTCAGAATCCCACCAAGGGTGTTTTGTATCCTTTTTCAGGGGAATTTGCTCTAGAGCTTTCTGGATTATTTTGTTGCGGAATTTCTCCCAGGTGCCTGCACGCTCCCTTTCCCACACTTCTTGCAGATTAGTGTTTCCAATCTGTGTCGTCTCAAACTTCGGTATGTGGCGCCTCTTATGGTGAATTTTCTTCGGGGTGAATTTTAACTTTATTCTCACTAAGTAGTGATCGGAATCGGCGTTTGCTCCTCGACGTACCTGTACATCGTGTAACTCTCTCTGCATGGGATGAGAGATGGCAATGTGATCGATTTGAAATTCACCTATCCCTGGAACGGGAGACCTTCAGGTCTTCTGTTTCCGTGTTATTTTCTCAGAGAAGTTGACATAATCTTAAGATTGTTTTGTTGACACAGTTCAATGAGTCTCAACCCGTTTTTGTTAGTGAATTTGTGAGCAGGGAATTTGCTAACAGTTTTCTGGCGTTCTTTTTCTTTGCCAATTTGTGCGTTAAAGTCGCCCATCAACATTTTGGTATCCTCTTTTGGAATCTTCGCCATGATTTTTTCAAGTTTAGCCGAGAATGCATCAGATTTTTGCGGTTCTTTTTTATTGTCCGCATTAGTAGGTGCATATACATTTACTATGGTATATTTTTGTTAGCACATTGGATTCGCATTGTCATGAGCCGGTTGCTTATGGGAGTGACTTCTTGTATTGAGTCTACTGTACTTTTATGTACCATGAAGGCCATTCCTAGTAAGGGAATTCCCTTACCAACTTTCCGGTCCGTTTTACTTTTGAAGATCCGGTAGTTTCCATAATCAGTTGTGTCCTCATCAGTGAATCTCGTTTCCTGCAGGGCAAGTATCTGGATTTTCTGTTGATCTAGTTCTGTTACACGATTGTGCAATTTACCAGGTTGCATTAAGGTATTTACATTGAACATGCTAATGTATGTGAAGATTTTGGATGTTAGTTTGCCAGAGAACTCCGACTTTCTCTGTGTTCGTGGTTGCCTGGGCTCCCCAGAATCCGAATACCCAGTAGCCGTCTCATGACGGGTGGATTGGTTACCACCTGGGGTAATGCTGATTTTACTCTCACGAATCATCATAGCTTGAAATCAAAAATGGGTCCAGTGTTTCCACTGGGAAATTAGGACCAGGGATTGCTAGTTCCTAGAACATAACTATACAGCCGTACCTACTAGGTAAACAGACGCTGACCACTTCGCCCCTCGATCCGAATCAGACGAGGGGTGGATTTTATTTTTGGTTCTTCCGCCCTTTCACCCATTGAGACATATGTCCTCTTCTGCCATCGAAGCCACTGACCACAGTTCTAGTTTCCTCAGTTGATCTGCGAGTGCTTATTTGACTACGTCTTATTCACACTTGTCCTGTATATCTACAAGAAACTTCTCCTATTAGCCATTGGGACGCCCCGTGTCGGGGTTGAAGGCCCCATCCCAGTGTCTCACGCAGGGTTATGCTTAGTTCGTACTCAGTTCGGAACTAAACCCCACGTGAGCTGACCAGGTAGTAATGTATTATGCTGTCCAATACATATGCGTCACATTGCCAGTCTTAAAGATGGCTGACAATAGTGGCCGGCAGTGTGAACTTGGCAACGCTGATAGTAAAAAGAATATTGCATATCTTATTCGTGGTTTCTGTGGAATTGATGACAAAAAAACAAAATGACTGCAGTTATGTCAAAAATATTAATCTATATTAATATTATAAAGAGGAAAAATTTGTATGTTTGTAACGAATAGACTCAAAAACTACTGAACCGATTTTAAAAATTTCTTCGCCTAAAAAGCTACATTGCCAGTGAGTAACATGGGCTGTATTTTATTTTCAAAACAATTCGAGGTGGGGGGCACGGGAGGGAGATATAAAAATGATAGGCTAACATAGGCAAAATATCGAATTTGTCTTATAAGGACGAGACAAAGCTCAATCCTCTTGACGCAAAGAACGGCCCCGAAAACCATGTTTTAAGGCCCTAAAACCAACCGTTACGGAGATATTGGCACCACACTACCCCTGATCTAGGAATCGGATAAAAGAAATGAACTGCCGTAATCATGGCAACCTCAGCTCCAGGATTCCAGAGCAGCGAGATTATGCATGTACGTTTGGGCATACTATTTGGAAAAAACATACTGTTGTGTAAGGCACTCATAGGACTCCTTTGGGCGGGGATGGAAAGGAGGTGAAGTATAAAATTCTTACTATATATAAAAATGGATGTGTGTGTGTGTGTGTGTGTAAATTACACATCTCCTCCTAAACCACTGGAGCAATTTGAACCAAATTTGGTACACGTATTACTTACTATCGGGAGACGAGCAATATGGGGGTAAGCCATCCCTAGCGCCCTTAAGAGAGGGGGTCAGGGGGGTTTAGTTATAAAAATAATCGAGAATAGCGTCGAATTCATAGTTTTCGGAGTCGCTGAGTTGAAAAGTACTCCAGAATTTTTGAAGTCCAAGTTAGCCCCCTTTTAGGTGGGGAGCGAAAGGGGGGTGAGATGTAGAAATAATTAAAAACAGTTTTGAATCTATAGATTTCAGGGTTTCTGAGATGAATGGTAATACTCCGGATATTTTACAAGTCCAAGTGGGGGGAGAAGGGGGTGAGATATAAAAACAACCGAAAAACTGTATATAAAAATCTTAGTCTTCTTACTGTATATAAAAATGGATGAATGTATGTGCGTGGGTGTGTAAATGATACATCTCCTCCTAAACCACTGGAGCAATTTCACCAAACTTGGTACAAGAAAAAGAAATTATTATATTAATAAAACCACCTTTCCAATACACAATGGCCTTTATATTTAGGATAACGACTTTTATTATCAGTGCAGTTCGTTTTTCAACCAATATATGTGATTTTAGCATTCCTCGTCATCTTAATTTTAAAGAAACAACATCATAGTTCATTACAAGAGCTCACCCTTATGTGAATAACTGTTTTTAATCATGAACAGTCTAATGCAATTGAGCGAAGATTATTATGGTCATCGATTTATACGAACATTTAATCACTACATACTATAGTAACATTTCATGTCATTCATTCTAGTTTACATTTTGAGCAATTTTAATGATCAATATTTGTTTTAATAGACATAATATAATCTTACTGATTATTTTTAAATTGTTAAAATTCATATTTTATCAATGTATATTAGACGTTTTTTCGTTATATATACCAGGATCAGGGCCCTGACCCACTATGGATTATGTTATCTATAGCTGATGATGCTCACTAAGATTGAGCGAAATATGTCCTACTTGTAATTAAATGGTTTTATCCTAAATATAAAGGACATTGTGTATTGGAAAGGTGGTTTTATTAATATGATTATTTCTTATTCTGAAATCCAATACGGTTTTATAATGAGATTTATAACTAGTAAGCTTGGTACATTTATCAATTAGTATCAGGAGACAAACCGCGTGGGGGTAAGACACCCCTAGCACCCTTATGGGCAGGGGGCGAGGGGGGTAGTATAAAAATAATCTAGAATAGTATCGAATCCATCGTGGTAGCTGAAATGAATAATGACACTCCGAATTTTTTAAAGTTCATATTCAGCTCCCTTTGGGGTGAGGGTGAGTGAGATATAAAAATAATCGAAAACAGAGTCGAATCTACAGTTTTCGGGGCCACTGAGATGAATGGTGACAATCCAGATGTTTTCTCTCTTAGGTGTGGGAGCCAAGAGGGGGACAGTCTTATTGACAGTTGAAATCCTGTACGTCGTATCTATAGTGCGAGGCTAAATACATATAGTTATCACTTATTAATTTTTGACAGGATCAAATACTTCCAGTCGATTCGAGCTTCCATAAGGACGAAGTTTTACTCGAAAATTAAATAATCTAAAACTTGAAGTCAAACACATCTAAATAATTCTAAAACTACATAATAGATCGTAACATATCAACCTGCAAGTCAAAAAGGAATGTATAAAAATTCACTTCACACACAAATAACTGGTAATGCAAATCTTAAAGGTAAATATTCAGAAACTATCCGGGCAACGCCAAGTACTACAGCTAGTTAGATAATATATGAAGTGACCTCTAGATCGTGTTATCTATGGAATAATACCAAGATGGCGGACATTTACGGCATGAAATTCATATTAAATATTAACCCATTACCTACCAAAAATAATTCAAACGGAATTTTACCCTATAATTGACTTTATTTAAATGTTTGGGGCAAGAATAAGCAAGAAAATGGGATTTTATTATATTTCGATGCAGGATCCTAAAATTAAGGGGCGTCCCAATTTTGGGACATTGGCACTTATGATAGCAGAAGGTTACACTATTTTATTTATGCAAATTAACAGTTACTGTGCATTCATATGCACTCATTTATTGCTTCGCGACATATTTACAACTTTTATGACTCTACATCTATTCACTGACATGTTTTACAACCATAGGATGCACAAAAACTTTACATAGGATTTTCACAGCATTGCAGGAAATTGGTCACAAAGAGGAAATCCGCCACAAGAAATAACCCTTCGGTTCCAATGAAAAGTGCAACATGAGTTAGGCACTCAAATTTATGGCAGCTAACTTTCATCGGGTGTGGAATGGAACAAAGCATTTATCGTGCAGTGGCACATCGCAACGTACACAAACCCTTGTCGTCTTATTCTTGCTAAGTCCACATCTTCTCTGAGTTGCAATCGGTGTAATGAAATGATTTCCTGAATGGAACATGACTTCAGTGCTTACTCTGCCCCTCAGGAGTTTGCCGCTTTGCGGATCTCTGCGTTTGGGTGTTGAACCTGATGTTTTCGAAAGATACGCTAGCACTATCTTCCTTCGTACATCTAGCAGAGATACATTATCTTCTTCAGTGGCAGTTTGGTACGTTCTCCAAGTACTTACTACTGTAACATCCAACATCTAGGTAAAACATGGCAGCCACCACCACTTTTTGGAGCGGTAGATGTTAGTTTTCTCTCGTCCTGCGCGTGACGTCATCAAAGGAGCAGAGTGACTGTAGCATACAACCGCACGTGTATCTTATTTCGTTGTTTATCGCTGTCTGCCTTATAAAGAAAGGATTTCCAAGTAATATCTATACTTAGTTTCTTTCCGTATATTGCTATTGGTTTCTATAGTGGCCTACTGTATCTTCGTGCTGTTATTTTCTTTTCGTCAGTTGCGTGAAGAGTGTAATAGTAGCTGGAATGAAATTTCTGTGTTCATAGTATAATTGTAGTGTATATATCTGCGTGGGAAATTTCTGTGTTGGTAAATCGAGTCAATTGCTTCCATTTCAGAAAGGTTTTATGACGACCATCCGTTCATTATTTGGCCTTTTTAGTGACCTCCAATATCTCAACATAAAGTACATTGTGACTGCTCGATTAAACCAAGATTGTCTGGAAAATTTCTATGAACATCCGCTACCACCCGAGGTGAAATTTAGATTGAGACTGTTACTTCTGGGCGCGAACTCAGAAAATATTCCGTTATCCAATAAAGCTGCAGTGATTTCAGAAACTGATAATGTGATACTGACATCTAAACTTGTAGATTTACTGCCGGATATGTCTGAAGCATTACGCATGATTGAAGGTGAGACAGAAATTGGGAACATGCATCATTTTCAAAAATATTTTTTTTGAAAAGTACACCAATGAAATAGAACGTAAACGTATTACATTGTGGTATGTTGCCTTGTTTTCTACCATTAAAAAAATATTTAATAGTGCCTTTCCGCAAGGCGAGTGAAACGGCCTCTGACGTAAGCGGCGCGCTGTGACGTCACGATCCAGTACCGCATGGAGCTCTACCAGCCGTTGTGCATCAGCCGTTGCTAAAAGCCGATTGTTTATTATTCATGATCGCGAATATCTTCAAAATGACAGAAGAAAGGTTCAAAACAGCACAATCAGACAATCTACCATGTGTAAATGTCATCATTCTTGAAAAATAGTGACTTTTGTGGCCGCAGAAATTCGCGGATAACAAGCAAGTGTGTAAGTGGCGTCTTTTATATACGTGCAATGTACTGTAACCCATAGTATTAGGATAACAACGAACCTGGATAGATATCACATCACTTTCAATATTTCCTTCTAGACTGATTCCCCTATTAAAGAATAACATTACATTTTCGGGCTTTCAGCATTAGTAAAGTAAGAAATCGGATTTCAGCACTAACATAAACATATAGGTAGCATTATAGTACTAGTCCGCTTCTGTGGTGTAGTGGTTAATGTGTGCCACTCCCAGAGGCCCGGTTTCGATTCCCGGCTCTGCCATGAAAGTTGAAAACAAATAGTACGAGGGCTGGAACGGGGTCTACTCAGCCTCGGGAGGTCAACTGAATAGAAGGGTTTCGAATCCCACCTCAGCCATCCTCGAAGTGGTTTTTCGTATTTTCCTACTTCTCCTCCAGGCACCTAAGGCCACGGCCGTTTCCTTCCCTCTTCCTTGTCTATCCCTTCCGATCCTCCCATCCTCCAACAAGGCCCCTGTTGAGCATAACAGGTGAGGCCGCCTGGACGAGGTAATGGCCCTCCTCACCAGTTGCATCACCATACTCAAAGTCTCACGTTCCAGGACACTGCCCTTGAAGTGGTAGAGGTGAAATCCCTCGCTGAGTCCGAGAGAAAACCAACCCTGAAGGATAAACTGATTAAGAAAGAAAGAAAGAAAGAAAGAAAGAAGGAAAGAAAGATCATAGTACTATAGGGCTATAATCAATCATTCCCCCCAAAAAATATATATATTTATGGTTGGGACAAATGGCCTACCCACTTCCGGGGCCCATGAAAGAGAATTAAATATCTTTGTGGAGGGAAAAAGTTAAACATGATAAAGATAAATATGACTTCATCTAGTTTTCACAAGTCGGGCTGAGTGGTTCAGACTGTTGAGGTGCTGGCCTTCTGACCCCAACTTGGCAGGTTCGATCCTGGTTCAGTCCGGTGGTAGTTGAAGGTGCTCAAATACGTCAGCCTCGTGTCGGTAGATTTACTGGCACGTAAAATAACTCCTGCAGGACTAAATTCCTGCACATGGGCGTCTCCGAAAATCGTAGAAGTAGTTAGCGGGGCGTGAAGCCAGTAACATTAATTACATTTGGCTTTTAACAAGCTGAGCATATCAGGAAAGAAAAGTGTCCTGGTGACATTTTAGTCGCTCAATACAGGAATGTATTTGGGTGCTGTAACTTTTTTTTTTTTACGTCACACCGTCACATATAGGTCTTATGGCGACGATGGGACAGGAAAGGCCTAGGAATGGGAACAAAGCGGCCGTGGCCTTAGGTACAGCCTCAGCATTTGCCTGGTGTGAAAATGGGAAACCACGGAAAACCATCTTCAGGGCTGCCGGCAGTGGGGTTCAAAACCCACTATCTCCCGGATGCAAGCTCACAGCTGCGCGCTCCTAACCGCACGGCCAACTCGCGCGGTATTTTTACCCTTCGGTTTATTGACTTGGCTTTTATAACCTAAAACTTAGGCTAAGTTGGATTATATTTTAAACACCTACATCACTACTTTCACCTGTGTGCAATTATGTTATTTATTTCATTAATATTATGATAATTATTATAATTGAGCATTGTTAACTTATAAGACTCCAACAGACAAGCATTGGTTTTGTGTAGAGTTATACGTTTGTTAAATTCACGTTGTTTCCTTTCATGATGTACACGCCTATTCTTTGTTACATTATAGAGTATTTAGATATAGCCTAAATTTCTTTACCAATTAAGCTCTTCAATAAAGACATACATAACTGTCCCATGCCACGATATATTGGTAGAATTAGAACTGTCAAAATGGTTCATAACCTCTTTGATTTATTATCTTGGCATGGATCACCCAAAACATAGGTTAGGTTTGGAGAATACTTTAATAATCAGCATTATTTAATGCACTGTTTATTACTTTCATATTCCAAGATGTAATTGAAGCATTTAAATAAAGCATCATACATTAAAATTTAAAGTTTTACCACTAGAACAGCTGACATGGAAAAGTGATTTGAAAATTCAAACAAATTCATCTTACGTTAAAATCTTGAAAAAAATAAACTGTAGACTTTTCCGATATATCACCAACATTTCTCCAGCTCGCCAAAATCCATTTCTCCCTAGTTTTAGCGTCTTTGAAACGTTTATGAACAATTTGTTTGGGATGGTATGCGATGTGCTATTGCACATCGGAACTCTACACCATTTATAAGTTTTCTGCCTCACTGTCTGCGCAGGATTCATTTTAAGTCTAAAATATACCACTCAGATTATTATCCAATGTATAGACCTCGAATTTAACCATACTAGACACTAACGTCAAGTAGAAGTACGCGAAGTGTATCCTGCTTCTCACTGCACACTACGTGTTATTTCGTCTGCTAATTCAGTCAACCTGTACGATGACGTCAGGCCAATGAGATCGCGTACTTGCGTGACGTGACATTTTCGTAGATTTTTATCATGTTTGGAGTTATTATTTGTACATTCTGATCACATTTTTGAATTCTGCATGCAATTTTGAATCAGATTAGCATATTTTAAATTAAAACCCCGGATCATGCATGTTCCCTATTCGGGACATTGCGATAGAAAATCGTGCCGTTAATGATTCACCGCAATCTACAGCGACACCTGATTGTTCAGCAGAGGGATTTCGGTACCTCGCCGGCTACATCGCCTACCGTGGAAGAAAATATGATAGGTCAATGGGAAATCCCACTGGGGAAATGCTTTCCATATCTTCTGGTACAGCCCCTGTGGGATGGATAGAAGTGTTATCTCGGGGAGGTCTACTCGTCCCACCGGAAGAATGGCTAAACCAAGTAAAGAAATATGAGTTAATTTTCACGGACGTGCTGAACTGTCACGCATACCTAATATTATACGCAAAGTGTGTCAAATAATTAGCAGTAAATTCCCCGCTGTACCACCAGAAATAGTAAAAATGTATGTTAGGACGAGAACATTTATACGCATACGACAAATGAACATTCGGGAAAGGACTGAAAATTCCATAGCAGCTCATCGGCGAAAGGCACGGCAGTAGATTTTATCTTCAAAAGCAACCACTTCATGACATCTGATCTCACAGGTAGGACTGTGTTCTAATTAAGTGTTTTTCCTGTTCTTTCTTATTTAATTTTAAAAAGTAGGAATATCTATGCAAGGTTTCGAACATGAACTTACTTCTGCTGCTGTTATAATATGTGTTAAGTTTTAAACTCGATATCTGCGGAAGTGAGTCATATATCGTGTGTTAACATGCGGTAGTTACATTACGGAAGTTCTGCTGTCAACATTTAATATTACAAACATTTCGTATCTCTAAATATTTATGTTGACAGATTTGAGAGCAAGTAGCATTCCTCAAACTAAATAGAGGAACTTGGATTTGTTAATAAATTTCGAGCGTTGGTCAGTGTGCCGTCACGTTACATTTACGTCTTATTCGTAACAAAAATAATGAAACTTACTATGCTGTACTTTCTTTCAATCTTATAACAGCAGTAAACTTTGTGTCTGGTGTGCAATTAGTTCTTAGAAACTGTAATGTTTGCTGGTATTATGAGATTCCTACTGAACTGCGCGCTATGGGCTTGGCTGCTTTGCTCCTTCTGTGACGTCATTTCGTTAACCAATAGCAGCTCGTCTCGCGTTGGGCCCAACCTTTAGTAGTGTTTAAGAACCTTGGTAAACACCCAAACGCATCAAAGAAAAAATGCTCAAATACATCAGCAACAGACATTCCATGTAAATTGTCAATGATATGACCAACTTCTACTTGTAAGCAGCTTTCTGTAGAGTATTCTGGTTGACATATTTCTCACTTGGGTGATCTGTGGGTTTACAGTTGGATGTCATCTCTGCTAAACGGCACGTTTTCTGCCTTTTACGCTGCTTTCTTTCTGCAAAAGGTGATGGTAGATAATCTAACTGTATTTCCGTTTTCTTTGTATTCGCATCGGTACGAAATACTTCTAATGTCCCTGCTACATCGCGTATTTCAGTGTCCAAAAGTTCATTCTCTAGCACATCCTCCTCATCAGATTCCTCGTCAGGATTAGGCGGTAAAATTATTACTCCGATATCATCCACTTCCTGAGAATCATTTTCCAGCTCTTCGAGATAGCTTCTTATCTTTGGAACTGTCAGGCATGTAGTATATGACATTGTATTTGCCTAGAACACAAGAAGTAACTGGAAGTGTTGTACTATAAAAGCAAGAATACATTTATTGAATAAATATTCTCTAACTATGCTCATACAATGTACTAAAATCAGAGGAATGCAGCATTGTAGGTGATGAAGCATCCAACAATGAACCAATGTAAGTGTTACTTGTTTATACCAATGTCCCAAAAATGGGACGGCATGAAGAAACACATGTTATTCTTACCTATATAACGGGCAGCTGATGCACATTTGCACTCTGGAATCTTAGAACTATAGCGTTGATACCAGAATGAGCTTCAGAAATTCACTCTAAGGAAATATGCTCAGCTTAAAAGATGTTTCAGAACCTAACAAGAACACATGCAGATAGAACACTCGTGGTGGAAGAAACATAAGTCTCTTTTGTTTTCTAGTGCAACAGGAAACAGTTTGACCAATATGACAGAAAAAATACCCCTTTGTAAGCAGTATTTAAAAGATAATAAAATTCTTGAGACCCATAAATGGGACATTGACTGATAATGGGTTAACCAAAAACCTTGTTATACAACAACAAAATCACAAGATAACACTAACTCACTCTTAACACCACAAGTAGAACCACTATTATTCCTCGGAAGCCATAAAAGAAGTACAGTTCTTCTGTATAAGCCGACAAATGACGCAACACCATTACACATTATCTTACCCACTGGGCACGGCATTATTATTATTATTATTATTATTATTATTATTATTATTATTATTTGTTTTTCGAAAGCGACTTTCAACCTATTAGGTCGTGTTACGTACATCCGGGAGGTTGTGGGTTTGGATCCCACTGGTGTCTGGTTGGCCATTTTTGTTCTGTACTTAACATCTCTTCATCACGTACTAAATGTACGTAACACGACCTAATAGGTTGAAAGTCGCTTTCGATTACAATGTGGTCGTGAAAATTCAATATTCATTATTTGTTTTTGTTTTTACAATTGGCTTTACGTCTCACCAACACAGATAAGTCTTATAGCGATGATGGGATAGGAGAGGGCTAGCAGTGTTACGGAAGAGACCGTGGCCTTAATTAAGGTACAGCCCCAGAATTTGCCTGGTGTGAAAATGGGAACCACGGAAAACTATATTCAGGGCTGCCGACACCGGGATTCGAACCCACTATCTCCTGAATGCAAGCTCACAGCTGCGCGCCCCTAACCGCACGGCCAACTCGTTCGGTAGTTAGTTAACTCAGCTCTGGTAAATATTAAGAATTAACTCTCATCCTCAACTCTCAACGCACACTGTGGTTAAAGTTTATTCATTGATCCTATCAAGATTCATAGCGTAAATGACGAACTCCACCCTAAGAGCGTCAGTGAATTGGGTAGAATATCCTCACTTCATTATACATGGCGTACATATTGAACGTAGGCCTATATACAGCACAAGTCTTGACCCACTGTGAATTTACATCCTGTCAGCGCTTTTGCATAAGAAATATGAAATATATAAATGTATAATGAACTTATTTCCTCCCATGACAAGTTGGATTAAGCTACCGGTACTGTATTTCAATAAGCGGAAACCACGTCAGACTACACACCACGGAGCAAGTTGGCTGCGCTTTGCGGGACGGGCGGCTGTTAGCTTACATTCGGTAGAAAATGAGTTCGAATTCCACAGACGCAGCCTGAAGGTGATTTACCGTGGTTTCCTCTTATCACACCAGTCAGTCAGTCAATACTGATCTGCATTTAAGGCAGTCGCCCAGATGGCAGATTCCCTATCTGTTGTTTTCCTAGCCTTTCCTAAATCATTTCAAAGAAATTGGAAATGTATTGAACATCTCCCTTGGTAAGTTATTCCAATCCCTAACTCCCCTTCCTGAAAATGAATATTTGCCACAGTTTGTCCTCTTGAATTCCAACTTTATCTTCATATTGTGATCTTTCCTACTTTTATAAACGCCACTCAAACTTATTCGTCTACTAATGTCATTCCACGCCAACTCTCCGCTGACAGCTCGGAACATACCACTTAGTCGAGCAGCTTCATTCTCTCAATTCTTCCCAGGCCAAATTTTGCAACATTTTTGTAACGCGACTCTTTTGTCGGAAATCACCCAGAACAAATCGAGCTGCTCTTCTTTGGATTTTTCCCAGTTCTTGAATCAGGTAATCCTGGTGAGGGTCCCATACACTGGAACCATACTCTAGTTTGGGTCTTACCAGAGACTTATATGCCCTCTCCTTTACATCCTTACTACAACCCCTAAACACCCTCATTACCAAGTGCAGAGATCTGTACCCTTTATTTACAATCCCATTCATGTGATTACCCCAATGAAGATCTTTCCTTATATTGACACCTAGATACTTACAATGATCCCCAAAAGGAACTTTCACCCCATCAACGCAGTAATTAAAACCGAGAGGACTTTTCCTATTTGTGAAACTCACAACCTGACTTTTAACCCCGTTTATCAACATACCATTGCCTGCTGTCCATCTCACAATATTTTTGAGGTCACGTTGCAGCTGGTCACTATCTTGTAACTTATTTATTACTCTATAGAGAATAACATCATCCGCAAAAAGCCTTACCTCTGACTCCACTTCTTTACTCATATCATTTATATATATATATAAGAAAACATAAAGGTCCGATAATACTGCCTTGAGGAATTCCCCTCTTAATTATTACAGGGTCGGATAAAGCTTCACCTCTCTAATTCTCTGAGATCTATTTTCTAGAAATATAGCAACCCATTCAGTCACTCTTTTGTCTAGTCCAATTGCACTCAATTTTGCCAGTAGTCTCCCATGATCCACCCTATCAAATGCTTTAGACAGGTCAATCCCGATACAGTCCATTTGACCTCCTGAATCCAAGATATCTGCTATATCTTGCTGGAATCCTACAAGTTGAGCTTCAGTGGAATAACCTTTCCTAAAACCGAACTGCCTTCTATCGAACCAGCTATTAATTTCACAAACATGTCTAATATAATCAAACAGAATGCCTTCCCAAAGCTTACATACAATGCATGTCAAACTGACTGGCCTGTAATTTTCAGCTTTATGTCTATCACCCTTTTCTTTATACACAGGGGCTACTATAGCAACTCTCCATTCATCTGGTATAGCTCCTCCGACCAAACAATAATCAAATAAATACTTCAGATATGGTACTATATCCCAACCCTTTGTCTTTAGTACATCCCCAGAAATCTTATCAATTCCAGCTGCTTTTCTAGTTTTCAACTTTTGTATCTTATTGTAAATGTCATTGTTATCATGTGTAAATTTCAATACTTCTTTAGCCTTAGTCTCCTCCTCTATCTGGACATTATCCTTGTAACCAACAATCTTTACATACTGCTGACGGAATACTTCTGCCTTTTGAAGATCCTCACATACACATTCCCCTTGTTCATTAATTATTCCTGGAATTTCCTTCTTGGAACCTGTTTCTGCCTTGAAATACCTATATATACCCTTCCATTTTTTTCTAAAATTTGTATGACTACCAATTATGCTTAACATCATGTTATCCTTAGCTGCCTTCTTTGCTAGATTCCATTTTCTAGTAAGTTCTTACATTTTCTCCTTACTTCCACAGCCATTCCTAACTCTATTTCTTTCAAGTCTGCACTTCCTTCTCAGTCTCTTTATTTCTCTATTATAATAAGGTGGGTCTTTACCATTCCTTACCTCCCTTAAAGGTACAAACTTGTTTTTGCATTCCTCAACAATTTCTTTAAACCCATCCCAGAGTCTGTTTACATTTTTATTTACCGTTTTCCACCGATCATAGTTACTTTCTAGAAACTGCCTCATGCCTACTTTATCAGCCATATGGTCCTGCCTAATAGTCCTACTTTTAAGACCTTCCTTTCTATCACATTTATTTTTAACTACGACAAAAACAGCTTCATGATCACTAATGCCATCTATTACTTCAGTTTCTCTATAGAGCTCATCTGGTCTTATCAGCACCACATCCAGGATATTTTTGCCTCTGGTTGGTTCCATCACTTTCTGAATCAACTGTCCTTCCCAATTGACATCTGGTAAATTCAGATCTGCTACAATCACATTTCCTTCCATGTCGTTTCCTACATAGCTGATTATCTTATCAAATAATTCTGTATCCGTGTCAGTGCTACCGTTTCTCAGTCTGTACACTCCAAATATATCAAGTTGCCTATTATCCTTAGAAATCAGCCTTATACCCAGAATTTCATGTGTCTCATCTTTAACTTTTTCGTAGCTTACAAATTCTTCTTTCACCAGAACGAATACTCCCCTCCCACCATTCCTGTCCTATCTCTACGATACACACTCCAGTTCCGTGAGAAAATTTCTGCATCCATTATATCATTTCTCAGCCATGATTCAACTCCTATTATAATATCTGGTAAATATGTATCTATTAAATTACTCAGTTCTATTCCTTTCTTTACAATACTTCTACAGTTCAACACTAACAATTTTATGTCATCCCTACTTGATTTCCAGTTCCCTGTTCCCTTATCACCGCTCCCTAGGCTGCCCCGTTTCCCTGAATGTACCTCCCTATTACCCTTCCAAACAAATTTCCTAACTTATACGTACCACTGCGGTTTAAGTGAAGGCCATCTGAGCACAGATCCCTATCTCCTACCCACCAATTAGGATCTAGAAATTTCACTCCCAGTTTCCCACACACCCACTTGAGTCTCGTTTAAATGCCCAATCACCCTCCAGTCAGTATCCCTCCTACACAGTATTCCACTAATAACAATCTCCGCCTTCTTAAACACCCGTGTTGCATTTACCTCATCCCACACATCTCCAACTATGTTGGTACTTATATCAGCTTGCCGTACGTTGTTGGTACCAACGTGAATCACTACCACCTTCTCCTTCCTCTCTTCTACTTTCCTCAACATCTGCCTCAACCTAATTCCTGGATAACATTATACCCTGATTCCCCTTCCTCCACACACTTTCCCCACGTGTCTAACGATGGAATCCCCCATGACCAGAGCCTCAACCCTACCCACCTCATTTGAGCTCCTCCCCTCCTGGTCAGCCCTATCTTTCCTGATAGCTGCAGAAGCTACTTCCTCCTCCCTTTTCTCCCAGGCAAATGCTGGAACTGTAACTTAAAGGCCATGATCACTTCTTTCCCAATCCTATTCATTTTTATCTCATTGTCACCAAAAACCTGTCTGGGATAGTGCAACGTTAAACCACGCGTAAAATAAAATATTACACACACACTTACAAAGAACAATGTTGTAAGATCGAATTTCGGCACAGTCGATTGGTAGTAACGAGTGGCTAAGACGAGAGATTTACTGGCAAGTTAAATCACTGCAGCGCTCCTGAAACTCGTAAGACCGATGGTAGTACAGTTAAGAAAATGGAAAGTGCAACACCATGAAGGCATTGGTCGTTTGGGTTGATTTTCAAGTTATGGAACGATGTCATGTAAGTATGTAAACGATCAAAGTTTCAGACCCATTGGATTGTTGCTACAGGTCTCCCCACGTGATTGGTCGCGGAGGAATCAACTCCAGTATACGGACTCTGGTGTAGCGTAGTTGACTTGCAGTCTACAGTATGCAGTGAAGTGTTCCCCGTCAAACATGCCTCGACGACAGAGAAGAGCACGCTATCAACAACTGTCGCCGTTTGAGAGGGCTCGGATAATTGGGCTGTGTGAGGCTGGATTATCGCTAAGGACTGTCGCTGCACGTGTTGGGCGACAGGCATCTACGGTACAACGTGTATGGCAGCAGTGGTCAAATGAAGGTACCCACACTCGTAGACCTGGCACAGGCCCAGCGCGACAGACAACTGTGAGAGAGGATCGCCGCATCGTTCGGATGGCCCGGATGGAACCCCATGCAACAGCAGCGCAAATTCGAGCAGCTGTGGCACCCCACGTTACACAACTAACACTTGGTAAATGCCTGCGTGCAGCTGGCTTACTAGCCCGTGTCCCTGTAGAAGGTGTTCCACTGACCCCACAACAGCGGTGTGTAAGGCTGGCCTGGTGTCGAGAAAGATCGACGTGGGTCGACGAATGGCATAGGGTCGTCTTTAGTAATGAATCGCGCTTCTGTCTTGCCCGCAGTGATCGCCAGAATCGTGTGCGCCGACGTACCGGGGAGAGGGGCCGCCCAGATCTTATTGTCGAGAGGCACACAGGGCCAACACCAAGCATTATGGTCTGGGGAGCTATTGGCTTTAATGTGAAATCACAATTAGTGCTTGTTGATGGCACTATGACTGCTCGACAATACGCTGATAGGGTACTCAATCCAATGATTGTCCCTATGATCGCGAACATTGCTAATGGGATGTTTCAGCAGGACAATGCCCGGGTTCATACTGCACGCATCTCCAGAGAAGCTCTCTACGACATCACAACCTTAGAATGGCCCGCCAGATCCCCGGACCTCAGTCCTATTGAGCATGTGTGGGACATGATGGGTCGACAACTGGCCAACCGTCCTCAGCCACCCACAACTCTGGAACAACTCACCCGTGCAGTGCAGCAAGCATGGGCCACAATTCCTCAGGATGCGATCCAGGGCCTTATTGACTCCATGCCTCGACGAATTCATCAATGTATTGCAGCTCGTATTGGGCACATCCTGTATTGATTGTTGTCCAAACTTGCGGTCAGAGGGGTCTGAAAGTGTAATCATCGAATCACAACCGAACACTCGTCCTGCATGTTTAATTGCAGCAATGTAGCACCACTCCTTCTGGGTGTTGCAATTTCCATTTTCTTCAGTGTAGTTCAGAGGTAGAAACGTAACATTGTTCCACACACGTAACGGCAATGTCATTCACCCTTCTAAAATCTCTTGGCAAATACCCGTAGTTGTTCTTTTCCAACTCTGTTGGTGTTAGGTCTTCAACACATAGTATTTCATTTGCCTGCAAACAGGCTGAGTAGCTCACACGGTCAAGCGCTGACCAACTTCGCAGGTTCGATCCTGGCTCAGTGTGGTATTTGAAGATGCCCCAATACGTCAGCCTAGTGTTTGTAGATTTACCGCAACTTTAAAGACCTCCTGTGGGACAAAATTCCGGCACATCTGCGTTTCCGAAAACCGTAAAAGTAGTTAGTGGGACACAAAACGGACGAAATTCACATTTTCATTTGCCTGTCTGTTTTTCTTATCCCGCAATACGCATTCTTTGAGGATTCAGTGCTTTTTCCTTTTCAATTACTTTTACGAGAACACCCTGAGAGAAATATTCGAACCAATTCATACATTCATGATATTTTGGAAATCGTGTTTACTCCTGGATGCATTAGGATACACTATTGCCTTTTAACTGCTACAGGGCCATACATGAGTTTTATATACAGACATCGTTCACACGTTGGCCAATAATGTGTGGCTCACAATGGACTATATTTTACACAACGGCTTCCCTCGACAGACTTTTCTCAAATACAGTAGAGACAATACGCGACACTCAGCGAGATATCGAGGGACAGTTATTAGAGCTCTCTCTAGCGGGTAGACCTGAGAACTACTGATTCTGTCATAAGAGCACGTGTATTTGTGTGTGAAGTGTTTGGTGTTATTTATGCGTTTTCAGTGAGTTGACATAATTAAATAGTAGCGTGTGTCATTCTTTGATATCTCCGCTCAACATGAAGGGAAAGATATGTGCTGTGTTTGGCTGTAGTAACTATGAAGTAGAGAAGAATGCGCGGTCCTTCTTTCGCGTCCGTCGTGACAAGAAAATGTAAGTAATATTGTGTTTGTATATTGTCCAGTGACAAAGAGATTTTTATAGTACTTGATAATTTTCTGACCTGATCGATCCATATTTTAACTGGCTTAAAATATAATACACATATTTTATTGTATAGTGCAGCAGTTAACCTCCAATACCGATTTGTTGTTGTAGGTGTGATCTGTGGGTTTTGAAATGTCACAGAAGTTATTTGGATAAGGTGAACAAGAAAGAAGGGATGTTACGCTTATATAAGAATTACAAGATCTGTTCAGATCATTTCCAGGCCAGCGACTTTAGAAATCCTCGACTATACAGCCAAGGGTATGTTACATTTTTACTCTAATTATACGTAAATATTCCTCAAAGCATCACTATCGACAACATTTTCATACTTTTCTTTCTTTTATCCCTCTTCTCAGATTGAAGCCGTGATTTTATAGATTTTCTTTCTGTTAGTAGGCTCATGTTAGGAGGAAAATTGTCCAGCTTTTAAATGTTAATTCATTACATCATGTGCGTAAGGAGTGTGCCGATTTTTTATTGACAAGTGTCTTAATGTGATGATACAATGTTTTTTAAATGAGAAAAAAGACAAATCTAACCGTAAAAGTTCAGGCAGGAATGCTAAAGCAAAAAAAGTAATGCATAAATGAAAGATCAAGCCATTTCACAGCAGTCCATTTCACATCTTGTTTATATGTTTAATTTCAGTCTTTAAATAATAACCTTTTAAATAATTCTTCATTCATTTATCCAGAATTGCTTTAGCAACTTCTAAAGTTAATATCTCAATAATACTTTCTTTCTAAACGTAATTTATTTATCCATTTTCGTACATACATTTCCATTGATATTTGAATTTAGCGCGACTCTTCAGGTCAAGTCACTAGGCGCACCACCGTCGAATTGTCTCCCATGTTAACAAGGCTAAATCCGTAAGTGTCGCGTATTGTCTCTACTGTATTTGCTTTTATCAGCAAAACAAACTCTCCCACGCTGGTATCTTCATCTTGTCGCGATGTGGGAGCTTGCGTGCCTAAGTGATCCTGAGAGCTATGCCGGCGGGAGCATAAGCTCCTGGTAAGGCCACCCAAGCCGGACAGGTCAAAGGTGATAGGCCAGACTAAGAGGGATACCCTGGTCCTCCAGGTTGGGGGTTGATCATGGGGCTAACAACCCTATATCGGAAAAAACAACTTGTTACGAAACTCATAGACAAGAATAGCCGGACTGATGATAATGGTAAACGACCCACGCGAGGAAAAGAAGATGGAGGAGGCGTGCAGAAGATCGTGAAGATTGGGCTACAATCGTCAGAAAGGCTAAGGCCCTACAAGGGCTCTAGCACCGAGGAGTAAGTAAGTAAGTAACAAAACAAACTAAATATACCCAGAATATCATTGTATAAAGATGTGTGATGTGTCAGAAAGCATATAACCACAATCGTACAGATGAGATTAATAATGGTGCATTTCCAACAGATTATATTTAATCATGGGACATTTCCAGCGTATCTAATAATAATAATAATAATAATAATAATAATAATAATAATAATAATAATAATAATAATAATAATAACGAGGATTATGATTTTGCTTAGATGCGCTGGAATTGTCCCATGTTTATTATTATGCTTTGTTTCGTCCTGCTACGGACCACCATATTTCAACTGTTTGCATCCTTGAGCTTTAATTCTTTCCCAGTATTCCCGCATTCGCTTTCTGTGACCCTCCTTTCTTTCTTCAGTCCACTTCTTGCCTATTTTCAACTTTGAGTTTTCTTAGAATCGCTGATATACTCGAACTTTCTTCTGAAGAGCAACACGTTACTGGATGTCGTCTTCATGTGTGATCCCTATTTCTTGAAAATCGTTTTCAACTTCGGTGAACCAGGGTTCCTTGATTTTCTTGTTTACAAAGTAGGAAAAGATCCGCTTAGTCAATCTCAGCGAGCTCATGCTTGTTATGTGGTCATAAAATTTAATCCTCCGTTTCAGAATGGTGTCCGTATCCTTTCCACATGCAGGTACAGCTCACTCTTATGCCGTCTCTTATACTCACCGTTTTTCTCTGATTGGTCCTAGGATCTTTCTCAGAATTTTTCTTTCTTTAGCTTCTAACTTTTCAGTTAGACCTTTCCTGTTCAATGCAAGGCATTTGCTGCATACAGGGCCTCTGGACGAATAACTGAACAATAAGCATAAGCCTGACGTTGATGGACACTGACCTTTTGTTGCAGATATTCCTGGTTACTTGGTATGCCGATTCTATCTTGTGATTATTATTGTACCGGTCGGTAAACCTCTACGCCGCACATTTGAATTTTCCGCCTTAAAGTACTCCTCTACAGGAGAAACTGTGAACTTTAACAACTGTATCAATTTATAAGTTTCTCAGAAAATGTCACTACCAGAAATTTTGTGATAACGAAGTTGTCAGTACTGTGTGGATTTCAACGTATTTTGTTTTCTATTGATCAAGAAGTGTGGACATTCTCTCATATATGTCTCTACTGTAAAACTGGGATCATGCACCCTGGTGCGAAGTGAATGAACTTTCTTGAAGAAATTTTGTATTCAGAAGTTTTTGTCTTTATTAAATTTTGCTCTTTCATTTGTGGGTTGCCAATATTAATCTTTCTTTCCGCCAGTTTTGAACTTAGCCAATCAGTAATTTCTGCAATTAATTTCCAACCAATCCTAGGTTTCTTCTTCTATCTTGATGTGTAACTTTTAGCCAGCCAATAAAGTTGAGTGGGTGTGTCTTAATTATTCATGAAATGTCTCGAATCTTCCCTGAGTGTATAAAAACTGCTGATTTTCACGGCCCCTGGCCACTCGAACAACATCTAGCCTAGTGTATGGAAGTGTAGCAGGAGGCGGGAAGCGCCTCTTTCATCCGGCAGCAGCTCTTCTACAAGGTAATGGCCACTTAACATCTTTATTTCTCGCTAGCTCAGCAGTCTAAACCGCGGGGAAGATCCGAAACCTTTACTATGTAACCTATCTTGAAACAAGTAATTTGCCGTCGCTTTTGTAAAACTTCACATATCTTTAACTGTAAAACGGGGATAGAGAGTGCTTTACCCTCCTGAGCTCCCCTTCATTTTTAGTTTGAGGTGACTACGTTTTGTAACTGTTTCTTCCCTTCTGTAATGTCTTAAAGTTTTCTCATACGAGTCACCTCCTTAGCTTGGGAATAGCCCCTGTGTCATCGGCCTAGTGCCTCTTAGGTTTTAAAATGTGTATTTAGGAGTGCTAATTCACGCCTCCTTTCCTTTCTTGCATTTAGGGCCATTTAAATTAACCTATTATTTTTCTTTTTCTTTTAAGGTCCTGTAGGATGGGTACGAGATACCCCTGTTTAATTCTCGTAAGTTGTGCCTTGATGGCAAGTGATTGTAAAGTCTGGTATTACCCTTATAAGCTTGAAAAATTGAGAGCGGGTTAGCTCTTTTATTTGTGGTAAAAGTGCCTCTAGGAGGCCTGACATTTTTCTTTTTTTGAGCTTGCATTCCTTGAATGAAGGGGTTTTCTGCCCTTTGAACAAATGAGTGATCCTTGGGAAAGTTGGGCTAATAGCTCAAGGATTGTGTAATTGGGGCTCGAAGCCCAGAACTTTTAAGGACCCCGAAACTCGGGCTTTCGTTTGTAAAAATTATACCTTGTACCTGATTAGTGGATAGTGGTTGAGTTGTTGTTATCTGTTTAAATTCTATGTAAAATTTGTTAAGTTGTTCTACTTATGAAAATATAACCTTTATTGAAATTTTAATTCATCTTTAGACCTTGTTGTTAGACCCATTCCAGCCCGCACCTACTTTCACCTTTGCCTTCCACGGGTAACTCCGTAATTATTATTATTATTATTTTAAAAGGCGTAGCATCGAGGCCATCGGCACTTTGAGTCATTACTACATCCAACTGTCCCGGTAGTGTTACAAATACTGGGGATGTAAATAACAAATTTCTTGAATGACAAAGGATTGAATATCAACGACTAGATGTCATCAAAGCTCTTGTCCAGCTCAGAGTTACACAGCCTACAAAGTTTCAATTACTGTATTCATTTCCATAGGAATCAGGAGATGTTGAAATATATTGTGAAAAGGTCTCATTCCTCCAGAGAAGAGATGTCAAATCATAAAAATATTACAAAATCTACGATTTATGCAGAGCAATGTGTGAATAACTCAGTGCATTTGTTATTACAGCAGCAGCAACAGTAGTAGTAGTAGTAGTAGTAGTAGTAGTACGAGTAGTAGTGGAGAGAAGCCACACAGGGACCCATATGATATGGGCCATATCCCTTAAGTGGACTCCCTATTCTTTCTCTTTGAGGTGCTACTATCTGCTGGTGACTGCCTTAACTTACATTTAATGGAGTATTAGGACGAGCGTGATCCTGTTGGAAAATACCCCATTGAATACTGTGAATGAATGGTAGCACAACCAGTTCAATCACCAGTCTGACGTACAAATCCTCTGTGTCAAGGTTCTCGGGATAACGACAAGAGTGCCCCTGCAATCAAAGGAAATCTCTGCACAGGCCATGGCCCCTGGTATAAGCCCAGTGTATCGACGCTGCAGACAGCTCTGTTCCAAGTGCTTATCTGACCTCCTCCTTACCAACCTACGGGCATTACTGGCACCAGAACACAACAGATCTCCACTCCGCTCTCCAATGCACCATACCTTGACACCACTGAAGTCGCAGATGCCAGTGATTCGGAGTTAGTTGCTACAGGACGTCCAGCTCGCGGCTGTTACGCAGGTAATCTATTTGTTCGCTGTGTCACTCTGGTGCCAACTGAAGCTGTAGAAGATGAGAATAATGTTATTGGCTTTACGTCCCACTAACTACTTTTTCGGTTTTTGGAGACGCCGAGGTGCCGGGATTTTGTCCCGCAGGAGTTCTTTTACGTGCCAGTAAATCTACCGACAGGTGGCTGACGTATTTTAGCACCTTCAAATACCACCGGACAGCCAGGATCGAACCTGCCGAGTTGGGGTCAGAAGGACAGAACCTCAACCGTCTGAGCCACTCAGCCCGGGCATTGTAGAAGAACTAGTGCTATATTGTTTATCGTTGGTAGCAACTTTATTTGGTCTAATTCGTGGAGACTTAAAGCAGGATGGCTTTTCAGCAAGCCACAGGGAAAATTGTGCAAGCGTTTGCAGATACTACGGGCGGAAAGAAATGGCTAAAGTTCTTGAAGCTGCATAAAGCCCTTCTGCCAGTAGGGAAACCGATTAGAACTTCTTACGCCCAAGCCATTGGTTTCAATAAGGGCAATGTAAACACATACTTTGACATTCCGAGTTCGAATAGCACTCCTACATACCTGATCGAATCTACAACGTAGATGAAAGCGGACTCGCAATTGGCTGTGAGTCATAGGATTGAAAGGAAAGTGATAGATTGTATCACTGACTTCAGTCGAGAGGGGATAATCATTTCCACGAGTGCCAGTGACCATTTTGTACTGTCTATGGTCTTATTCCTATGGAATAATAATAATAATAATAATAATAATAATAATAATAATAATAATAATAATAATAATAATAATAATAATAATAATAATAATAATAATTGTACCGGGCGGTACACCTCCACGCCGCTAATTCAAAAGGTGCGCCAGTTGAAACTCCTCTGCTGGAGGAAACCTGAACTTTATTGACGGTATTAATTTTCTACTTTCTCAGAAGATGTCACTACCTGTAAATTTCGGAGTTTTAGAACTGTGTCATTTTTGATGTGTTTTTGTTTTGCTTGAAGTAAGAAGTGTGAACTTTCTCTTCTAGAGGACACTACTGAAGAACTACAATAGTGCACCCTAGTGCGAAGAAAAAGAACTGTTCTTTGGAGAAATTTTTATTTCAAAAGTTTGTTTCTTGTTAAATTTCCTTCTGTTATGGTTTAAGTTGGCTGTATACCCCTCTCTTTCTCCTTGTTTTGTATTCAACCTATCCCGAATTTCTTAACTTAATTTTCCACCAATAATGTGTTTCTTCTTCATCTTGTGTAGGGGTTTCTCTTTATTCTCCAATAAAGTGATTGTGGGCGGGTGTTCTCATTCCCCTAACGCCTAGAACCTTCCGCGAGAGTATATAAACTGCTGATTTTAGGGTCTCTGCGCCACTTCTGTTCCATCTTTCAGTGTGTAAAGTACATAGCAGGGGGCGGGAAGCGCCTCTTTCTTCGGCAGCGGTCAACAACAAGGTAATGGCCAATTAATAACTTCTTTCTTTGCTAGCTCAGCAGTTTAACTCTCGGGGCGGGTCCGAAGTTTTTCCGTTATGTAACCTTCCTTAAAAATGTAAAGAATCTGGTATCTATTTTACCTTTTAAACTACGTATTGGGATAGAGAGTGTTTAACCCTCTCGATCTCCCACTCATATTGTTTTGAGGTGAACTTTTTTCTCAACCTATTCTTCCTTAACATTATGTAAATTTGTTTCTTTTCTAAAGTCACCTCCGTAGTATGGGATTAGCCCTTGCATCAGTGGCCTAAGAGCCAAATTAGGTTTTTAAAACAAAGTGTATTAGGAGTGCCGATCGCCTCCTCTCAAATTGTTATTTTGGAGGTCATGTAATCAACCTTCTTTTCATTTAATAGACCTCAGTAGGTTGGGTACTTTACCCCTGTGTCTATGTCCAGTGAGGACAACTCGAAGGTGGAGTTTGGTGTGGCCTTTGAGAGGCTTAAAGTTGAGAGCGAGTGGCTCTTTTTGAAAATTGAGTGTTGTATGCCTCGTGGAGGCTTTTCAGTGTAATTTGGAGCAAGGGCTCCTAGGCATGAATGGGGTTTTCTGCCCCTCTGTTGAAACTTGTGTTTGGGGTAAAACTGAGCTGATTGCCCAAGCATTGTGAAGTCAGGGCGCGAAGCCCAAATCCTGTAAATATTGTAACTACCCTTTTGACTTGCTACTTTGTACCTGCCATGCTTGTTATTTCCTTATTTTGAAAAGAAAATATAACCTTGTTAAATTTTAAATTAATTTTACTTTCGTAGCTTGAGATCCGTTCACACCCGCACCTTCTTTCACCTCTACTTACCACGGAAAACTCCGTAACAAGTGGTAGCAGAGCGTGGTTGAATGGGTCTCATTTTAGCCCCTTTTGACGGCTAAATATTGTTCTGTTCCGAACTCTAACCATTTTCTCAGTTGCTGGAATTTTTTGAGATTTTCAAAATTGATCTGTCACCATGCCCGGCCCTCGCGATGTTCTCCATCTTAACTATTTGCGCAAGGAGGAGTTGATCTATGAGTTAACTATCAGAAATGTACAATCTGGAGGCACGGTTGCAGTAGACACAAACAAGCTTAGAGAGTCCCTAGATTTGCCCATTTCCATCCCCAATTTGGGAGAGAAAGAAATTGACGACTCTCTTTCCACGATCACGGAGAATATTACTGGGCTAGCTTCTGTATTAGTTTTTTTGATGAAAATGATCCTTCTCCTAATCAAATTAAGCGTGTGCAAGCTAGGCTGTTTCATTTTTCAAATAGAGTTAACGATCTGTTGTCTCTAAAGTTGAATGACGTTCAGAAGAAGGAAGCTAGTACGCTGCTTGAATATTTGTCTGAATTATCTAGCAAGGTCACTCAATTGTTAACTGGGGAAGTTCCTCCCAAAACTGATCAACCCGCCACGATGAATGCTGGGAGCGAGGAAGAGCCCCCTAAGGGAGAAGTCAAAAGGATAACCGTTGCTGCTCAAACTATCTCTGCCCCATTAGACAACGAGTCTGAACGTCGTAACTCATTGACTAATGTACGTTCTGAATTAACTTCTTTGCCACTTAAACCTTTACCGACTATGTCACCCGGGTTTAGCAGCTTGCCTCATCCATTGGCAATGTTGCTCAGAGGTATCTCTAAGTTTTCCGTTAATACCACCAGTGAAGTAATTTCATTTTTAAGATTTCTAGTTGAATTTCAGGATCATGCCCTTGTGTTTTCTCTTTCTCCATGTCAAATTTTGCAAATTATCTATCCTTATGCAATTGGTATTCTCTCTGACAAAATAGTAAGAGCCATAGCCGAACAGTCATCTATTGAAGATTTTCATGCACATCTGCTTGCAAATTTTATTCCCGCCCGCGCGAGGTCATCTCTGATTCAGAAGTACTATTATCGTGTACAGCGTTTGGATGAAAACCTGGCTGACTTCATCCAAGATATTAAATTCTATACTAGGGTGTTTGCTCTTCACTTTCCGGAGGATCAGATTGTACAGGCTATTGTAGAGGGAATTTCACCTCCCTATAGGTCATATTTGTGTTTCGCGGCGTGCCCGCAAACTTTCTCTGAACTTGAAGCATTGGCCGTCTCAGCAGAAGGAGTTAGATACGCCGATTCTTTGCGTGTAGCGAAAGAACCCCCGCCTTCCTTTAGTAATACTCGGCCTCCAACTCGCCGATCAGTCACCCCTCGTAAATGTTATGCTTGTGGGTCGCCTGACCACCTGCGCAATAAGTGTCCACTGATCAAGTCGATTGGGACAAGGAATGGGGCTGGTTCATCACAAGGCTGTTTTAAATGTGGGGCTTTCTCACATATCGCCAAGAATTGCCCAAACTCAAATAGCACCCCCTCCTGCTCAACTTCTGGTGCAAATTCCACCTATGCCAATAATAAAAAGTGACTAGTGGCTTCGGCTGAGTCGACTAATCCATCTTCCCGGGACTCAGCCCCTGGTAAACAGGTTGTAAATTCAGGGAACGAGCAGTCTTCAAATTCATCTTTTGAATGCCCTAAAGAATGTCTTAGGATTGCGGCGGATACCCCCGCACCTATTCCTTTTCTTAAGATTGAATTAAATAACGAGCCTATAACCGCTCTATTAGATTCAGGTAGTGTTTGTTCAATTATTTCGGACCAATGGTATTCAAAATTTAAGTCTGTTTGTAAACTACCTGACTATGTCTCCTCTCCTGTTCAATATGTTTCGGCTAATTCATCCCCATTAGAAATTCTAGGTTCCTTACTGGTCAAAATTCGTATTTTTTAATTTACATGGAAAACCAAACTGTTTGTGGCTAAGCACTTGTCTTGCCCCATCATACTGGGAGCGGACTTCATTTCTCACACTGGTCTTGTGCTCGATCTTCAGAGTAAGTCGTGCACATTCAAATTTGCGTCCAAATGTAAAATTCCCTTGTTAAAGTGTAATTCTGTGTCATGTTCATCTATTTCGCCTACCCAGGATGAGATGTTGTTAGACCTTAGACATCTACCTGAGGAGCAGGCTGATAGTATTCGTAAATTATGTCAGTCATTTCCAGAGGTGTTCTCTGATACTCTTGGTGTTACTGACCTTATTGAATACAAAATTGAGGTCACGGATTCGATTCCTGTCTGTTTTCCACCATATAGGCTATCTCCACCTAAAATGAAGGCTCTGAAAGAAATCATCGATCAAATGTTGAAGGATGGTATTATTAGGCCCTCTAAGTCGGCGTATTCTTCGCCTATTTTTCTAGTCCCGAAACCCCAAGGAGGCTTCAGGCCTGTCATTGATTATAGGGCTCTCAATCGGAAGGTGGTGTTACAATCTGTGCCCCTTCCCGACCTTCATTCTTGTTTTCATGGTTCCGTAAGGCCAAGTTCTTTACTATCTTGGACCTGAATCAGGCCTATAATCAAATTCCCCTTGCCGAAGGCTCTAAACACCTCACAGCGTTTGCCACGGACTGGAACTTATACGAATACAACCGCGTACCTTTCGGGCTCCCCACGGGAGCAGCTGTACTCACTAGGCTACTAGATAGGGTCTTCTCCGACATCAAATTTGAGTACTTATATCACTACTTGGATGATGTCGTATTTTCAGAGACTTTTGAAGAACATCTAGATCATCTGCGAGAAGTTCTCAATCGCCTTCGTAAGGCTGGGTTAACTGTTAAGTTGTCCAAGGTTGCCTTTGCTAAGCCCTCTATGTCATTCCTAGGGCATATTGTATCACCTGATGGTGTAGCAGTCGATCATTCTAGAACACAGGCCATCCGTGATTTTAAACCTCCCAAGGACATTAAAGGTATCGCCAGGTTCATTGGTATGGTGAATTTCTTCAGGAAGTTTATTCCTAACTTCGCTAATAGAGCGGCGCCCTTAAACCTTCTTCGTAGGAAAGGCATCAAATTCGAGTGGGGACCTTCTCAACAAGCCGCTTTTGAAGATCTTAAATTAGCTCTCTGTAATGCCCCTGTACTTGCTATGCCTGATTTCTCGAAAAAATTCATCGTCCAAACCGACGCGTCGTCGTCAGCAGTAGCTGCAGTCCTTCTTCAAGAGACTGAACTAGGGAGGCGACCCATCGCCTATGCATCTAGGACTCTATCGGCTCAAGAAGCCAAGTATTCCATCTATGAGCTCGAAGGTTTGGCAGTGTTATTCGCCTTAGAGAAGTTCCGTCTCTATCTGGAACACGTCAAATTTGACCTGGAGACAGATAATCAAGCCTTAAGCTGGGTCTTAGGTAGGCCGCGTCGTACTGGTCGTATAGCCCGTTGGGCCATCCGTATTTCTGCCTTCCAATTCGATGTCAGGCATATCAGAGGTACCGAAAATATTGTTGCTGATGGACTCAGCCGTATGTTTTCCAACGACGTCGAGACCCATGAACCGGTCGATAGTTCATCACCTTCCGAGTCCATACTATCTGATGTTAATGCTATCTTAACAGATGCTCCCATGCTCTTTAGAGATATCGAGAAATACCAACGTGAAGATCCGACGCTGGCTCCGATAATGGAAACCATTTCTTCTGGGGAACATGTCGTGCCTTATGTTCTGAGGAATGGTGTTCTATGTTGCCCCTCGAGGCATGATAAGATGATGAAAGTTGTCGTTCCAGCTGTTCTTGTACCTATGATCTTCAAGTATTATCATGAGACCCCATTAGGAGGGCATCTTGGAATCTTTAAAACTCGTGAGAAGATTCGTGAAATGTTCATCTGGAAAGGTATGGACGGTGAAATCCGTGAACTAGTGAAGGCTTGCAAACCCTGTTTGCTCAGTAAACCAACCATGTCCACCAAGGTAGGCCTTTTGTCTTCTCATCAAGCGTCGCGCCCCATGGAACGCCTGTATATTGATTATGTAGGACCCTTCCCCCAGTCTAAGGGAAATGCTAACAAGTTTATCTTGGTATGCGTAGACGGCTTTACTAGATTTTCCTGGTTATTTCCGACTAAGCTGGCTACCGCTCAGTCTACCATTACTTGCTTAAATTCTATTTTTGCCTCTCTTAGTCCGTGCCAATATATTGTGTCTGATAATGCTAAGGCGTTCACATCTAATCTTTTTCGTAAATTCTGTTTCGACTTGTCCATCTCTCATGTAACTACTTCTGCTTATTACCCTCAACCATCTCTGGCTGAACGGGTTAACCGTAATCTCAGGTCCGCGCTTATTGCCTATCATCATGAAGATCATTCCAGGTGGGATACGTCCCTGCATTGGTTAGCTTTTGCTTTGAATTCGGCGGTTCATGAATCACATAAATTTACTCCAGCCTCTTTAATGTTCAAGTTTGTTCCCAACACGCCGCTCTCTAACCTCTGGTCTCTGAGTGACATTCTACCCGAGACAATAGATCCGGACATCATTAAAGATCTGTGGAAGAAGGCTAAAGCCAATCTTAAAGTCTCTCATGAAAAGGTTAGCGAAAGGTATGATCGTGGACGGAGACCCACCCCTTTGAAAGTAGGTGACCAAGTTATGGTCAGGAATTTTGTTCCCGCGGGCAAGCTTGCCCCCAGATTTCATGGGCCATGTGTCATTCTCGATTTTCTTACGCCGGTTACGTTGTTATTAAGTAATCCAGCCACCGAGAGGATATTTAGGGTTCACCTGTCACAGGTGAAAGCAGTGTAAATTTTGTGTCAACTTGCTTCATATAATCGTGAAAGGAATATGAAAGTTATATTTTTTTTGAGTTTCACCTTTAAGGCTTTCTGCCCCTTCCATAAAATTTAGTTTCATATGTAAGTATTTTTGTAAACCCTCCCCGCACCGTTAAACTGCCATTCTGTCCTTACCACGGCCATTACCACGCTCCCGTCTCCTGCTATACACACTGTGGCTTGATTATATTAAATGCCATGGATATCTGCACGCCGCTGGCCCCTCAACCTCTCCACCAAGCCTGTGCCCTCAAAAAATGATGATGGTCCAACAATATTCTGCCGCCTAGCTTTAATGTTTCAGTGCCCCCGCAGCCGCGCGGCGCTGTGCCGCGACTGGGCTTGAGGAAGGGCCCCCTCGACCCCAGCGAGGACGACATGTGCACGGCGAGCCGGAGCTCTCCTCCCGGCCAAGGCTGATGTGCGGCGCACGACCTGCTACTTGCCCGCAGACTGTATATGTTCACCGCGGGCGCGGCGTGTTTCAACACCACTGCTCCCCTCATAGTGCGGGCGAGCGGTATCTCAGGGTACTTGAGGGGTCCGAGCGGCCTCCTCTGGACGCAAGCTGCAAAGGCCGGTCTGGCCATCCAACTTAATCAACATCAACTACATGGACAGTTACTATAAGAGATGACTACACTTGGGAATTCAACAACAAAATCTGGTGGACTTAGAAAATTTTTTCCCCGATTTTAAAACTAAAGTTTTCCTTCTCAATTCAACTTCTACAAACATAAAAACTTTACTTCTCCAGTTACAACAAAAATTTTGAAACTGAATCAAACCACATTAAGAAAATCTTATACATTTTTCGGCAATTAATCTCCACATCTACATCAAAACTTGGACCTAGTTTTCAAACAAATTTCATGTGTCACCCCTGGAGGAACATTTGGGGGGGGGGAGGTCTGTACCGGGCGGTACACCTCCACGCCGCTAATTCAAAAGGTGCGCCAGTTGAAACTCCTCTGCTGGAGGAAACCTGAACTTTATTGACGGTATTAATTTTCTACTTTCTCAGAAGATGTCACTACCTGTAAATTTCGGAGTTTTAGAACTGTGTCATTTTTGATGTGTTTTTGTTTTGCTTGAAGTAAGAAGTGTGAACTTTCTCTTCTAGAGGACACTACTGAAGAACTACAATAGTGCACCCTAGTGCGAAGAAAAAGAACTGTTCTTTGGAGAAATTTTTATTTCAAAAGTTTGTTTCTTGTTAAATTTCCTTCTGTTATGGTTTAAGTTGGCTGTATACCCCTCTCTTTCTCCTTGTTTTGTATTCAACCTATCCCGAATTTCTTAACTTAATTTTCCACCAATAATGTGTTTCTTCTTCATCTTGTGTAGGGGTTTCTCTTTATTCTCCAATAAAGTGATTGTGGGCGGGTGTTCTCATTCCCCTAACGCCTAGAACCTTCCGCGAGAGTATATAAACTGCTGATTTTAGGGTCTCTGCGCCACTTCTGTTCCATCTTTCAGTGTGTAAAGTACATAGCAGGGGGCGGGAAGCGCCTCTTTCTTCGGCAGCGGTCAACAACAAGGTAATGGCCAATTAATAACTTCTTTCTTTGCTAGCTCAACAGTTTAACTCTCGGGGCGGGTCCGAAGTTTTTCCGTTATGTAACCTTCCTTAAAAATGTAAAGAATCTGGTATCTATTTTACCTTTTAAACTACGTATTGGGATAGAGAGTGCTTAACCCTCTCGATCTCCCACTCATATTGTTTTGAGGTGAACTTTTTTCTCAACCTATTCTTCCTTAACATTATGTAAACTTGTTTCTTTTCTAAAGTCACCTCCGTAGTATGGGATTAGCCCTTGCATCAGTGGCCTAAGAGCCAAATTAGGTTTTTAAAACAAAGTGTATTAGGAGTGCCGATCGCCTCCTCTCAAATTGTTATTTTGGAGGTCATGTAATCAACCTTCTTTTCATTTAATAGACCTCAGTAGGTTGGGTATTTTACCCCTGTGTCTATGTCCAGTGAGGACAACTCGAAGGTGGAGTTTGGTGTGGCCTTTGAGAGGCTTAAAGTTGAGAGCGAGTGGCTCTTTTTGAAAATTGAGTGTTGTATGCCTCGTGGAGGCTTTTCAGTGTAATTTGGAGCAAGGGCTCCTAGGCATGAATGGGGTTTTCTGCCCCTCTGTTGAAACTTGTGTTTGGGGTAAAACTGAGCTGATTGCCCAAGCATTGTGAAGTCAGGGCGCGAAGCCCAAATCCTGTAAATATTGTAACTACCCTTTTGACTTGCTACTTTGTACCTGCCATGCTTGTTATTTCCTTATTTTGAAAAGAAAATATAACCTTGTTAAATTTTAAATTAATTTTACTTTCGTAGCTTGAGATCCGTTCACACCCGCACCTTCTTTCACCTCTACCTACCACGGAAAGCTCCGTAATAATAATAATAATAATAATAATAATAATAATAATAATAATAATAATAATAATAATGGAAATAGGCTACCAAACATCCCGCACAATCTACAACAAAAAATGCCTTTCCCAAAACACCAAGATACGTCACTATGAAACAGTTCTGAAGGCAGTAGTTCTAAATGCAGCCGAAACCCTGTCTCTAAATGCCAACAAAGGACTCCTTCAAGAACTGGAGAAAAGAGAACGCAAAATTGTGAGAGGAATCTTGGGATCAAAGTGCAGAAATGGAATCCATCAAAAGAGATCCAACAAGGAAGTCTACAGCAAAATAGAGAAAATTACCGACACAATCAGAAAAAGACGGGCACGATTTTACGGTCATCTGAAAAGAATGGACGGAACAAAGTTAACTAAAGAAATCTTTAACTTTTTTTATTCAAACCCCAAAACCACAATTCCCTGGTTTAGAATTACCAAAGACGACCTGCAAATGCTACATATCTCAGCTGAAGACGCCCTTAACAGAGATCTCTTCCGCAAGAAAATATTGACGAACGGGCTAAACCGAGACGAGCAACCGAAGAGAAGACACGGTGCCCCTTGGACAGAGGAGCGTAAGCAGGCCCACTCACAAAGAATGAGGGAAATTTGGGCTCTAAAGAAGGCCAAGTTCAGTGTCAAATGCAACAAGACTTAACGTGGTCCTTGATGGCCCCAGCGAAATATATATATATATAATAGGAACAATGATAATACTAAGGGGACGCTAGGGATAAAGCACCTGAAGGGGAACTCCAGCGTGTCACTGACGTAACCAGGGTGGGGGGATGACGTAGCGTGACGTCATGGAGGATCAGCAGACTGGCAGCCCGTTGGAATCGAGCCAATGAAAGAGCAACGTTTTTTCAAACGCCTCGCATTGTGTACTGGAGTGGAGGCAAAGCTGGACTTCATTAGTATATTTTCCAAATTTAAAATTCCTTAGGTGTTAGGGACAACGGCCGTAGCCGTGTTGAAGCAACATTGGGCGTGGTCGAGATTTGGATGGGTTGCCACGCGCTGTTGGTGGGGGTAAGGGAATGGAGGAGCGGAAAGGAACTGGCCACCCTACCGTACGTAAACTCCTGCTCAGGCACACCTTTGCGGAGGTTCGAACCTGCCTTCGGGCAGAATAGAACCTTTACCTTACGTGTTAGGACAGAAATATTTCCACATATTAAGTGTGGCTTGATAGAATCTGACTTGGCCCATAACAGGCAACTTGCACGCACTACAGTGTGATGGCAGTAGTGCCAGAGTTGTAGCTTACATCCTTTCCAACAGAACAAATATGACCGAGGCCATCATGGCTCAGCTGGATACAGCAACCGACGCGAAATTGGGAGGTTGTGGGTTCGAATCCCGCTGGTGTCCGGTTGGCCATTTTTGTTCTGTACTTAACATATCTTCAGTATGAGTAGTATAATTGGACAGTTCTGCGGCACCTCCGCCCGCCTCCTCCTCCGCCGCCGCCGCCCGCGGGAAATTTGAATTTTGGCGGGAAATTTGAATTTTGGCGCGAGATTTGAATTTGTAAACAAAGCCACGTGCTTTTTGACAGCTGTCATCGACAACAACGCAACGCTAACCTCACTGCTGACATCTTGACGGGCCTAAACCTCACTAGTGCCAACTTAACCTCACTAGCATGAGGTAAACAAAGCCACGTGTTTTTTGACAGCCACGTGCTTTTTGACAGACAACAACGCATCGCTAACCTCAGTACTGCCATCTTGACGGGCCTAACCTTAGTGGTACCAACTTAACCTCACTAGCATGAGGTAAACAAAGCCACGTGCTTTTCGACAGATTTGTAAACAAAGCCACGTGCTTTTTGACAGACAACAACGCATCGCTAACCTCAGTACTGCTATCTTGACGGGCCTAAACCGCAGTAGTACCAACTTAACCTAACTAGCGCGAGATAAACAAAGCCACGTGCTTTTTTGATAGCTGTCATCCGCCATCTTTAATCTATAGAGCACAGTGCTGCCCTCTTTAGCTACTTACCTTTGAAATGTGGTGGCGGATAATTTGAAAAATGCTTTTCGACAAGCAGCCATCTTTAATCCAGAGAGAACAGTGCAGCCCTCTATGTGGTGGCGGCAAATTGAAAAATTCCACGTGCTCTTGTTTGGAAAAAACTCACGTGCTTTTTCGACAGCTACCATCCGCCATCTTTAATCTATAGAGCACAGTGGTGCCCTCTTTAGCTACTTACCTTTGAAATGTGGTGGCGGATAATTTGAAAAATGCTTTTTGTTAGCAGCCATCTTTGAGCACCGTGCTACCCTCTTTTGTGGTGGCAGGCAATTCCACGTGACAGCAGCCATCTTTAATCATGAGAGCACCGTGCTGCCCTCTATGTGGTGGCGGCAAATTCTACATGCTCTTGTTTGGAAACAAACTCACGTGCTTTTTTCTGACAGCTGTCATCCGCCATCTTTAATCAACAGAGCACAGTGCTGCACTCTATGTGGTGGCGGCAATTTGAAAAAATCTATGTGCTCTTGTTGGGAAACAAAGCCACGTGCTTTTTTGACAGCTGTCATTCGCCATCTTTGAGCACTGTGCTGCGGGCAATTTCGTCAGCTGTCATCCGCGATCTTTGAGAACAGTGCTGCACTCTATGTGGTGGTGGCAAATTCCAAGTGCTTTACAAACCTATGCGCTTTTCTGACAGCCGTCATCCGCCATCTTTGAGAACAGTGCTGCCCTCTATGTAGCGGTGGCAAATTCCAAGTGGTTTACAAACCTATGCGCTTTTCTGACAGACGTCATCCGCCATCTTTGAGAACAGTGCTGCCCTCTATGTAGCGGTGGCAAATTCCAAGTGGTTTACAAACCTATGCGCTTTTCTGACAGCCGTCATCCGCCGTCTTTGAGAACAGTGCTGCCCTCTATGTGGTGGTGGTAAATTCCACGTGGTTTACAAACCTATGCGCTTTTCTGACAGCTGTCATCCGCCATCTTTAATCCAGAGAGAACAGTGCTGCACTCTATGTGGTGGCGGTAAATTCTATGCGCTTTACAAACCTATATGCTTTTCTGACAGCTGTCATCCGCCATCTTTAATCCAGAGAGAACAGTGCCGCCCTCTATGTGGTGACGGCAAATTCCACGTGCTCTACAAAGCCATGTGCAGCTGTCATCCGCCATCTTTAATCACCGTGCTGCCCTCTATGTGGTGACGGCAAATTCCACGTGCTCTTGTTTTTGGAAACAAAGCCATGTGCTTTTTTGACAGCTGTCATCCGCCATCTTTAATCACCGTGCTGCCCTCTATGTGGTGACGGCAAATTCTACGTGCTCTTGTTTGGAAACAAAGCTTTTAATCCAGAGAGAACAGTGCTGTCCCGGTGGCGAGAACAGTGCTGCAATCTTTAGTTTGAAATGTAGTGACAGCAAATTCTACGTGCTCTTGTTTGGAAACAAAGCCATGTGCTTTTTGACAGCTGTCATCCGCCATCTTTAATCAACAGAGCACCATGCTGCTGGCAATTTCGTCAGCTGTCATCCGCCATCTTTAATCCGCAGAACACCGTGCTGCCCTCTTTATGGCTACTACCTTAAGCACGTAGTAGCGGGCAATTTGAAAAGTTCTGTTAGCTATCATCCGCCATCTTTGAGCACCGTGCTACCCTCTTTAGCTAGATACCTTTGAAATGTGGTGGTGAAAAATTTTACGCGCTCTTGTTTGGAAACAAAGCTATGTGCTTTTTTGACAGCTGTCATCCGCCAACTTTAATCACCGTGCTGCCCTCTATGTGGTGGTGGTAAATTCCACGTGCTCTTGTTTGGAAGCAAAGCCATGTGCTTTTTGACAGGTGTCATCTGCCATCTTTAACCAACAGGGCACTATGCTGCTATCATGCAGGCAATTTCGTTAGCTGTCATCTGCTATCTTTTAATGAACAGAGCACCGTGCTGCCCTATGCGGGGCAATTTCGTCAGCTGTTATCCGCTCGCATACCCGCAGTGACACATGTTTAGACTTGAACACACACATACTACTGTTCAAAACTTATTACAACTTGAACTGCATACTAGTGCTCGATGTTGCAGAACACAGCATTGCGAGACTAGAATCAAGCACTGTTTAGAAAAACAAAAAATTCTCTTCTCAACATACTTACTGAGCTGCTCTTCCTGCTCAGTGAAGGTACATCTCTATCGAACGTGCATTGCAAAAGCAAGATTGTAAAACATAACAAGACTAGAATCGAACACTGCACTTGATGTTAACTTCAACATGTGATTAGAACATTAAATCAGGTTCAAACATAGCAGGACTAGAATCGAACTCTTCCTACTCTTTCAAGGTACACCTCTATCGAACATGCATTGCAAAAAAACAAGATTGTAAAACATAACAAGACTAGAATCAAACACTGCACTCGATGTTGTTAACTTCAACATGTGATTAGAATATGAAATGAGATTAAAACATAGCAAGACTAGAATCGAACATTGCACTCGATGTTGTTAACCTTAACATGTAATCAGAACATTAATTGATGTGCTCAAAACACTAGATAAGTGATCAAGACTAGAATCGAACACTGCACTCGATGTCGTTAACCTTAACATGTGATCAGAACATTAATTGATGTGTATAACTTCCTTTACCTTTACTTACTCTGTCAAGGTACATCTTTATCGAACATGCATCGCAAAGCGAGAGTGTGCAAGTTTAGACTTGAATACATACCACTGTTCAAAAAACATATATACACATACTATAGTGCGATGTTGTAGTACACTATATTACAAGACTAGAATCAAGCACAGTTTAGGAAAAAAATCTCTTCTCAACATACTTACTATGCTAGACGATAACATACTTACGAATTTAATCAACATCTTCTTTCTTGCTCTTATTCTTCTTCTTCGAGAGGAAGGAGTAGGAGGAGAAGGTAATACCTAATCTAAAATAAAAGAATATGCCAATTCTACAGTATTTATTCACATCTTGTATGTACTAGTTTTATCATGAATGATTTTACTTGTAGTGATGTTTGCATACTTTTGCTTTCTCGATGTAATTCTTGTATGTACATGCTTTTACGCATCAGTAAAACTAATAACACAAGATTTGTTCTCTATGCCGTGATATATAATGAAAATAGAACGTTGATTTAGTTCTTCTATTTCTAAATCAGTTAGCACGCTAAATCTATTAGGTAAAAAAACTTGAAAGTCTTCGCAGACACATAAAATCCTTTCTCCAAATTTCGTTTTTAATCTTCGTAGTGAAATTACTTTAAATTGCTCATTTAGCGGTAGACTTGTTAACGGCTTGGTAGTTGGAGTTGAAATATGACCTAGCTGGTTAATCTTCTCCATGGTTTTTCTAAAAAGAATAAATATATAAATGTAGCGTTAGCACTTGCATCACACATAGTAATAATAGGATATAAAAGGGTAAGTGTGCTAGCCTAGAGTTACGATGTTCGGAAGAAAGCAAGTTTCAACCTATAGAGGTCAGACATGGCTATGAGTTTGAAATTATAAGATTAACCACTTCTACAGCATGAAAGATTGAAGAGAATAACTATTTATCTATAGACTAAAGTTGCTATGATCGGAAGAAAGCAAGTTTCAACCTATAGAGGTCAGACATGGCTGCGAGTTTGAAATTATAAGATTAACCTCTTCTACAGCGTGAAAGATTGAAGAGAATAACTATTTACCTATAGACTAAAGTTGCTATCTTCGGAAGAAACCAAGTTTGAACCTGTACAGGTCAGACATTGCTGTGAGTTTGAAATTATAAGATTAACCTCATCTACAGCATGAAAGATTGAAAGAGAACAACTATTTATCAATAGACTAAAGTTGCTATGTTCGGAAGAAACCAAGTTTGAACCTGTACAGGTTAGACATTGCTGTGAGTTTGAAACTATAAGATTAACCTCTTCTACAGCATGAAAGATTGAAGAGAACAACTATTTATCATTAGACTAATGTTACGACGTTCAGGAGAAACCAAGTTTCAACCTATAGAGATTAGACATTGCTGTAAGATTGAAATTATAAGATTAACCTCTTCTATAGCATGCAGATTAAAGAAAATAACTATTTATCAATAGACTTAAGTTACGGTGTTCGGAAGAAACCAAGTTCCAACCTATAGAGGTTAGACATTGCTGTAAGTTTGAAATTATAAGATTAACCTCTTCTATGGCGTGAGGATTGAAGAGAATAACTATTTACCAATAGACTAAAGTTACGATGTTCAGAAGAAACCAAGTTTGAACCTGTACAGGTCAGACATTGCTGTGAGTTTGAAATTATAAGATTAACCTCATCTACAGCATGAAAGATTGAAAGAGAACAACTATTTATCAATAGACTAAAGTTGCTATGTTCGGAAGAAACCAAGTTTGAACCTGTACAGGTTAGACATTGCTGTGAGTTTGAAACTATAAGATTAACCTCTTCTACAGCATGAAAGATTGAAGAGAACAACTATTTATCATTAGACTAATGTTACGACGTTCAGGAGAAACCAAGTTTCAACCTATAGAGATTAGACATTGCTGTAAGATTGAAATTATAAGATTAACCTCTTCTATGGCATGAGGATTGAAGAGAATAACTATTTACCAATAGACTAAAGTTACGATGTTCGGAAGAAACCAAGTTTCAACCTGTACAGGTCAGACATTGCTGTAAGTTTGAAATTATAAGATTAACCTCTTCTATGGCATGAGGATTGAAGAGAATAACTATTTACCAATAGACTAAAGTTACGATGTTCAGAAGAAACCAAGTTTGAACCTGTACAGGTCAGACATTGCTGTGAGTTTGAAATTATAAGATTATCCTCTTCTATGGCATGCAGATTAAAGAAAATAACTATTTATCAATAGACTAAAGTTACGGTGTTCGGAAGAAACCAAGTTCCAACCTATAGAGGTTAGACATTGCTGTAAGTTTGAAATTATAAGATTAACCTCTTCTATGGCATGAGGATTGAAGAGAATAACTATTTACCAATAGACTAAAGTTACGATGTTCAGAAGAAACCAAGTTTGAACCTGTACAGGTTAGACATTGCTGTGAGTTTGAAATTATAAGATTATCCCCTTCTATGGCATGCAGATTAAAGAAAATAACTATTCTATCAATAGACTAAAGTTACGGTGTTCGGAAGAAACCAAGTTCTAACCTATAGAGGTTAGACATTGCTGTAAGTTTGAAATTATAAGATTAACCTCTTCTATGGCATGAGGATTGAAGAGAATAACTATTTACCAATAGACTAAACTTACGATGTTCAGAAGAAACCAAGTTTGAATCTGTACAGGTCAGACATTGCTGTGAGTTTGAAATTATAAGATTATCCTCTTCTATGGCATGCAGATTAAAGACAATAACTATTTATCAATAGACTAAAGTTACGATGTTCGGAAGAAACCAAGTTTTAAAGTTACGATGTTTTAGAAGAAACCAAGTTTCAGCCTGTTGAGGACAGACATAGCTATGTGCGCGTGTTTGAAATTATACCCCGTCTATAGCGTGAAGATTGAAGAGAACAACTATTTATCAATAGACTATAGTTACGATGTTTTAGAAGAAACCAAGTTTCTGCCCGTTGAGGACAGACATAGCTATGTACACGTGTTTGAAATTATACCACGTCTATAGTATGAGGATTGAAGAGAACAACTATTTATCAATAGACTAAAGTTACGATGTTCGGAAGAAACCAAGTTTCAACCCGTTGAGGTCAGACATAGCTATGTGTGCGTGTTTGAAATTATACCACGTCTATAGCGTGAGGATTAAAGAGAACAACTATTTATCAATACTCTAAAGTTACGGAAGAAACCAAGTTTCAGCCCGTTGAGGGCAGACATAGCTATACCTCGTCTATAGTATGCAAGAACAACTATTTATCAATAGACTAAAGTTACGATGTTCGGAAGAAACCAAGTTTCAGCCCGTTGAGGGTAGACATAGCTATGCACACGTGTTTGAAATTATACCACGTCTATAGCGTGAGGATTAAAGAGAACAACTATTTATCAATACTCTAAAGTTACGATGTTTTAGAAGAAACCAAGTTTCAGCCTGTTGAGGGCAGACATAGCTATGTGTGCGCGTGTTTGAAATTGTACCACGTCTATAGCACGAGGATTAAAGAGAACAACTATTTATCAATAGACTAAAGTTATGATGTTTTAGAAGAAACCAAGTATCAACCCGTTGAGGTCAGACATAGCTATGTGTACGTGTAGAAATTATACCACGTCTATAGCATGATGATTGAAGAGAACAACTATTTATCAATAGACTAAAGTTACGATGTTCGGAAGAAACCAGCTTTCAACCCGTTGAGGTCAGACATAGCTATACCTCGTCTATAGTATGCAAGAACAACTATTTATCAATAGACTAAAGTTACAATGTTTTAGAAGAAACCAATTTTCAGCCTGTTGAGGGCAGACATAGCTATGTGCGCGTGTTTGAAATTATACCACGTCTACAGTATGCGGGTTGAAGAGAACAACTATTTATCAATACTCTAAAGTTATGATGTTTTAGAAGAAACCAAGTTTCAACCTGTTGAGGGCAGACATAGCTATGTGCGCGTGTTTGAAATTATTCCTCGTCTATAGTATGCAAGAACAACTATTTATGAATAGCTTAAAGTTATGATGTTTTAGAAGAAACCAAGTTTCAGCCTGTTGAGGGCAGACATAGCTATGTGCGCGTGTTTGAAATTATTCCTCGTCTATAGTATGTGGGTTGAAGAGAACAACTGTTTATGAATAGCTTAAAGTTACGATGTTTTAGAAGAAACCAAGTTTCAGCCTGTTGAGGGCTGACATAGCTATGTGAATGTGTTTGAAATTATACCACGTCTATAGCGCGAGGATTAAAGAGAACAACTATTTATCAATAGACTAAAGTTATGATGTTTTAGAAGAAACCAAGTTTCAACGCGTTGAGGTCAGACATAGCTATGTGTACGTGTTTGAAATTATACCACGTCTATAGTATGGGGGTTGAAGAGAACAACTCAATTGCTTAAAGTTATGATGTTTTAGAAGAAACCAAGTTTCAACCTGTTGAGGGCAGACATAGCTATGTACGTACCCCGCGTGAGGATTAAAGAGAACAACTATTTATCAATAGACTAAAGTTACGATGTTTTAGAAGAAACCAAGTTTCAACGAATAGAGGTCAGACATACCTTAAAATCTTCGCGCTGCAAACTGTTACTCGGATGTATAAAATGCGTGCGTTCAAGCCTGAAACTCGAATGATAATATTCTGGTCGTACCTAAAAAAAAAGAAGAAACATATATGAATGTAGTGTAGGGTGCATCATCTAACCTAATTATCTTTACAACTCAAAGTTCGAAAACATACCTTTAAAAATGCACGTGCTGCAGGCTGTTACTGGGATGAATAAAATTGCGTACTTTCGAACGGTACCTAAAAAAGAATAAACATATATGAATGTAGATGTCCAGCGTAGAAGTTGCTTTGCAAATAAAAAAGTAACTAACAGTTCTACCTTACCTTAAGATAAAGGCTGAAGAATAATATTCACAGCAGACGGGAGATGTGTGTGTACGTAATAAACGCATACAGAGAACTGTGAGCACTTCGCGCAGACTGCAGCGGCTAAATATTCTGCTTGTTACCAAGCGGATGTGGAAAAATCGCTGAGCTGGCAACTGCGGTACAGTCGGAACGAATGCAACAAGAGCTCCCGCCTATAGTCCTGCAGGCTGACGTATTCGAACCTCCTGTTGATGCCGAGGTGTCAGAATTTAAGAGTTCGATCCTTGGAAAGTTAGCGTGTGATCCTCGACTTCTCGAGGGTACATACGCGGTATTCCTTACCTGTAGGTATCGAGCTAAAGCTAGATCATGTAATGACGATCGCGCAGGCCCCTCGCCTAGCATTTACGGCTTCTAGTTCGAACCCGCTATCTACCGAAGTAGCGAGAATGATTGAAGAATGTTGAGGGTGATTCATTTGTCGGATGGAGGCGTTAAGCTATGTGCAGGCTTCTTCTAGTCGGGGTACGCGATTCAAATCCTGGTAACTTATGCCGTCGGGAAGGGCATCTAGCTAGATCATGTTATGACGATCGCACAGGTCCCTCGCCTAACATTTACGGCTTCCAGTTCGAACCCGCTATCTTCCGAAGTAGCGAGAATGATTGAAGAGTGTTTGAGGGTGATTCATTTGTTGGATGGGGGTGTTAAGCTGGCTTCTTCGGTAGGAGTAGGCTATGTCGGGATATCGATTTAAAATCCGTCAGGAGGGGCAACCGGTCGTATAAAACTATAGTGTGAGGACGTTAAACCTTGTGCAGACTCCCTCGAAAATGACTTTTTGAGTACAAGACTTGACGGTGATTCATTTGTCGGATGGAGGCAATAAGCCTTGTGCAGGCTTCTTTGGTAGGAGTAGGCTATGTGTCGGTACCGGGATATCTAGTTATAAAACCCGCTACAACAAATTTATCGCGTATACTGCGATTTAAAATCCTAGTCAGGAAGGGCAGCCGGTCGTAAAACTATGGTGTGAGGCGGAGTGTGCAAAAAAGCCAGCATTATGTAAGGGCTGTTGATAGGAGGCGTTAAACCATGTGCAGGCTCCTTCACCAGGAGAAGCTTACATGCCGGTACCGTGCAGGTTCTTTCGATAGGAGTAGGCACTGTGTGTGTTTTAACCTCTCCGTACAATCATGATATTTTACGTTAGGAACTTACATAGGCTAAATGCTACACATTCCGTGGCAGAGCCAGGAATCGAACTCGGACCTCCGAGGGTAGCAGCTAATTACACTAACTACTGCACTACAGAGGAGGACTATTTCAGAATATTTTACAACCTTAATTAGTACTGTGTTTTAAGAGCTTACATGCTACTCAGCTAAGAAGACGTTCGCGAGTTACAAGCACGCCGTGTCCTCGTTCAAGGTTGAGCCGGAAGATACGTGTACAATTTCAGCTAACACATGCATTCCACACAACTCGCTCAGAATGACTGTGCCGATACTTCGAGGACTGTAGAACAAATCTATAGCCTACAGTATGCATGCCTCTCACCCGGTAGTCTCGGGTTCGATTCTCTTGGGAATAAAAAATGTGTTTAAATCACATGAATTTGTTGAGTTGTCCTTCCTGATGCATAACTAGCAGTATCTAACCTCATACACTATAGTTTTCAACCGGTTGCCCTTCCCGACAACTCGGATTAAGAATCTGTTTTACAACGTCTAACACGGGAATCGGGGATTTACAGCTAGATGCACTTCTTAGATTTTAAATCACGAACTATTGTTTTACGGCCGGATGCCCTTCCTGACTAAGATTTTAAATCGCAAGAATTTGTTTTAAGACTAGTCGCCCTTCCTGATGCAAAACTGGCAGTATCTAGCCTCATACACTATGGTTTTCAACCGGTTGCCCTTCCTGACGTCAAAGAACTCGGATTAAGAATCTGTTTTACAACTTCTAACACGTGAATCATAGATTTACAGCCTAAAGATGGCGGATGACAGCTGTCAGAAAAGCACATAGGTTTGTAAAGCATTTAGAATTTGCCGCCACCACATAGAGTGTAGCACCGAGGTTTGTGATGCAAGATGGCGGATGACAGCTGTCAAAAAAGCACATGGCTTTGTTTCCAAAAACAAGAGCACGTGGAATTTGCCGTCACCACATAGAGGGCAGCACGGTGATTAAAGATGGCGGATGACAGCTGCACATGGCTTTGTAGAGCACGTGGAATTTGCCGTCACCACATAGAGGGCGGCACTGTTCTCTCTGGATTAAAGATGGCGGATGACAGCTGTCAGAAAAGCATATAGGTTTGTAAAGCGCATAGAATTTACCGCCACCACATAGAGTGCAGCACTGTTCTCTCTGGATTAAAGATGGCGGATGACAGCTGACGAAATTGCCCGCAGCATAGTGCTCAAAGATGGCGGATGACAGTGTCAAAAAAGCACGTGGCTTTGTTTCCCAACAAGAGCACATAGAATTTTTCAAATTGCCGCCACCACATAGAGTGCAGCACTGTGCTCTGTTGATTAAAGATGGCGGATGACGGCTGTCAAAAAGGCGGGTGATAGGTGATGAAATTGCCCGCATGATAGCAGCACGGTGCTCTGTTGATTAAAGATGGCGGATGACAGCTGTCAAAAAAGCACATGGCTTTGTTTCCAAACAAGAGCAGGTGGAATTTGCCGCCACCACATAGAGGGCAGCACTGTTCTCTCTAGATTAAAGATGGCGGATGACAGCTGTCAGAAAAGCATATAAGTTTGTAAAGCATGTGGAATTTACCGCCACCACATAGATGGCAGCACGGTGATTAAAGATGGCGATTGACAGCTGTCAAAAAAGCATGTTGATTTGTAAAGCACGTGGAATTTGCCGCCACCACATAGATTGCAGCACTGTTCTCTCTGGATTAAAGATGGCGGATGACAGCTGTGACGTACCATATTTCAAAGGTAAGTAGCTAAAGAGGGCAGCACGGTGCTCTATGGATTAAAGATGGCGGATGACAGCTGTCAGAAAAATAGCACGTGTAAAGCACGTGGAATTTGCCGCCACCACATAGATTGCAGCACTGTTCTCTCTGGATTAAAGATGGCGGATGACAGCTGTGACGTACCATATTTCAAAGGTAAGTAGCTAAAGAGGGCAGCACGGTGCTCTATGGATTAAAGATGGCGGATGACAGCTGTCAGAAAAATAGCACGTGAATTTGTTTCCAAACAAGAGCACGTAGAATTTGCCGCCACTACATAGAGCGCAGCACTGAGGTTTGCGATGCAAGATGGCGGATGACAACTGTCAAAGGTAAGTAGCTAAAGAGGGCAGCACGGTGATTAAAGATGGCGGATGACAGCTGCACGTGGCTTTGTTTCCAAACAAGAGAACGTGGAATTTGCCGTCACCACATAGAGTGCAGCACTGAGGTTTCGGATGCAAGATGGCGGATGACAGCTGTGACGTACCACATTTCAAAGGTAAGTAGCTAAAGAGGGCAGCACGATGCTCAAAGATGGTGGATGACAGCTGCACGTGGATTTGTTTATCTCGCGCTAGTGAGGTTAAGTTGGTAGCACTAAGGTTTAGACCCGTCAAGATGGCGGCACTGCCGATGACAGGTGATGAATTTACATCTACTACGATAAAGAGGGCAGCACGGTGCTCTCTGGATTAAAGATGGCGGATGACAGCTGTCAAAAAGGCACGTGGCTGTCAAAAAACACGTGGCTTTGTTTACCTCATGCTAGTGAGGTTAAGTTGGTATCACTAAGGTTTAGGCCCGTCAAGATGGCAGTACTGAGGTTAGCGATGCGTTGTTGTCTGTCAAAAAACACGTGGCTTTGTTTACCTCATGCTAGTGAGGTTAAGTTGGCACTACTGAGGTTTAGGTCCGTCAAGATTGCAGTACTGAGGTTAGCGATGCGTTGTTGTCTGTCAAAAAGCACGTGGCTGTCAAAAAGCACGTGGCTTTGTTTACCTCGCGCTAGTTAGGTTAAGTTGGCACTAGTGAGGTTTAGGCCCGTCAAGATGGCAGCAGTGAGGTTAGCGATGCGTTGTTGTCGATGACAGCTGTCAAAAAGCACGTGGCTTTGTTTACAAATTCAAATCTCGCGCCAAAATTCAAATTTCCCGCCAAAATTCAAATTTCCCGCGGGCGGCGGCGGCGGAGGCGGCGGCGGGCGGAGGCGTGCGGCGGCGGAGGTGCCGCAGAACTGTCCAATTATACTACTAGTATGTACTGAATACGACCTACTATATTAACTGTGTAAATAGACGTTAATTGTTTAGATCAAACCTTCTGAAGGGAAGGAATAACCTTCTTAGTCTTTGTTACACCGAGCTCGATAGCTGCAGTCGCTTAAGTGCGGCCAGTATCCAGTAATCGGGAGATAGTGGATTCGAGCCCCACTGTCGGCAGCCCTGAAGATGGTTTTCCGTGGTTTCCCATTTTCATACCAGGCAAATGCCGGGGCTGTACCTTAACTAAGGCCAAGGCCGCTTCCTTATAATTCCTAGGCCTTTCCTATCCCATCGTCGCCGTAAGACATATCTGTGTCGGTGCGACGTAAAGCAAATAGCAAAAAAGTCTTTGTTAGTTCAGCTTCAGAAGTGAGAGGTGAGGTGGTGTGCTTATTCATAAATAGTGGAATGAACTGGGGCTAGTAAAGAAATCATTTGGCTTTGGGACATTTATTTATTCATTTATTTATTTATTTAACGTATGACTTTTAGTGCCGGTGTCTCTAAAGAATATGTTCGGCTCGCCTGATGCAGGTTTTTATTTGACACCCATGGGTGACATGCACGTCTGATAATGAGATACGGGTAGGGCTAAACAAATAATACTCTACTCCTGTCGAATAACACCAAGGGGTCTGCTCAAGGCTTAACATCTCAATTTGACGGACGAATCATCATCAACAACGTCATGTGCCCTCAACACTGGCGGAGAGGTTTGGAACTGATCCAGGCTTTTGGAACGCAGTCTAATAATTATAATTTTCATACCACCCTAGCCGGCCAGCATTCTGAAGGTGACCCTTTTTTTCCACCAAAGGGACTTGAATCGGCTAACCACTGTGCTAGACCATAGATACTTGAAGCCTTAATGATCATGGCCACTAGGCAGGCTGGAACACTGCGAACGGTAAGGAAATCAGTTTGTGAAGTTCAAGATTCTTCAGAATTTAAAGATGTCCGACTCAGTGACTAATTGGTTAGCATGCTGGCCTTTGGTCCAAGGGGTCCCGGATTCGATTCCTAGCCGGGTCGGGGAGTTTAACGTTCATTGGTTAATTCATCTGGTTCGGAGACTGGATACTGAGCCTCCTTCAAGATGATATATCGTTCTGTGTATCGCCCCATCCTCACAAACGCGCAGGTCGCCCATGTGTGTCAACTCGAAAGACCCGCACCAGGACTCTCCGGACGCCATTCGCCATTGTTATTATTTAACAGGTTCGTGTATTGGACCATCCAGCAATTCACTGACACTGAAAAATGAAATAAATAAATAAATAAATAAATAAATAAATAAATAAATAAATAAATAAATAAATAAATAAATAAATAAATAAATAAATAAATAAATGTCCAACCAATGTCCCGTTTCTCTGCGAGGTCGGGTATGAATTGTGATGAATCTTCGTACCGGTAGCGAGTTTTTATGATCAGATGCCTTTCCTAACATCAACCTCGTCAGAGTATTAATGAGATGAAGTGAATGACGAGATATACGATAGTAGGAAGGGAGATGGCGAAACCCAGTGCCGGCACATAGCCTACTCCTGTCGAAAAGCACCAAGGGATCTGCTTAAGGCTTAACGTCGCCATCCGACGGACGAATCGCAATTAACAGCGTCCAAATGAACACTGCGGAGAGGTTTTGGAATTGAATCCACGCTTTTGACACACAATCTACTGATTACAAAGTGTATACCACCACCTCTCCTACCCTCCGGCCAACATTCTGATGGTGACTTTTCTTTCGACAAACGGGACTCGAACCGGCTAATCACCGTGTCAGATCATATAGAAGTGACGCCTTAACGATCATGGCCAACAGACGTGCTTAATAACAATAAACGCAGTGGCGTGCGGTGAACATCTTCATTACCCCAGCTGCAAAAAAGTTTTTAAAATATAAACCTTCGTAGCCCCACTAAACTTTCTAAAGTCAACATTACCACTTTATAAGGCTTCGTTTTCCTGAGAAAGATCTTTCAAGAATATTTTCAACTACACGCTCAGACATACTTCCACATTGATATCCACGACAGTGATGACACCATCATTTTAAACAATGTACCGGTACTTACAGTTTCATCTTCACGCTTCGTGATATTTTGTACAGTCATGGTTTACACAAAAATACTCTTGGACTAACTATATGTTTTTTTACTTAAAAAGCCTAATCAGCAAAATTTAACTGGCATTTTACCGTCACTGAAATTTTATAGTTTCACTCGCATACTGAGTGTACGTGCATCAACGACAATCGAGGGAAAATATTTGTCACGACGTATAACGCACGTTATATTCATGAAGAATGCCACAGAACTCGCGAAACCTTCACCTATAATTCAAGAGGAACACTACAAAAATTCACTATATACCACCATCACAGACATCCAAATACAAAATTATTTTACTTCGCGCTTAACCGAGCTCGATAGCTGCAGTCGCTTAAGTGCGGCCAGTATCCAGTATTCGGGAGATAGTGGGTTCGAACCCCACTGTCGGCAGCCCTGAAAAGGGTTTTCCGTGGTTTCCCATTTTCACACCAGGCAAATGCTGGGGCTGTACCTTAATTAAGGCCACGGCCGCTTCCTTTCCACTCCTAGCCCCTTCCTGTCCCATCGTCGCTATAAGACCTTGTAATGTGTTTATGCTGGGCACCCTACATATTTTTCTGCGGCTATCTCTACACGTGCCATCAATGAATTGCTCGAAGAAACTGTATAGGCCTACATGCCGAAACTCAGGACTAAAATATATTCTTCCATATAACAAGTGATTTCATATTCTGGCTCTATTTTTATTAGCAAGACGATGTGCAAGTGGCTATACTGTTAAGATGTTGATACTTTTCTTGCAGTCTCTAGTGCGTGGCACTGAATATTTCCAGTGTCAAGTATTAAAACTAACATTATCTTACCTAAGCTAGCTGGCCTGTGCCGTAAATTGCTGTCGGGGGAGGGCCTACAGCTCCACCCAGCTACCAGGACAAAGAAGCTTCAAGTGCATGCGTCAACCAAGCGACCTTAAATTTCGCTGGGGTAGCTCTCTTTTGCACCGGCAAGGAAACCCAGCTCACTGGAGCGGATTGTCGAGACAGCTGTAGAGTACGCGGACCTTTTCTTGAGCCCTAGTTCCCATTCAGCACTATGGAGTTTAGGGCTCAAGAAAAGTGTCGCGTACTGTACTTGGCTTAGACGCTCGCAATTTTTTTTAAGTTATAAAAAGCGTTCTAAGGAATCATTAGAAAATGTTAATACAAAGTTCAGTGCACGCCACTGAATAAACGTGCTTAATTATATTATTATTATTATTATTATTATTATTATTATTATTCCCAGAGCATTAGACAAAATATAAAAAGTAGACCTATTTTGGAAGTGCGCGAGATACTTCTGAGAAAGCTGCAAGTGTTCAAAGATTACTACTTGAGACTGTGTGGACATGAAATTCAACTATGTTCTTCAATGGCTTTCGGTGTCCGGCTCCGTGACTAAATTGTTAGTACGCTGACGTTTGGTCCAAGGAGCCCCGGGTTCAATTCGCGGCCAGGTCGGGGATCTTAACTTTCATTAATTTAATTACCCTGGTTCGGGGACTGGGCATTGTGCATAAGAATTTACATACGTAGGGTCCCATCTTCACAGACGCGCAGGTCGCCTATAGCCTGCGGCATCAACTCGAAAGACTCATCTCTGGGGGACAATATAAAAAGCTGTAGCATTTGGCACCTGCCCATAAGATGGTAATCAAAAACAAATAGCTGGATAATAGGTAGTTCGACTTCATAACATAAACAATTGAGAGGGAATCTGCCACCTGGGCGACAGCCTTAAATTCAGATCAGTGGTGAATGATATTATCGGTGTAACATACGGTCATGGGCTCCCGCACGGGGGGGGGGGAGGCTAGACGGAGCACTCCCCCCCCCCCCCGGATGTCTAAAAAGGTCCTTGTTCAATTGTTTAATATCATACCAGATTATTTCATAAACTTAAGCTACTGAGAGTCATTTAGCACCTGTTATAACCGGACATTTCTGTAAACAATTTAATGTTGCTGACTTTATATTGGTCTTTATATTCAAGAAAATTATTAAGGTGCCGCCCCCGCCCCAAGGAAAAGATTCTGCGGGCGCCCATGCATACGGTATTCTATTGTTGAGATTACCGTATATCATATTTCTCAGTACTGGTGCCTTATATAATTTCACTGAAAATCTTGCAACAATAGACCTATTTACACTCATAGGTATATTTCGTTTGATATCGGTACACTTTCCTTTCAACTAGAGGTGGGAAATTCATATGACTAGGCGAGGGCCACCCGACTGCTGCAACCTTGGTCGAGACGTGTGGAATTTCTGGAGACAAGGAAGACAAATATTCTCATAATCTATAGGTTTCCTCTGCTATGATATTTTCCAGAATAGCAGGCTCCATATTTACCAAATAGGAATGAATCGTCAATGGCTTCAATACATTTTCGGCGTTGTATTTTATGACATTTTGTGAAACATTTTTTAAATCCCTCATTTATAAGCATTAAAATCAAATAATATTAATAAATCGTCTGCATGGAACTGGAAGGTAATCTCAACGCAGTAAGTTTTGAAGCGTACTGAAATCCGTTTCAGCAATTTAGGCTACCAGTACTGGCATCTTTGAGCAGTAATACTGGCATAGAAACAAAATTCCGTCACTCCGGCGTCTCTTAAAAAGTACAGCCACTGAAGGAACGTTCAACATAATATGTTATAATACGGCATATATAGGCCTATAAAATTATATGTTATTGTTATTCCTTCGACAAATATCATGACAGTGTTAGGTATGGTACCAACGTTAAGTTGCATAAAAATTGAGAAGTAACGCGATTTACGGATTTAAATTTAGAAAATAGGAAAATAATAGTGCGAAATCTAGTGTATACCGACAATTCGATGGACGCAGAAGTTAAAATATTTACCACGCATATGTCTGTTGATGTTTTGGAGTAAATGAATAACGTACAGAAACAAAGAAAACAACATTGTAAGTAAAGTAATAAGTATATTTTCATACTATAAGTTTCATAGTAGGACCGGAAGTCATGCCTTCAAGCAGGAAATATTACTGTACTTACTTGATGCATTCGTCGTTCATCCGTCAGCTCCAAGTCTCTCCCACAAACTAACGAACCTAACCTTGAAATAAGCTTTAACAGCTGATCCCAGAGGGGGCTCGCGATAAAGAGGAATGAAAGTATTCCTGGAGTTCGAGGTGGGGGATAAAAATAAGCACGTGATGTAGCAGCCTGTTTTCTCTTGTGAGCTGTTATGAGCCACTATGAATTTAGGAACCCTCGTGAGAAGCGACTAAATTTATAATTAACACAATTGCAATATTGTACTCCACGGAAGATGCTATTCTTACTGAGTGAAATACTTTGCAATACCGCTTTTCTAAATCGTTATTGTTGGTGGTAGTGCCGTTATTGTTGATTCACGTTAAGGTTTGAGAGAGCTTGTCCCAAATCTTTAAACCGATGTTTCGCTATCATCAGCTAAGTTTGGTAGGCTATGACAGTTGCGTACCGGTACGGAAAATGGTCAACGAATTGTCGTTTTGCTGACTCTTGTTTTTGGCTACGATAGAGATCAGCCTGAGTTGAATGGCACTATACTACCTCTTTCTTTCCTGTTCGAACTCCCTTGTTCAGCTCAAGTTCTTATCCGCTTCCGACGATTTTAGACGTGCTAGATATAGGGAGTCTTCAGCATGAAAAATCTGCACTGAGCCCCTCTGCAGGTCACATGCCATTATTATTATTATTATTATTATTATTATTATTATTATTATTATTATTATTATTATTATTACGGTACCTTCTTCTTTTGGACTTTTTATAATATAGGAAAGCCAGCCCTGTGGTGTAGCGATAATGTGCCTGCCTCTTTCATGGAGGCCCCAGGTTTGATTCCTGGCCAGTTCAGGGATTTTCATTCTGGACTGAAGGCTCAACCAAGCAATATGGCTGAGTATGCTGTCACGCTGACCATGTGGCTCTCCAGTAGGCCTATCTGTAGGCCATCTGGCTTGCCAGCAGTCATCTTAGCAGGCCAGGGCCCTAATGGCCAGCTGTGCCTTGGGTTTGTTTAGTTTTTAAATATGAAAATGAGCAGAATTGCAATCAAGTGCTAATCATGTTATATAGATCCCAAAATAATCATTATAAAGGTATTCGATAATGCAGTATGGTACAAATTGGACAAAGATATTCAAGATTCTGTACATGATTGAGATCACATACCAAGAAAGAAGGATTTTCTGCAATCTGTTAAAAAATCACTCCGTAGTGATAAGAATCGAGGGCCATGAAAGAGAAGCAACAGCAATCCACAAAGAAATGAAGTAAAAATATAATTTGTCCCCCCTCTCCTTTGTTCAGCATACGTCCACCTATTCAATACTATAGTTAACTATTCAGTTACAATGAGTAGTTATTTAATGCAAACTGAGTTGACCGTGCGGTTAGGCATGCAGCTGTGGGCTTGCATTCGGGAGATAGTGGGTTGGAACCCCACTGTTGGCAGCCCTGTTTCCTGTGGTTTCCCATTTTCACACCAAGCAAATGCTGGGGCTGTACATTAATTAAGGTCATGGCCACTTCCTTCCCACTCCTGGCCCTTTCCTATCCCATCATCGCAATAAAGCAACTTCTGAAAAAAAATTAATTATACAGTAATAATGGCATATGGCCTTTGGAGACGCCTAGTGCTGGTCTCTCGAACCGACACCTAAAGGTGACCTGTGCACCTTGGAGGATGAGGCCCTACCTATGATGAATTCATATGTTCACAAAGAATGTTCACACCCATCACCCAGTCCTCGAATCATAGGAATTAACCAATTATGGTCAAAATCCCCAGCCGCCTGGCCAGGAATCAAATCTGGAAGCCCTTGGACCAAAGGCCAGGATGCTAACCATTTAGCCATGGAGCCAATATTATTTATTAAATGTTAATTATGCATACATGTTTTACCCTATTTTAAGGGCTTCTTCAATGTGTTACATTCTTTGGATTAACATTATAATAAATTCAATGTTAAAAGAGCATATACATTGGCATGGTTATTTCTTGTGAGAATCAAACCACATTTTCTCCAAAATTATGAAAATTGAAGTTTTGATACATTATGAGAAATGTGTATTCCTGTGCCAGAAACATAGATCATGGTGTTCCACAGGGGTCAGTTTTAGGACATTTAATTTTTTAGTATTTATTAATGATATTGTCCAAATTGTCGATGATATTCAAGGAGTGCAATTAATTTTGTTTGCAGACGATGTTATTGTTTTTGTAGGTGATAAAGTTCTGAAGGGTTAGAATTAAAGGCAGGCAATATAGTGAGTAATATCCTGAGCTGGCTTGAAGACAGTAAATTAGTTTTAAGTAAACAGAATACTTCTGTGATTAGGTTTCACCATAAAATTAATCTAAATTTGGAAATTAGTCCAATATCATTTGGAGAGACCATAGTTGAGTACCTCATCATCAGCAAAGTTTCTTGGCTTGTGGATGGATGAATCATTAACCTGGGAAAAACATACAGAGTTTATAGGGAAAAAGCTTAGTAGAATTTATTTCATGATAATATCTTTTGAAAAATGGTTTTAATTTAGAGGCTTGCTGAATAATGTATTTTGCATACGTCCATCCCATACTAACCTATGGAATCATTTACTGGGGGAATTCACGATATAGAGAAGTCATCTTTAAGTTACAAAATAATTAGAGGAATGGCCGGTGTTGGCAAGAGGACAAGCTGCATGACATACTTTAAACTTTATTTTTTTTTACCATTGCCTAGCCTTTATATCTTCCATACACTTGTATATATGAAGGAGAATGTAAACAGTTTCACCATAAACTCCGATGTACATAGGTATAATAGTAGACTAGAAATAGACACAGCCTGCACATAGAACCACACAAAACTAAGCTATATGAATCAAGTTTGAGTTATGCAGGAGTACATTTATTTAATAAATTGCCAGACTACATGAAGCATATAAAACCATGTTCAAAATTTAGGAAAGAATTATTCAAATTTGTTTCTAGCCATTGTTTTTATTCTACAGAATACTTAGTTCCTGAAAATTAACTTATGTACCATCACCATTTTTTTTTTTTTTTTTTTAAACCTGTGCCTCTTTGCCACGTGTCCCATATCACTGTATGATCAGTTGGATGCGATCTTAATACAACATGTTCCATGTTCTAAGGAACATGATAAACTGAGTAGGTTGTGTCTAACTGAAGTTTATTGATATTAAATTCTGTAATAAAGTCAACACTTGGACTCAAAGTGCACTTTCTGTAAGTGCCATGTGGTGTTCCAAGCTAATGCTAACCAGACTGATAATTTCACAGCCTGTAATTGTAGACATTATTATAAGCTTTTGACATTTTGACATGTCAGAAGTCAAGATGAAATTCTTTGTTTCGTAGAGTACTTTGCTCTGCATCTTCAGAAGAAAATCGTGTCTGTTTACAAGCAAGACTCCCCTAATAATGATTAGGGAATTATGTAAGCTATTATTTTCTGACACGGCAAAAGCCCAAAAGCTTATTATCATGTCAACTAGTGTCAGACAATTAGAGCTTCCCATTTGGCAGCCATATTGATTGTTTATGCAATCAACTGTTAGTTCACTGAAGGTGTTTGCATATGTAGTAGTAGTAGTAGTAGTAGTAGTAGTAGCAGTAGTAGTAGTAGTAGTAGTTTTTTTGCGAGGGAGTGTGGAAAATCTTTCATAAGACGCTTGTGAGGGTCCGCACTCAACAAGTGTGTGGAGATTCTTACCCACTAAAAACCACACTCCCTTTTCCCACGACGTTTATCTCCGCGCCGGAAACCGCTCTCGCATTACTTCAGGACGGATGTCGTTCTTAATGCATCTTGTGCTTCATCTTCCTTCTTCTGCTTTACTGTCTGTCGTAATCATCCAGGTCCTTCTTCTTCTGACACAGAATATTTTCTACGTAAACTGCCACCTGGTCCCAAGATTCTTGACTTCGTAGCATTACTGACACGATCCCTTCTGGCGTCATTTCTCCCTGCATAACTTCTAAGCATCTTCTTTGTGGCAGCCAATGAACACACACAAAGAAAGTATGTAATACGTCATCGATATCACCGCAGTATATGCACGCCGGACTAGTTGCTAGCCCTAGTCTATGAAGAAATTTTCGGAAGTATCCATGACCTGTCAAGAACTGTGTGAGATAGTAGTTCACCTCACCATGATTTCGGCCAACCCATACGCCCAGAGAAGGTATCAGTCTTTTAGTCCATTTCCCTCTAGAATCATCTTCCCATCTTGTTTGCCATCGTTGCATTCTGTGACTAAGAGCCAAAGCCTTTGCCCTTTTCCTTCCTAGCTCTTCTTGTGTGAGCCAAATTTCTTGTCTTTCGAAGGCCAACAAGTCAATAGGAGCTACTGCTGCTACTACTAGAATCGCAGGTTCTGATACTGTACGATATGCACAAGCAATTCGTAAAGCTGCTCTCCATTGTACAGCCGCAATTCTTTTCCGATATTTTGCAATTTTTAATGATTCAGCCCAAATTTCCAAACCGTATAACAGTATCGATTGAACAGTCGACATGAGAAGCCGCCTTTTACTAGATTTCGGCCCCTTGATATTTCCCATGAATCTACTAAGCGCAGTCATGGTTATTGCTGCCTTATCTGTTACCCGTTGGATGTGGTCCCAATATGTAAGCTTAGTATCAAGCGTTACACCAAGATATTTTGTGCTCCTAGTTGTTTCGATGGCTATCTGCCCGATCTGCATCAGTACAACAGTATTAATCCTTTTCCTCGTCAGAAGGATAATTTCCGTTTTATGATCTGCGAGTTCTAACTTGTGATTTATCATCCATTCTTTGATATGTCGCATCACCTGATTCAATTTAAATTGAGCCAGCTCTAGGTTACGAGTTACTATCACAGCAGCCACATCATCAGCATAACCCACAAGTTTTACATCTTCTAGCATCTCCAGCCGTAACAAACCATCATACATGATATTCCAAAGGTGTGGTCCGAGAATTGAGCCTTGCGATGCACCAGCTGTGAGCCGTTTTCTTCTCTGACCATCTTCCGTGTCGTATAACAATGTACAGTCTTTCAAATAGTCTCGCAGTATATACATGAGATATTCTGGTAGCTTGAAAGTTTCTTTTAGAGCTTCCAAAATATCACTCCATCTTGCCGAGTTGAAAGCATTTTTAACATCTAGAGTCACAAGAAGCGTCAGCTTTCTAGAGTAATGATTACCCATTTGAGCTCGTTCTGCTGTCTTCGCCATTTATTTCACGGCATCTAGAGTTGAGTGACCTCTGCGAAATCCGTGTTGTTGGTCAGATAGGTCGCCAGCTAATCGGACTGCTGCTAGTATTCTCGGTTGTAATAGCTTCTCTAAACCTTTCCCAGCAGTGTCCAGCATACATAGAGGTCTGTAACCCCCAGTTTTCCCTTTACTGATCAGAACCAGTCTAGCTATCTTCCAACGAAAGCTAAAAATTCCCGCTTTCAAACAATGGTTATACATTCTCAACAGCAGTTGAGGACATAATTCGACTGCCACCTTTAGTACATCTGCTGGAATACCATCTGGTCCAGGGGCTTTCTTATTTCTAAAGGAATTAATTGCTATTATCAGTTCTTCAGTTGTAAAAGGTGGTACATTAACTAGTTCTTTCTTGGCCTCATCACCAATCCTCTCTGCATGATCAGGGAATAGTGTGTGTACTATTTCTTCCATTGTGCGTGGATCCATGATAGGGCTTGACAACATCCCAAATTTCTTCATAACGATTTTAAACCCTAATCCCCACGGATTTTCATCCACTTCCTTAGACATTTCCCACCACTTGTCGGCTTTACTCTTTTTAATTGTATTTTGCACTCTTTTCTTCATAGTCTTATACTCTACTGAGAGAGCTTCATCGTTATGTCGTGCTCTTTGTGTCCTTTGTCTGAGTCGCAGGCATTGTAATTGTACCGGGCGGTACACCTCCACGCCGCGAATTCAAATATTGCGCCAGTTGAAACCTCTCTACAGGAGAAACTCTGAACTTTAAAATCTGTATTAAATCAAAGGTTTCTCGGAAGATGTCTCTACTGTAAATTTTGAAGTGTTCTGAAGGATGTCTATTTCGATTTGTATTTGTTTGCTCTGTAGCAAGAAGTGTGGACATTCTCTTCTAGATGGCACTACCTAAGAACTATAATTGTGCACCCTAGTGCGAAGTGAAGGAACTGTTTTTATTTTGAAGAAATTTGGTATTCATAAGTTTGTTCTTTGTTAAATTTCTTTCAGTCATTTTTTGGATTGGCAGTATAACCCTTCTCTTTCAGCTTGTTTTGAATGTAGCCAATCCCGAATTTCTCTAATTAATTTTTGACCAATAACGTATGTCTTCTCCGATATGGAGAGGTTGCTTTAAGCTATCCAATAAAGTTGACGGGGGTGTGTGTACTCATTCTTGAAAGGTCTCGAATGTTCCATGAGGGTATATAAACTGCTGATTTTCTTGTCTCGGGGCCTCATCGACATCTTGCTTAGTGTGTGATTATGTAGCAGGGGGCGGGAAGCGCCTCTTTCTTCGGGCTGCAGTTCATCCACAAGGTAATGGCCGTTTAATAACTTTATTTCTTGCTAGCTCAGCAGGTTAACCCTCGGGGCAGATTCGAAACTTTTTTCATGTAACCTATCTTTAAAATGTAATAGACATTTGGTAAAATTTCCGTCTATTTAACTACAAATTGGGATAGAGAGTGCCTAACCCTCTCGAGCTCCCACTCATATTGTTTTGAGGTGACTACGTTTTCATAACCGTTTTCCTTCTCATCGTAATGTAATAAAGTTTTCTTATCGTGTCACTTCCTTAGTATGTGATTAGCCCTTGCGTAAGCGGCCTAGTGCCAAGTAGGTTTCAAAAGTGTATTAGGAGTGCAAGCTTCGCCTCCATTCTATTTTGTATTATGGGCCAGTAACTTAACCTGATGTTTTATTTTCCTCATGTAAAGGCCCTGTAGGTTGGGTATCAAATTCCCCTGTCTCTTGGTGTGCCTTAAGGGCAGATAGAAATGAAGTTTGTGGTAACCTTTGATAGGCTTGTCGAATTGAGAGCGGGTCTGCTCTTTTTCTTAACATTGTAATTAGGAGCAAGTGCTCCTTGTACTTAGGGGTTTTATGCCCTTCAGCAATGGTAGTTGTGAGCTGACAGCTCAGGAATTATACTTGGGGCTTGAAGCCCAGATTTTGGTAATAACCCACAAAATCTTGTAATTTCTTAGTACCTGATTTTGGCTTGTTGCTGACTTGTTATTTGTGGAGTTTTGAAAGTCTATATGAAAATTGTTAAACCTCGTTGTCTGTTAAAAATATAACCTTTGTCAAAGTTTTAAATTAACTTTAATTCTGTAGTTGAGACCTATTCCACCCAGCACCTTCTTTCACCTCTGCAAATCCACAAAACATCGTAACAAGTGGTAGCAGAGCGTGGTTGAATGGGTCTCAATTTAGCCCCTTTTGACGGCTAAACATTGCTTTTCATTCGAACTCTAACAATTTTCTCAGTCGCTGGGATTTTTTTTAATTTTTCCAAAATTTTTCTGCCATCATGTCCGACTCTCGCGAGGTCCTCCATCCTTTCTATTTGCGTAAGGAGGAATTACTTTATGAACTATCTATTAGAAACGTTCAATCTGGAGGCACGGTTGCGTTGGATGCCAATAAACTTAAAGATTCCCTTGATTTGCCTATTACCACCCCAACGTTGGTAGAGAAAGAAATTGACGACGCTCTCTCCACGATCAATGACAATACTACTGAGCTAGTATCTGTAGTTAGTTTTTATGAAGAAGGGAATCCATCCCCTAATCAACTTAAACGTGTGCAAGCTCGACTATTTCATTTTTATAATAGACTTAATGATCTATTGTCTCTCAAGTTGAGTGACATTCAGGGAAAGGAGGCTAATGCCCTCATTGAAAACATTTCTAAATTGTCCAGTACTGTCGGTCAATTGCTATCAGGGGTAACGACTCACAAAACTGACCTGCCCATGGCGGTAAACACTGTCAGCGAGGCAACTTCTTCTAAAGGGGAAGAAAATAGAACAGCTGGGGTTACTCAAAAGACCCCTGCCCATCTAGAAACCGGCCCTGATCGTCGGCCCTCAATTCCGCCCTTCTTTTTGAATAATGCTCCCTCCGAGCCTCCGTCACCCCCTAGGCAGTTATTTACTACGTCACCTGGGTTCAGTAGTTTGCCTCATCCATTAGCCATGTTACTTAGGGGTATTTCTAAGTTTTCGGTCAACTCTACCAGTGACGTAATTTCATTCTTAAGGTTTTTAGTTGAGTTTCAGAATCATGCCCTTGTTTTTTCTCTTTCTCCGTGTCAAATTCTGCAGATCATTTATCCCTATGCAATTGGTGTTCTCTCCGACAAGATAGTTAGGGCAATTGCTGAACAGTCATCCATAGAAGACTTCCATGCCCATCTGTTGGCAAATTTTATCCCGCTCGAGCTAGGTCATCGCTCATTCAGAAATACTACTATCGAGTACAGAGACTGGATGAAAATCTTGCGGATTTCATACAAGACATCAAATTCTATACCAGGGCGTTTGCTCTTCATTTTCCAGAAGATCAAATTGTTCATGCTATTGTGGAAGGAATATCACCATCCTATAGGTCATATCTGTGTTTTGCGGCGCCCACAAACCTTTTCCGAGCTAGAAGCATTGGCTGTGTCAGCCGAAGGGGTTAGGTATGTGGACACACTACGTGTCGCGAGGGAGCCCCCTCCGTCATCAAGTAACCTTCAGCCTACACCTCGCCGAACCATCACTGCCCGTAAATGTTATGCTTGTGGGTCGCATGACCATCTTCGGAACAAGTGTCCATCAATTAAATCTAGTGGGACAAGTAATGGAGCAGGGCCATTCCAAGGCTGTTTTAAATGCGGTGCCTTTTCCCATATTGCCAAGAACTGCCCTAATGCTAACAGCACCCCCTCCTGCTCAACTTCGGGTGCAACTTCCACCAACAAGCATAAGTGACTAGTGGCTCCGGCTGTGTCGGCAGATTCATCTTTCCTAGGCTCAGCCCAGGTTAAATCCAGCAAAAGATCGGGGAAATGTCAGTCTTCTAATTTATCATTTGAAGGCCCTAAGGAACGTCTAAGGATTGTGGCGGATTCCCCCGCACCAGTACCTTTCCTTAAAATTGAGGTTAATAATGCGCCTGTAACTGCTCTTTTAGATTCTGGCGGTGTTTGTTCTATTATTTCGGCTGAATGGTATTCGAAATTGAAATCTGTTTGTAAACTTCCTGACTATTGCTCGTCTTCGGTTCAATATGTTTCAGCTAATTCTTCTCCACTAGAAATTTTAGGCTCCTTAAATGCCAAAATTCATATTTCTAAATTTACTTGGAAAGTTAAATTGTTTGTGGCAAAGCACTTGTCTTGCCCCATTATATTGGGAGCCGACTTCATGTCCCATACTGGTCTTGTGCTCGATCTTCAGAGCAAGTCGTGCACATTCAAATTTGCTTCTAATTGTAAAATCCCTTTACTTAAATGTAGTTCTGTGTCATGCTCATCTGTTTCGCCTATCCAGGATGAGATGTTGTTAGATCTTAGACATCTACCTGAGGAGCAGGCTGATAGTATTCGTAAGTTGTGTCAGTCATTTCCAGAGGTGATTTTCTGATAATCTTGGTGTTACTGACCTTATTGAATACAAGATTGAGGTTACGGATTCGATTCCAGTCCGGTTTCCGCCTTATAGGCTGTCTCCTCCTAAAATGAAAGCTTTGAAGGAGATCATCGATCAAATGTTAAAAGATGGTATTATTAGGCCCTCTAAGTCGGCGTATTCATCGCCTATTTTCCTTGTTCCGAAACCCCAAGGTGGCTTCAGGCCTGTGATTGATTATAGGGCTCTCATTCGGAAGGTGGTGTTACAATCTGTGCCCCTTCCTGATCTTCATTCTTGCTTTTCCTGGTTTCGTAAAGCTAAGTTCTTCACCATCTTGGACCTCAACCAGGTTTATAACCAGATACCATTAGCAGAGGAATCCAAGCACCTGACAGCGTTTGCCACGGATTGAAATTTGTATGAATACAACCGCGTGCCTTTCGGGCTCCCCACGGGAGCAGCTGTGCTTACGAGACTGCTGGATAGGGTCTTCTCCGACATCAAATTTGAGTACTTGTACCACTATCTCGATGATGTCGTCGTATTTTCGGAGACCTTCGAAGAACATTTAGATCATCTGAAAGAAGTTCTTAGTCGCCTTCCTAAGGCTGGGTTAACGGTGAAGTTGTCCAAAGTCGCCTTCGCTAAGCCTTCCATGTCATTCCTAGGGCATATTGTATCGCCCGATGGTGTCGCAGTGGATCATTCCAGAACACAGGCCATCCGTGATTTCAAGCCTCCCAAGGACATCAAAGGTATTGCTAGGTTCATTGGTATGGTGAATTTCTTCAGGAAATTTATTCCAAATTTCGCCAATAGAGCAGCGCCCTTGAACTTACTACGTAGGAAAGGCGTCAAATTTGAGTGGGGACCTTCTCAACAAGCCGCTTTTGAAGATCTCAAACTAGCTCTGTGTAATGCCCCTGTTCTTGCAATGCCGGATTTCTCGAAGAAATTCATCGTCCAAACCAACGCATCGTCGTCGGCAGTGGCTGCGGTCCTTCTGCAAGAGACCGAACTAGGGAGGCGACCCATTGCCTATGCATCTAGGACTCTTTCGGCTCAAGAAGCCAAGTATTCCATCTATGAACTTGAGGGTTTGGCTGTCTTGTTTGCGCTGGAAAAGTTCCGCCTTTATCTGGAACATGTCAAGTTCGATTTGGAGACTGATAACCAAGCCTTAAGTTGGGTCTTAGGTAGGCCGCGTCGTACTGGTCGTATAGCCCAGTGGGCCATCCGATTTTCTGCCTTCCAATTTGATGTTAGGCATATAAGAGGTACTGAAAATGTTGTGGCAGACGGATTAAGCCGTATGTTTTCGAATGATGTAGAGCCCCTTGAACAGGTTCATAGTTCTTCACCTCCCGAGTCCATACTACCTGAGGTAAATGCCATTCTGACTGATGCCCCCATGTTATTTAGGGATATTGAAAAATATCAACGTGAAGATCCAGTGCTGGCTCCCATTATGGAAACCCTTTCTTCTGGGGAACATGTTGTCCCTTATGTATTGAGGAATGGTGTTCTATGTTGCCCGTCGGGGCATGATAAGATGATGAAGGTAGTGGTTCCAGCTGTTCTTGTGCCCATGATCTTTAAGTACTATCATGAGACCCCATTGGGGGGGCATTTAGGCATCTTCAAAACTCGTGAAAAGATCCGTGAAAGGTTCATCTGGAAAGGTATGGACGGTGAAATTCGTGAACTAGTAAAGGCTTGTAAATCTTGCTTGCTTAGTAAACCCACCATATCCACCAAGGTAGGCCTATTGTCTTCTCATCAAGCATCGCGCCCAATGGAACGTCTGTATATCGACTATGTCGGACCCTTTCCCCAGTCAAAGGGGAATGCCAATAAATTCATCCTGGTGTGTGTAGATGGCTTCACTAGATTTTCTTGGTTATTTCCGACTAAGCTGGCTACCGCTCAGTCAACTATTTCTTGTTTAAATTCCATTTTTGCTTCTTTTGGTCCGTGTCAATATATTGTGTCCGACAATCCTAAAGCTTTCACTTCCAATCTTTTCCGTAAATTCTGTTTTGATCTAGCCATCTCGCATGTAACAACCTCTGCATACTATCCTCAACCATCTCTGGCTGAACGGGTCAATCGTAATCTGAGGTCGGCTCTTATTGCCTATCATCATGAAGATCATTCTAGGTGGGACACGTCCCTGCATTGGTTAGCTTTTGCTTTGAATTCGGTGGTTCATGAATCCCATAAATTTACTCCAGCTTCTTTGATATTCAAGTTTGTTCCCAACACGCCGCTCTCTAACCTTTGGTCTCTGAGTGATATTTTACCTGAGACAATAGTTCCGGATAACATTAAAGATCTTTGGAAGAAGGCTAAGGCCTATCTTAAAGTGTCCCATGAAAAGGTTAGGGAAAGATATGATCGTGGAAGGAGACCCACCCATTTGAAGGTAGGCGACCAGGTTATGGTCAAGAATTTTGTTCCCGCGGGCAAGCTTGCCCCAAGATTTCATGGGCCGTGTATTATTCTCGATTTCCTCACACCCGTTACTTTATTATTAAGCAATCCAGCCACCGAGAGGATCTTTAGGGTTCACCTTTCGCAGGTGAAACCTGTGTAATTTCCGCGCTAACTTAGCTGGTTTTTATTTTTTTACCTTTTGAAAGAAATCTGAAGGTTTTATTTTGGGTTTCATGATGAGGCCTTCTGCCCTTTGAATCATGTTCTTTGTATTTAAATATTCATTGTGCAACCTCCCCCGTCAGTTAAACTGCTGTCCTGTCCACCTAGGCCATTACCAAGCTCCCGTCTCCTGCTGAACCACACCAGTGGCTAATTAAAATGAAATAAAAACTTCCACGCCGCTGGCCCCTCAGCCTCACCACAAAGACTGTACCCTGAAATCATTATGGTCCAACAAAATTCTGCCGCCGAGATCTTAATGTTTCAGTGCCCCCGCAGCCGTGCGGCGCCGTACCGCCACTGTGGTGGAGTACGGGCTCGCTCTACTCCAGTGAGGTCAACTAGTGTATGGCGAGTCGGAGTCCTCCTTCCGGCCAAGGCTGATGTGCGGCGCACCACCTGCTAACTGCCGGCGGACTGTAAACAATCGTCGCGTGTGCGGCGTGCTTCACCACCACTACCCCTCTCATAGTAGCGGGAGAGGTGTATCTCAGGGTACTGGAGGGGTCCGAGCGGCCTCCTCTGGACAGAAGCAGCGGCGGCTGGTCTGGCCGTCAAAGTAATCGGCAACTATTGTATTTATGCAGCTACGTGGACATGCCATATCCTCAATTACTACGTTCTTGGATTCAACATCAACATCTGGTGGACTTAGAAAAAAAATTTTTTCTCTTTTCTTCTTCCAAGAATTAAAGTTTTCCTTTGGAATTCAACTACTACAACCATAGAGACCTTTCATCAAAAGCTACTACTAAGAAATTCGAAAACTGGATTTTATTTAATCCCACTTATATCAAATAACTTCTGAGACCTTCGACTACTGCAAAATTAGATTTCTCTCTTCTAAATTCTGCAACTCATCAGCAAAACTTGGACCTTTTTGTAACAAATTTTTTGTTTTCTCCTGTGTCACCCCTTGGAAGGACTTTTGGGGGGGAGGTCTGTACCGGGCGGTACACCTCCACGCCGCGAATTCAAATATTGCGCCAGTTGAAACCTCTCTACAGGAGAAACTCTGAACTTTAAAATCTGTATTAAATCAAAGGTTTCTCGGAAGATGTCTCTACTGTAAATTTTGAAGTGTTCTGAACGATGTCTATTTCGATTTGTATTTGTTTGCTCTGTAGCAAGAAGTGTGGACATTCTCTTCTAGATGGCACTACCTAAGAACTATAATTGTGCACCCTAGTGCGAAGTGAAGGAACTGTTTTTTTTTGAAGAAATTTGGTATTCATAAGTTTGTTCTTTGTTAAATTTCTTTCAGTCATTTTTTGGGTTGGCAGTATAACCCTTCTCTTTCCACTTGTTTTGAATTTAGCCAATCCTGAATTTCTCTAATTAATTTTTGACCAATAACGTACGTCTTCTCCGATATGGAGAGGTTGCTTTAAGCTATCCAATAAAGTTGATGGGGGTGTGTGTACTCATTCTTGAAAGGTCTCGAATGTTCCACGAGGGTATATAAACTGCTGATTTTCTTGTCTTGGGGCCACTTCATCGACATCTTGCTTAGTGTGTGATTATGTAGCAGGAGGCGGGAAGTGCCTCTTTCTTCGGGCAGCAGTTCATCCACAAGGTAATGGCCGTTTAATAACTTTATTTCTTGCTAAGCTCAGTAGGTTAACCCTCGGGGCAGGTTCGAAACTTTTCTCATGTAACCTATCTTTAAAATGTAATAGACATTTGGTAAAACTTCCGTCTCTTTAACTACAAATTGGGATAGAGAGTGCCTAACCCTCTCGAGCTCCCACTCATATTGTTTTGAGGTGACTACGTTTTCATAACCGTTTTTCTTCTCATCGTAATGTAATAAAGTTTTCTTATCGTGTCACCTCCTTAGTATCTGATTAGTCCTTGCATAAGCGGCCTAGTGCCAAGTAGGTTTCAAAAGTGTATTAGGAGTGCAAGCTTCGCCTCCATTCTATTTTGTATTATGGGCCAGTAACTTAACCTGATGTTTTATTTTCCTCATGTAAAGGCCCTGTAGGTTGGGTATCAAATACCCCTGTCTCTTGGTGTGCCTTAAGGGCAGATAGAAATGAAGTTTGTGGTAGCCTTTGATAGGCTTGTCAAATTGAGAGCGGGTCTGCTCTTTTTCTTAACATTGTAATTAGGAGCAAGTGCTCCTTGTACTTAGGGGTTTTATGCCCTTCAGCAATGGTAATTGTGAGCTGACAGCTCAGGAATTATACTTGGGGCTTGAAGCCCAGATTTTGGTAATAACCCACGAAATCTTGTAATTTCTTAGTACCTGATTTTGGCTTGTTGCTGACTTGTTATTTGTGGAGTTTTGAAAGTCTATATGAAAATTGTTAAACCTCATTGTCTGTTAAAAATATAACCTTTGTCAAAGTTTTAAAGTAACTTTAATTCTGTAGTTGAGACCTATTCCACCCAGCACCTTCTTTCACCTCTGCAAATCCACAAAACATCGTAACATAATAATAATAATAATAATAATAATAATAATAATAATAATAATAATAATAATAATAATAATAATAATAATAATAATAATAATCCTTACTAAGTGATGTGATTGGTTACTCCAAAGGATGAGAGGTGTTTATTTGACTATTTGCTTCCTATTAATATGTCTTGCTACATGTCTCTTTGTCTAGTCTTAGAAGCCTGTAGCAGAGAAAATAAGAATTCTTTAATGTTACGTATGCTATTAAAGTGGTTTTGACAGTATGCACCAAGAAGCATTGGAAGTGTGGAGCTTGTCTTTCCAGTGACAGGCTTCTGATACACCATATTTGCTCGCATATAACTCACAATATTTTGACCAAAAATAAGTGTGAACATTGTTGGTGCGTGATATATGTCGGGATTTGTGTGCAAAAGATGGTATTCCAAGAAAAAAAGACCCATAAAATTTGCATTAGGCCATTGAAACAAGATAACTGGCATACTTAAACTATTCATTGTCACTGCCTTCAGTCTCCAAGCTATTCTCTTGTGCATCATTCTGGCCACCATCCCATAGTGAATCATCCTGACTTCCGTCCAGTGCATTTGCAATGCCCGTCTTCAAAAAATCTTCACAATAACGTCTGTTGACACCATAACTCATGCCCGCATAGTGCAATCACACACGAGTTCAACTGATGGCCTCTTTATTTTGCCTGCTGGCATCAGCTCATGCTCCCCTCCTGCCGTCTATTCGGCGTACAATTTACTTATGCTGTTCTTGAAGGACTTATTGGCGGAAACATCTAAGGGCTGTAGACAATGTGTGAGTCAATTTTCATTTCTTGAAGACATTTCTTCGTGTCCTCCACAAAGTGTCCGCAGAAACTGTCTCACACTAGCATTGCTGGGCGTCAGAGCACAGTCCCTGGCCATGCTGGACAAGAGCTGTATCCATCCATACTTTCTCTTAAAACAGTATATGAATGCTTTTGGGAAACTTTGCTTTAGGCACTGTTTTACCTTTGAAAATAATGTACGGTGGCAATTTTCTTCCATCTGTGGTTCTTGCTAGCATGACAAGTAACGCTGTTTTTCACACCCAGTTGTATGTACAACCACGCTAGATTCTCCCTTCTTGTTGGTGTTACATGGCATGTCGATGTTTATTGGGGTTTGATCTTCATTGCCAATTTGAGATAAGAGGTAGTTGTTTTTTCTTCCACATAGATTTTCATCACCATGTGATAGCAATGATACTGGGCGAGGTGGCGGTGCGGTCAGGGGCACGCGGCTGTGAGCTTGCACCCGGGAGATAGTGGGTTCGAATTCCACTGTCGGCGGCCCTGAAGATGGTTTTCCGTGGTTTCCCATTTTCACACCAGGCAAATGCTCGGGCTGTACCTTAATTAAGGCCATGGCCAGTTTCTTCCAACTCCTAGGCCTTTCCTATCTCATTGTCACCATAAGACCTATCTGTGTCGGTGTGACGTAAAGCAATTAGCAGAAAGAAAAAAAAATCTATTATTTTGTTGCTGAAATCACTTGGCATTCTCTGGCAGAGAGATGTTCGCCTTCGCAGATACAATCCCTTTTGTGTCATGAGTCTACGGATCCAACCCTGGCTCACTTTCAGGTCTAAATAGCTGATTCCTCCTTTAATTGCTAATTTGCACACATTAAAATGTAGCATTTCATGCGAGATACTAAAGCCATCACTTTGCAACTCTGTAAAGTAATGAAGCAACTTGTCTTCTAGCTCAGGAAACTTACCAGTTTTCAGCCATCTGAATGCCTTAGATGTTCAGTTGGTGGTTTCTAGCGCAGCTTTCTGTTTACGTCAGTAGCAAACATTAAACTCAGTCGCACTGAATTCTCGACCGGCAGCTCTGTTACTATGTTCATCAGCATATTTTATCACTTTGAGTTTAAACCCAGCCATATAACTCCAATGTTTCTCCATAAGTTAAAGATCAACCTACACAAGAAAACTTAACTATGAAACAAGAATGAAAAGTGAAGACAGAATACTGTTTCTTGTTGACAATACAACAGATAGACGATACCTAATACCATGATCACTTGACTGCCTGGACAGAGAATCACTCGCAGTTCACGTGATCAGCTCTGCCGGACAGGTAGCGATAAGCATATTGACAAAGAGTGAGGGGGATGGCTGAATGTGACTGACTAGCTAGGAATGAGGCCTTGGGGCAGGGATTTGCGAGATAGGTATTTTTGTTACAACAGCTACCCTCAACCGTTCTGCAGGTAAAAAGAAATGCGGATTCTCCATGTACTGTAATGTACAAAGTACCGTAACAGCAATTGGTACACTCCCAATATTTGATGTAGGCACGTCCATGGAATACCCAAACTTTATTTCGTGTATGTACCATATGTCTTTATGACAACATCAGAAATTAATGCAAGTTACGTGCGGGGATTTTTTCCTGCAGTTTCAAATGTTTAAAATGGGGCGCGAGATATACATGGTGGTGAGTAATATATGAACAAATTTGGTATTTATTTTTCTCTAGAAAAGTTAATTGGCTTCATCAAGAGAGATATCAAGAAAAACAAGGTTCTTTGAACATGTGGAGAAATAGTGATCTGGGTATCAAACCACTCAACATTCAAACAGGTGTATGATATCAGAAAATCCATTGAGGGTCTTGTAGGCTGAGAACCTAGATGTTAGGCTCCTTTAAACAACAAGCTTGATGATGATGATGATGATGATGATGATGATGATGATGATGATGCTTGTTTAAAGGAGCCTAACATCGAGGTCATTGGTCCTAAACAACAAGCAAGCAAGCAAGCAAGCAAGCAAGAGGTTGTTGCAGAGAAATGTGCATCAAAGCATTTTTCATATTTTGAGGATGGAAAGAATCATTTTCAAATGATCCAAATCAAACAGTTTTGCTGTGTGTGATGAGTCTCATTTCACAACTGATTTTGGCTCTTTCAGGAGTTTATTCATGATCTCATGCAACTACATTAACATTCCCCTTACGGAAGTTCTGAAAACCAACAAAGTTACGCAAGGATGGAAAACCCTCTTCAGGGCTGCAGACAGTGGGGCTCGAACCCACTATCTCTCGAATGCACGCTTATAGCAAGTTGACCCTAACCGTACGGCCAACTTCCTTGGTAAATTCATTAATATCTATCTCCGTTATCATAGCTGGTATGATAAAACTGTATAACCCCCCCCCCCCATGGCACTGCAGCTCTGAAGGGCCTTGGCCTATCAAGCGACCGCTGCTCAGTCCGAAGGCCTGCAGATTACGAGGGGTCGTGTGGTCAGCACGACGAATCCTCTCGGCCGTTATTCTCGGCTTTCTAGACCGAGGCCGCTGTCTCACCATCAGATAGCTCCTCAATTCTAATCACGTAGGCTGGGTGGAGCTCGAACAAGCCGTCAGATCCAGCTAAAAATCCCTGTCCTAGTCGGTAATCGAACCCGGGGTCTCTGGGTAAGACGCAGGCACGATAAAACATTAGAAGACATAAATGATCGGAAATTGCATTCTCTTTAACTTTTGTTTTGTAGTATTCATTAATAGGATCAGAGAGAGAGAGAGAGAGGGGGGGGGGGGGGGGGGGCAGGGAGAAAGCATTTATTTACAAATGTACTGCTAGTTGCCACAAGACACAGTCTACTAAAATACATCAAGATTGACAATCTATTGTGAACACGTTTTTATTTGACAAGACATGGTAAATTACTTTCTTTCCTCATTTCTTCACATGAATGTGATGGTAGATGACGGCCACAGAGTTGGCGATGATGATCTCCATAATCAAATTAGATCTCGACGTGAAATACCCAATGTTACGAGAACTTGGGTCACGGATTGTTACATAGATGTTTGAGAATTACATTTTAGGCCTTCCACTAAACTACCATTGTACCCAGTGTGAATAAAGTTCTTTATAACCTAGACTGTAGTTCTTTTTACCCGAATTTACATAACAGAAATTAAAATTAAAAACTGCATTGTAGTCCCCATAGTACAAAACATGGTAAGACCGAACGGCTGTGGTAATTTTCTCCTCCATTCCTCAACTAACTACGAGGCACGTGCGCAGGAAACTGTGTTTCGAAGACTGCGCGTGGTAGGCGGAAGTAGTTGCATAATCGGCCTGCTCTGCTCTGTCCTGCCCTGTCTGTCAACTTGCGATGGTGCAATGATTTGTGTGGATTACAAAAATCTGCTCTGCGCTGCGCTGCTTTAGCTGCTTTGCCTGCGTCCCAATGTGCACCCGGCCTAAAGAAAGTCTTTGATGGGAAACCAGAAGGACGTCGTATGAGGGGAAGACCAAGGATCAGATGGGTGGATAGCATGGAAGAGGATTTGAGATGGATGATGAGAGTTAGAAGATGGAAAACCAGGGCAATCAACAGAGAAGAGTGGGTGGAAATTGTCCAGGAGGCCAAGGCCCTACAGGGGCTGTAGCGCCAAGGAGTAAGTAAGTAAGTAAGTATGTTCAAATACATATTAGTAATGTTGAAGGAAACCATTTTGTGAAGTGGTTGCAGATTGAATTTATTTAAGGTTTCAGAGACATCAATTGAGTTTTTTATTGGGTAATTATTGTGGAATTTATAGTGTTTTTAATAAAATTATGAAGAAATTTTGATGTTTTATAAGTCTGACTATTTGTGCTGCTGATAATAGGACGAATGTATCTTTGGCAGAGATCTGGCAGTAGGTAATTTGGGATTCATGCTGATGAGTTTGATATTCTTGTTCATTAAATAAAAGAGTTGAATTTTTAAGAAGTGTTTTTAAACTTCATTGGGTTTTCATTATGGGGTCATTGGTGATCATGGTATAGGTTTTGTCTGCAAAGAATTCTTCTGTTTTGTTACTATGATATTGTTTTTGTTTATTTTGGGTCTCAAATCTTGAGTCTGTTTTAAAATGGTGGAATTATTATTTTTAGCTATTTCTTTAACAAGGGAGGGTAATTTCTTTTTTAATTCATATCTAACATTGTTTTATCTTTCAACAAGCTGACATTAGAATGCTACAACATCGACGCAGCACTCCAGCACCACAATATTAGTGTATACAAAAGAAGATAGTTAATGACACTATTACAATTTTAATGCACCACCAAAAATATAGTACTCAGTAATAAGCCTTCAATTAAGAATAAAACAATAAAATAACTTCTGCCTTCAAAAGTTGAAAAACACCGAATTTTATCAACCTTTGAATGAGAACTAATCAGTAGATCTGGGCCCTGTTTCATAAAACATCTTTCACTAATATTATTAGTAAGAAACCAATAATATTAACTAATAATATTAGTATTATGTTTCATAAAATTATTAGTTAATAATATCAGTTATTAGTTTATGAGTCAAAATTATTAGTAGATGTTCCTAATAATTTTAGTAAATTGTTTCATAGACAACACGACTAATAAAAGTTACTCATATTATTAGGATTATTTCCATGAGTGTATTTTGACTCATAATTCATATTATTAGTGAAATCAAAGTGAGCGGTACCGGTATTTTAATATTTTGGCATAAAATCATGAAGACCACTGAAATGGTCGACTCTGTTTCAAATAGTAATAAGGAACGAGTGTAGGTATTCACCGTTCAATAAATGTTACGTCAAACATGTGAATAGGCATAGATATCAAGGATAATTTTTATAAAAAACCACCTATTCAATACTTCCCATGTTTAATGTTTAATGTAAACGTGGGAAGTATTGAATAGGTGGTTTTTTATTAAATTATCCTTGATATCTATGCCTAACGTCATCTTCAATACAGAACAATAATGAGAGTTGTTACTTGTAAACATGTGAATACCGGTACAATGGGAGATTTAGGTTAGATTGCATAACTTTTGAGTATTTGCTTGATAGGATTTGTAGGTAACAGAACGTTCCACTGCAGGGAATGAAGCATAACCTTAAAATAGCAGCTTCGCATTGCACTCCACCGGTTGGTAGTGATACACAGTATCAATGTGTTTCTCTAGTGCAGTTCTGCTCCAACACTCCAAGTATCTTTTAAAATCTTGGCTTATATCACCAGTAAACCAAGATGATGCTGGTGATGATTATTGTTTTAAGAGGAAGTAGGCTACAACTAGGCAACCATCATCTATAACAACACTAATCAGATAGAAAAATGGAAAGGATCCGACATTTTGAAAAATGAAGGTATCGGCGAAGGAAAGAGAAGGGCCACGAAGGGCATGAAAATGAAAGACTCTCTCGGCCTCAGAAAAGAACAAGAGTTGAACAAGGGAGGTCAGAAGGGTAGATGAAAATGAGCCTGCCAGAAGTAAGTTGAAGCAATGGCAGGACTCATCTCAGTGCCCCATGTTCACCAACACACGCTCCCAAGTTGAGCCCTGGGACCCCTTTTAGTTGCCTCTTACGACAGGCAGGGGATACAGTGGCTGTTATTCTACTGCCCCCACCAACAGGGGTAGTAAACAAAGATTTTGCTAGTCCATCTCAGAGATTTTTAAGAGCACATGAAATAAAAAAGTAAAAGGGACAAGGAGGGTTATAGTGTGCAAAAGGCTGCGAATAGTTGACTCTTTAACTCAATCACTTTCCGCAAAGTAATTTTCTTTTTCACATTATTTTCACTTCTTTAATCCATTTTCATATGTATTGAAGTCATAACAACGAAAATATATTATTAAATAATATGTCAAAACATTACGTGTTGGAATGCATTTCCTTTTTAAATCTTGCTTAAAAATGTTATAACTCACTTCAATTTTACCAAAGTTTATTGTGTCATATAGGTTAATTAATCACTTTTTACTCTTGACCAAGACATTATTAATCATTCTCATGTCTAATTAAGTTCCTTAAATAATGAATATACATCATGTTAATGTTTTAAATTATAAGAATTTTTAGATTATGTCATAGCTAAACAGGCACCTGTTTTGGTATTGTGGTGATAAGGCTGATGATGCCCTTTAAAAGGGGCGAAACATGTCCCATGTTTATTGTTTAATGAGGAAGGAACATTAATTTTATGATTGATTGTATTGAATAGGTGGAAGATAACACACAATAAAATTTTACACATTTAAAAGAACATACCGCTTAGTCGAGCAGCTTGTCTCCTTTCTCCCAAGTCTTCCCAGCCCAAATTTTGCATCATTTCTGTAATGCTAATCCTTTGTTGGAAATCACCCACAACAAATCGAGCTGCTTTTCTTTGGATTCTTTCCAGTTCTTGAATCAAGTAATCCTCGTGAGGTTCCCATACACTGGAACTATACGCTAGTTGGGGTCTTGCCAGACTTGCATGCCATCTCCTTTACATCCTTACTACAATCCCTAAACACCCTCATACCCTTTATTTACAATTATTTGATGGTGGAAACTTTAAGAGAATATGCTCTTTTCTCTTCCCATCTAACCTAAATGGTGGATCCATGGCCGATGCCCTTTTTGGTGGCAAAATCGTGGGACGTTGACCTGGAGCTGATGAAGTAGATGGAGCTGAGATGTCGGAGAGAGGTGACTGTACTTGTATGTTGGGTTCACTTTTTTCCTGGAGCAAGTTCCTAACTACTGTCTGCATGAAATTCAGAGATGTTTTTGATTTTTGAGGATTTGAGTTCTGGAAGAGCCGAAATGCGTTAAAAAGTGAACAGTACAGTAAATTTTTTAAAAAAAACTTTTTTTGGCCACTTTATAGTTTTCCTTATGAAAGGATAGAGCGCCAAGTACTGGTCTGCAGTATCAACACCATGCTTGTGTTGATTATAGTCAGTCACAGACTCTGGTTTCATTTGTATTTTTCCAGATTTCTTTGTTTCGATCATTTCTGCCGAGTGGATGGTAGTTACCATAGTAATAACCTTTTTGTCCCTCCAAGAAACAAGCAACACATCCTCGTCCCTCCTGAAAGTCATTTTCCCCCGTTTGAGAATTGCCTGGTGTTCCTTTAGATCTTTTGGTAAACCCCTATTTGACCGTATTGTTCCACATATGGCAGTGTTCTGTTCCCGTAATTGTTTCGCGAGTCCAGCGCTATTGTAATAATTGTCCATATAGACTGTATACCCCTGGCCAAGATAATTTTAAAGTAGCTGAAAAACTGTGCTTTGTAAATTCGCACCACTTGCATCATATATCATGAGTTTACAGATGTACCCCATGTTAGACTCTCAAACCATCCTCACTAAAATGCCATATTTTATTATTTTACCGGGGTTGTACACGTGGAACCTTAGGCGCCCTCTCCAGGCTAGCATTCCTTCGTCCAGAGTAATTTTCTGTTTGGGGGTATAAAGCTCTGTAAATCTGTCCGAAAGTTTCTGTAAAATGGGTCTGATTTTATACAATCTGTCAGTGCTGTGCTCGTATTCGCTGCTGTCACTAAAGTGGAGAAATGAGAGGATACTTTCAAAGCGATTTCGTGACATTCTTTTTGAGAAAATAGGAGTAGAGAAAATTGGATCTTCTGTCCAGTACATTCTGAGAAATGGTTCACTAATGATGCCAGTATTGAGCATCAAACCCAGGAACTGTCTCATTTCTGAAACAGTCACCGGACTCCACGTTTGAGCAAGAGTGTTTAGAGAAGGGGCGCGGCGCAGCTCTGATTACGTGACTCGCATACAGATTTGTTTGCTCGCATAGGTATTCGAGAAATTTAGCTGCGAGAAATAGATTTACAAATGAAATTTCGTTAGTGTTTTCTGTTTCAGTATTTATACCTGGTTTAGCAGTAAATGGGATCGCAGGGGGGCAATATAAAGGCGAACATTCAGGTACCGGTACTGTGTTTTCTGTCACGTGTCCAGGAGAATCGTCTTCACTGTCATCACTGTCACTTTCCATTTCACTTAGTTCAGGTATCAGTTCATCATCTGAGTCTTCATTGAAAAGGATGTCGGCAATTTTGTCAACACTTACATTGTCCCTACACGCCATGGTTATAATTCAGAACGCGACTATACACCCGCTTGTGCAATCACAAACCAACTACACAGCTAGTTGGGCCAGTGCTAGGCTACCTTCAGAAACAAAACAAACAAAATAAGTGCCATGGCCATCTGGTTTCTGGTGAGTAGAAGCATTCATAAGGGTATTACCTTCATCTCTCTCACACATATTTATGACCAAAATAGATCCCAGCTGCATAGAAACGGCTCCAATTCAAGGTTGCGCTTATCCGGGCTAACTCAGATACGGTCCACAGCATGGTCATGCGCTATAGGCAATAACTGGGATACGGGCGTGAATGTGTTAAATTCAGACCTTCATTATTGGAGAAGTCTTCCCCGTGAACAGTCAAGATTTTCTTCTCAAGATGCGGAGCAAAGCTCTCTGCAAAATGTAAAGAATTTCACCTTGTTTTCTTGACATGGCAAAAGCTTATTATGTCTACAATTATAAGGCTTGAAAGCATCAATCTAAACAAAGTCACTGAACAGTTGGATGCAAATATGGATGACTAGCTGATGTACCCGTGCTTCGCTACGGGATTCTCAGAAAGACTGACTTGGTGGTTTTCCTAACTTAATTCAACATAGGTCATTACAAAAACGTCAGTAGGAATGTAGCGATTGAAAGCAATGTTATGATAAAAAATAATCGATCAAATGAAAAACCGCACACTTTCTCACTTTCAACAAAGAGTACTACGGTGCCGATCTAACAGTCCAAAGTTCCAGAGCTGGAATAACCAGGTTGCAGACTGCCGTGAACACTCCTCTGTCATTATTCCATTAAATATGCACACTACTCATTACAATCAGTGGCTCAGAGTAGGGATTGAATAGCTCGAATACTATGATGAACCACTGTGTTAAGTACCAGATATATCAGAAAATGTATGAACCAGAGGAATGGCATGCTAAAGAAGAAAGTTATCTTACACCCCAGCTACTTCCCGCCAATATACAGGCAGGCTGTTACAGTCGGTATGACCAAGCGTGTTGGCCGTGTGGTTAGGGGCGCGCAGCTGTGAGATTGCATCCGGGAGATAGTGGATTCGAACCCCACTGCTGGCAACCCTGAAGATGGTATTCGGGAGATGGTAGGTTCGAGCCCCACTGTTGGCAGCCCTGACGATGGTTCTCGGTGGTTTCCCATTTTCACACCAGGTAAATGCAGGGACTGTACCTTAATTAAAGCCACGGCCGCTTCCTTCCACTTCCTAGACCCTTCCTATCCCATCGTCGCATAAGACATATCTGTGTCGGTGCGACGTTAAGCAAAAAAAAAAATGGTATTCCGTGGTTTCCCCATTTTCACACCAGTCACACCAGGCTGTACCTTAAAGCCAAGGCCGCTTCCTTCACACCACTATTCATTTCCTATCCCATCGACACCATAAGATCTACCTGTGTCGGTGCGACGTCAAGCAAATTTTAAAAAATCTCGGTACGTTGCAGTAATCCTATCTATCGGGGATGAGAGGAAAGAGAAGGCAAAAAGCACATCACAACAAACAATGGTCAATGTAGTGTTATTGTTGATAAAGTTTATGAGCTTTCTATATTGCAGGCCTTCACATTAATTTTCTTTCTACTCTGTGATATTAGGGTGTCTTACAAAATTATTTATATCGTAGACTGTAGTTCCTTATTCTCAGACTTAACATACTGATTTTCACTAAATTCTGCTTTCCCAAATTCTCGTGACTCGGCGCTGATATGGACTTAGTAACAAAAATCCAAATTCATGAATATCTCCGATTATATGCGGTACGGTAACAATGCATAAGATGTAAGTGATCAGAAATTTAATAACTTCTTACATAACTATTACTAACTTACGACATAACTAAAGTTAGGTTAGTTATGTAGTATTTATGGATACAACCACTAATAACATAAATAACTTATTTGAGAATTACATTTCAAACCTTCCCCTTAACTACCATTTCACTCAGCGTGAACAAAATAATTTGTAGCCTAGATTGCAGTGGTTCATCACCCATCATTACATACCGATTTTCATTAAATTCTCTTCAGCCGTTTTATCGTGATGCGTGTACATACATACATACATACATACATACATACATACATACATACAGACAGAAATTACGGAAAAGTACAAAATGCATTTCATTATCACTGTGGACATAACCGACACAGAAATACCATTCTTTTCAAATTCTGAATAATGTACAGACAAAACTCTTATTTTATATATATAGATTTATCGATACGACCACTAATAACATAAATAACTTATTTGAGAAGTACATTTCAGGCCTTCCCCTAAACTACCATTTCACTCAGCGTGAATAAAATAATTTATAGCCGAGCTTGTAGTGGTTTATCACCCGACATTACATACCGATTTTAATTAAATTCTCTTCAGCCGTTTTCTATTGATGCGTGTACAATCACACAGACAGACAGACAGACAGACAGACAGACAGACAGACAGACAGACAGAAATTACGGAAAAGTAAAAAATGCATTTCTTTGTTACTGTGGACATGACAGATACAGAAATACCATTCTTTTCAAATTCTGAGCAATGTACAGGCAAAACACTTGTTTTATATATAGATTACATTTCAGGCCTTCCCCTAAACTACCATTTCACTCAGTGTGAATAACATTATTGATAGCCGAGATTATACCGACCTATTCCCCAACTTTGCATACCAATTTTCGTGAAGATACAACTACTAATAAAATAAATATTTGACAATTAAATTTTAGGCCTTCCCCTAAACTACCATTTTTCTCAGCATGTATAGCCTATATTGTAGTGACTTATTTTCCATCTTTGTCTAGCGATTATCATTAAGACACGACCACTAATAACAAATATTTGAGAATTAAATTTCAGGCCTTCCCCTAAACTACCATTTCACTCAGCGTGATTAAAATAATTTATAGCCTAGATTGTAGCGGTTCATCACCCGACTTTACATTCCGATTTTCATAAAATTCTCTTCAGCCATTTTCTCGTGATGCGTGTACATACATACATACATACATACAGACAGACAGACAGACAGACAGACAGAAATAACGGAAAAGTAAAAAATGCATTTTCTTGCTACTGTGGACATGACCGATACAGAAATACCATTCTTTTAAATTCTGAGCAATGTACAGACAAAACTCTTATTTTATATATATATAGATGAGGGACAAGCATGAGCACGTTGAAAAGTGCAGACTTCCACTTCGAGATTCATAACTCCTAAACGGTGCATGATATTAACAAACGGTTTGTGCCATCAGGCGCCTCATTTATCGCTCTACATGTTGCTTTTTATACCATTTCCTCGTATCGCCCCTATTTAGTGAGTAAATTGAGTTCAAAATTTGAATAGGGTGAATTTTGGGTACATTTGTAACGTTTGACATTACTTTTTGCCTACATATGTATAAGCTAGAATCATGAAATTTGGTCCTCATATGGCCCTTGACTGTGCCAATGTGCGAACCCAACTTGATGATCCTATCGTTCATATAACTGTGTCAAACAATGAAATATACTTGTAAAAATCACCAAATTTACGAAGAATCCAGAAATACGGCCAAATCTAACGTATAAGGCAGAGATACGACAAAATGTCATAGGACCAAAGTTGTAGATCACTCCAAATTGAAGGGGGATTGTGCTATCCGTTTTGTGATTCGACTTACCGTTTAGCCAACAAATAGCTCAAAAGGAATGTCTGCACAGTCATTAAAATTGCCTCCATATTTCGATATCTTTGGGGGGTAAGAAGTGAAAAATTTGCACATCTTGGAATTTTTCCGTCAGGTAGGGACCAAAAGCTATAATTTTACCAAATTTCAATTTTCTACCTCGTCTGGCAGGTTGTGCCGCCATCTTGATTTAGGGGGATGGGGGATAAAAATTAGGAAATTCTCAAAAATTTTTAAGCCCACGAAACCTATAGGTTGTCGTTTTGGATAAATTAGACGACTGCGTTCTTATGCTGAGCCCAAAATTTGAGGCCCCCCAGCGTGCCCCCTTGAGGGAATTTTGAGAATTTTTTATTTTTCTAGGGATCCTGGGGTAATCAGATTCTCCCGTACCAAGTTTCAATTTTCTGAAATTTCTAGAAGTGCCTCATTAATTCAAGTCTTTTTTCATTTTTAAATATTTATATATACATCGCCTCAGACCGACTTGCTCATATATATATAGATAAAGGAATCTGAATGCTAATGGGGGCAAGGTTACCCAGTAAATTTAGTTACATCAGTAGTGAGAATTGTCTTTTATTTCAAACAGCTTGTACTATTCCATTCAATATTTACAATATTATCTAGGACTCCAGGAAGTATGCTACCAATTAATACTTAGTGCATACCCTTGTCGACTAATACAAAAGGATTACAAAATAAATTTACAAATTTCTAGGTGTATATTTTTTATCCTTTTGAACTTGGAATGTATTCAAAACAAGCCATAAATAGAGAACTGTGACATTCTGACATATACAATACACTGAGGAATATTTGATAAAAAATAACTTTATTTACAGATTTATTGCAATATATTTTTTAATCACAGCTTAATGGAAGTATATATTAACACTTTCAATCAACTTGGCCAATTTTAATGAGGTTCAAGATGAAATTTACTCAATAAAATATCACTCTGGTAATAAAAGAAAAAATCTTTAAGTCATCAAAATCCACGAGCAGACTCTTGTAGAAGAGAGGGAAATACTATATCCACTTAAAATGTAAGATCTGAAACTAGGATCTTCTTTCAATTGGTTCATTTAATAAATTTATCCACTGAAAAAATATAAAAAGAAGGAAAAATTGTCTGTTATGTTGTGATAAGAGAGTATTTGCAGTGGGTGAAAACCTCAACAAAGGCAAGGCAGGCATTCAGATGAACTTCCATCTAATCATTCCTGAGTTTTCTTTCTAAACCAGCAATATGCTTTTGTTTCCATGTAGCTAATCCATGCTCAATATCAATCACACCCTTAACAAAGACAAATCATGTAATTTTAAATAACTCTTCCTTTCCAATTGAAGTATTATCCCGATGTATAACTCCATTAAACACACTGATAACATAAATAAGAAAAGAGTAGCTTCATATCAGGACGGAGGTGAGCATTTTCAGTTAGAACACCACATCAATGGAATCCTCATTGTCTATTTCAGGGATTCAAAGAACCCAAAAGTAAATAAATAAGGACTTACAGTTGTTAGCACTCTTTCTCTCTTATCCTATGAACTAGCTATGAATGTGCATTATTATACTCAAGTTTCAAAAAGCAAAGGTAATCATTATTTTTGCATCAGTGATAAAGTAGAGCTATGTCAAAATTCCATTTGTATATCACTACACAGAATAAGTATTCCAAATTAGCAATATTCAGACCAAGCAAGCAGCTTTCTATCTCTGAGCCATTAAATCCAAGTTGATTCAGATACCGTACTAACAATCCCTCATTTAAGTCTACAAGAGCCATATGGAAACAATTTCCTGTTCTGACCCACATATTGAGATGACTGAAACCTAATTACACTACAGAAAGTACAGATGAGTTTACAATTATTTTTGAGATTGAAGTTATGAACAACCTCAAATAAAATATTACTGATTTTGTACTGTATACTAACTTACTGTAGCTTCTATCAGTAAATGTTTCTAGTATGAAGGGCACCAGTATTAAATTAATTTCATTCTGAGATATGTACATATAAAGTGAATATTCCAAATAAAGCCTTTAAAACTTTCATATACTGTATATTTTTCATGCATTTTTAAGAAGTCTTTTTTAAAAAGTGAATTCTGATTCACTACCTCACTTATCATTCTTCTTCCCTCCCCGCCACAAATATTAACATTTAATCTATACTTCCGTTCAGTCTTAGGAAAACAAATCCAAAGGTATCAGCACAAAGATGATACATTTAATATATTACTATAGTGAACTTCTAAACTTTGATAGTTGTGACTTTCACAATATTTCAGCCTGATATAATTCATATCAAAACTGTCCCTTTTTATCATACTCCGCCTAGTTTTTTAATAAAACCCACATGGAAAAAATAAAATTATAAGATTAATTTGCATTAAAAACATAGCTGAAAAATGTATAACTTTTTGTACATTATTGAAAATCCATGATAACTTAATCTGTGGGATTTACAAGCATTTGGGCATCTAATTACTCCTACTAGCACGAAGTAAACAAGAGAGAACTCTTAGATTAATACAGGCAGTTGCTCTTAATTAAAAATTAGGCACCACGATTCCTACTAGTTGGGTGAAGGTAAAACCTTTTCTTTGAGTTTTCAGTATTTCCCGTTCATTAAAGAAACAAGTTCTGAACAACATTACTTTTCTCACCATGGAACTTTACCACACTATTGAAAACACTATCTGATCTTGCTGAACACACTCCATCAATGTTATCATGATAAATTCTTTCACAAACCACTTCACTTCAGAGGAAGAATGTGCCACAGTGATCAAATATCACACTTTCACACTTTTGGATGAACTGTTTTCTGTAGGGTGTCAGAACCCTCCTTCAGTATCACTGTATAGCTACTACAGTTCCAGTAATTTCTTCTCAAGGACATCATCAGTTCAGTCAGTTCCACTCCCACTGCCTTTGTTTGGAGGGCCAAGTCCATTGGCCATTCGCTGATAGTGTGGTTTCAGTGAACTGCCTGGTCGACTGTAGTCAAGGTGGTCATACTCCAATTCTGAAAAAAATTAATTAAACATGTTAATGCCTGAAAAACCAAGGGTAAATGCAGGTGGTGCACAGAAAATTAATGTCAGACATTGAGACTACACAATGGTTTCTTATCTGTCTGTAGCCCAAAAAAAACACAACCCATATTATAATGAATATTGACCAATTTAACTGCCGCTTTAACATAGATCACAATGGAAATGGTAATTATGAAAATATCTTGTTAGGCAGTTTGGATAAGTAACAGGGAAAATGGAGGTAGAGGGGTCAGAATTCCTCCAACTCTTTGGTTCCTTTGCAATATTCTTTCTATTGTGCATTTGGAACCAAGTCAGTTGGTTCTTTTTTTTTTTTAATTTGTGTAGTAGGAAAATAGTATGCATAAGCCTAATTAACATACTATTTTTTTTACATAACTGAAGCAGGAAATTGCAAAGAAAGTGGCTATACATGAGTAAAAATCATGATAAAAACTGTAAATGCTATGGGTTTTACGTCGCACCGACACAGATAGGTCTTATGGCGACGATGGGATAGGAAAGGCCTAGGAGTTAGAAGGAAGCGGTTGTGGCCTTAATTAAGGTACAGCCCCAGTATTTGCCTGGTGTGAAAATGGGAAACCACGGAAAACCATTTTTAGGGCTGCCGATAGTGGGATTCGAACCTACTATCTCCCGGATGCAAGCTCACAGCCGCGCGCCTCTACGCGCATGGCCAACTCGCCCGGTAAAACTGTAAATGAAATGGAAAATCTGACTGATTGTAAATCTTTGCCACCTTTTCCTATGAGAATTTTTTATATGGACAAATCCTTGAGGAGATCCGGCGTGGTGTCACCTTGGGTGCCATGGCAGTACTGAAGCCGCGGCCGGACTCCATTTGTAGTCATCACCCGGTCAGGACCCGTACCCAGTGCGGACCGCACATTTTGACAATGGTCCAGAAAATTATTATTAGGGTGGGTGATATTAGTTGAATTTAGATTATTATTATTATTGATGTTCTGGACACTGCAGCAAGATGCAAGACTCCTACTTGGCGGTAAATTACATCCGCTGCCATTGATATTGCTGACAATATGACCAGCACCATTCTCGCGCATAGGCAAGTGCACGGGATTTCTGGCGATTATTATTATAGATGTGAACAATTGCATGGTGAATATCATTCCTATCGTTTATTTCAATTTTTTTTTCCTATTTGCTTTACGTCGCACCGGCACAGATATGTCTTATGGCGACGATGGGATAGGAATGGCCTAGGAATGGGGAGGAAGTGGCCATGGTCTTAATTAAGGTACAGCCCCAGCATTTACCTGGTGTGAAAATAGGAAACCACGGAAAACCATCTTCAGGGCTGCCAACAGTACGGTTCGAACCCACTATCTCCCTATTACTGGATACTGGCCACACTTAAGCGACTGCAGCTATCGAGCTCGGTATTGTTTATTTCAAATGTGTTTAGATTTTTTATTTATGTGCCAGGAGAATCTACTGTAATCTAACTTTAAGTTCTTCAAAGGAAAAGATGGCTCTTGAAAACGAACCCAGGAAAGATTAAAAGTTATCGGTTTATGATCAGAATCAATTACATTATGAACAGTAAAATCAATTGGTCTCAACTCCTTTCCCACCCCACCGCCGTTAAGTTGATTCCCCCCCTCAAAGAAAGCCGTGTTTCTTTATGCTTAAAGGAGATTCCAAATACCAATGTTCACGTATGTTACCTTCAGTTTTGAGATATAAGTTACCCCATAAAAAGAATTCCCTTTTTTCACTTCCTTTCACACCCCCCCTCCCTCATTAAGTGAATTTTCCGGAAAAAATGCTTGTTTCTTTATTAGTAAAAGATAAATAAACATAAAAGGAATTCAACTCCTTTTCACCCCCGCCCTCCAAGATGACTTTCCCCACCAAAATGCATTTTTCTTTGTTTTTAAAGGAGATCCAAATACCAATTTTCACGTCTGTAGCAACTTTAGTTTTTATTAGATATAAGTATTCTCATGCAAATAATTCCATTAATTTTTTAAATCCTTCAGCCCCCTTTCATTGGATATTCTGAAATCCAAGAAATACGGGTTTCTTTACTTTTAAAGCAGATTCCAAACACCAATTTTCACATCTGTGACATCTTTAGTTTTTGAGATAATAGTATCTTCATACAAATAATTCAAATAATTTTACAGTTTTATCCCCATCCCCCTTTAAGTGGACTTCCGAACACAAAAAAATATGTATTTCTTTATTTTTAAAGGAGATTCCAAATACTAAATTTCACGTCCGTAACATCTTCACTTTTTTAGATATCAGTATCCTAATAAAAAGAATTCAACCCCATTTTCAGTCTTTTTATCCCCCCCCCCCCAACCCAAGAGATTTTTTCCGAAAAACACACGTTTCTTTATTTTAATATAGATAAAAATATCATTTTTCTCTTCTGTAACATGTTAAGTTTTTGAGATATACTGTAGACATGCTCATTTCACCCCCTTTTAAGTTCCCCTTAAGTGGAGTATCCGAAAACAAATCACCTATGTTTATTTACTTTTACAGGAGATTCCAAATACCAATTTTTACGTCTAGCATGTTACGTTTATGAGATATACTGTAGATATAGTCTTTCAAAAAATTCACCCCATTTGTCACTCCTGTTTAACCCCCATTAACTGGATTTTCTGAAAACAAAAAAAAAAAATATCTACATGTTTCTTTATTTTTAAAGGAGATTCCAAATACCAATTTTCAGGTCTGTAATATCTTCAGTTTCTGAGATATAAGTATCCTCATTAAAGGCATTCGACCCCTTTTTCACCCCTCCTAGTGGGATTTACCAAAAAAAAAAAATTGTGTTTCTTTATTTTTAAAGGAGATTTTAAACACCAATTTTTACATCTGTAAACTTTTAAAGTTTTGAGATGTAGATACACTCAATTTAAAAATTCACTCCCCTTTTCACCGCTTTTTCGACGAAATATCCAAAAATCCTCCCTTAGCGAGCACTGAAACTGTAATATAAATGTGTCTTCAAAATTTCATTTCGTTATGTCCAGTAGTTTTGGCTCGGCGATGATGAATCAGTCAGACAGTCGGATACATGCTCTCCCTTCCTCCCACTCAACAGAAGTACATCGTACATGTGCGGTGGTTGCTGAGTGACATCACGCAAAAATGACCCAATGGTAGCACTTATTGCCAGACTGGCCCCAGCTGTCACTGTTGTGTGAACTATATGTACAGGTATCCTGCAAGATCAGCTTTGATTGGTACACGGAAAGTTATTTGTATCATTTGTACTCTGAAATATTGTGTGTTCTGAGCAGCAAAAATGATCAGTCTTGTGTATTTATTTTAGGAATGCAGAAACGAGAAAAAGTCTTTCAATTGACTAAGAGATATGCATTTTGGAGAAAGTTGATTCATTTAAAGGAACACTTGTTGCACTTGCAAAGGAACTAGGCATCTCTGGATCCACACCATGGATAACTGACACACAATTAAATGAAGAAGTTCTTCCGAGTGCAGTTCACATTTGTAAAGAAAATACATCAAATATTCAAAATTTGACTAGCTAGAAGAAATTGTGCATGAATGGTTTTACTCAGCATGAGCGCAAAGGTTCCCTTCGGCATAATACAGAGAGAAAAGGCTCTCAAGGTGGCAAATATTCTGGGGATTGAAGACTTCTGAACTTCATATGGCTGGATAAAATGATTTATAAAACAGTACCATATTGTGTGCAAGGTTGTATCTGGGGAATCGAACAGTGTTAGCAATTTGTTACATTTTATTACAGTGTTAGTGTAAGAAAGTATTCTGACCTAGAAAGAGTCGATGCTTCAGGAGATGCTGCTTTTTTGAAAGAACTACCCTCTGCTTAAAAGTTTGCTTTCAACAGTGATAAATTATTGATTCCAGTCATTTCAGGTACTCATCGGTGAGTAAGACCCACTTCCCTCATTTTGCATTTTCACTCCATTTATACCATTTTTCTGTAATCTATTGAAAAGTGTAAAAGCAGAGTTTTACTGAATATTCATTAAACATGACCAAGAGTATCACATATTTTGTAAACTGCAGTACATTTTACACAAAAATGGCTCTGTACTAGGAATCAGTGTTGATGTTAATTAAATCTTTCAGAGGTCATTTTACCTGATGTTTTAAATTAAATTTTTAGTGGTCCTTTGTAAAAGCTTATTCCAAAATGTGGCCTAACAAATACCATCAGCCCATCCATATTGGTCTATCTTATTCTTTTGTAGACACTGCATTTTGATCTTAAGTCTTCTGTTTCTCTGCTTATAGATTTGCAGATCACCATTAAAATGTTAATGATACTTTGAAGTAATATACTCCTGTTTTAAAAGTTATAAATTTTGTTGAGAGATCATTATTATTGTGTATTAACTTTTTGTACAATTCCATCTAAACTGAAATTTTATTAAATCTGCTTACAATAATAATAATTTACAAACATTGTTAAAATACATATTTATGAAGAATCTGATAATAAGAAAAGTCACTTAGAGCAACATGATAAAATATCAATGGATCAAGAAAATATAAACAAGAAACAAACCTATAAACAATATTGCTTACACAATGCATTTTAATGTACACATTTTGACATGTAGGAAGCATTTGCACTTTGTCCACTCTCAGAAAAAGTGATCTTTAAATTATACACAAGAACGACTAATTGAATATCAGTAGATGAAACCACTGATTCAGATGTATATCAAATCTGTTTGTTGGAAAGGTGGATGAATAAAAGCCTCAAAATTCTTATCTAATATATTCCTAAGTAATGGAGAAAACAAATGCTGCAACAGTTTCAGACTTTTTAAATTCTGATCTGAAGCTATTGCATCCTTCTGCAAATGATGAAAGATCCTTCACTGCATTCAAACTAATCCCATACAGCATTTGGAAATGATGATTTATTGTGCACAAAATTATGGCAGACGATTGCAATGACAATGCTACACAATTATATTTGATGTGTTAAGCAACTGTCTCCCACAAGTCTAACCCCTCCTCCTCGTGGTGGGAGATGGGCAACTGTGTGAAGTACAGTGGGGACTTTGTGTGCACCGGCACCGCCATGGTAGCTGTGAAGGCCTTGCAGGAACTCTGAAAAGCGATGGCTAACGGGGCTCTGGTGAACTCTGCTGAAGTCCTGAATGGCAGTGAAGGCGGAAAGAAGAGTTCTTGGAATGGTGGAACTGGCAGAAGAGGCAACCCAGCTTTCCGGGGTAAATAGGATTAGCAACCACTGGCTTGTGGCGAAGGGGAGGGATCCTTAAAGACTAAGGGAGAGAACTCCTGCATACCTGGAAGTGGAAAGGGGCAGCCCCCCCACCAGGCTAGGGTGCTTGGGTCTACAACTCATGCTAAACTGAATAAAACTCAAAGAAACCAAAACAAGAAATAGCTGGACTGATTCAAAAGATGTGACATGGAAGATTGAGAAGCTCGAAGAAGTGTCAAGAGAAATGATGCGGTTTCAACTGACATTTTTGGGTCGTAGCAAGACGAAATGGACAGGTTTTGGAGAAATAAAAACTAGAAATGGAAGTACTCTGTTCTATTCAGGAAGAGAGGATGACAGACATGCTGAGGGAGTAGTTCTACTACTGAGTAGCACAGCAAAGAAGAGTTGGTTAAGCTTGGCATCCTATTTCTGAATGGATAATCACCATACGATTTTCATCTAGAGCAAGACCGGTTACCTTAATACAATGTTATGCACCGACTGAGATGAATGAAAAAGAGGAGAAAGATGGCTTTTATAGTAAGCTTCATGAAACTTTATGAACTATACAGAAAAGAGATATTGTTATGGTAGTGGGAGACTTAAGTGCAAAAACTGGAAGTGCTAACCAAGGCCTGCAGTAAATTATGGGAAGGCATGGTATGGGAACTCAAAATGATAGTGGAGAACGATTCATCGATCTGTGTGGTATGTTTGGACTGGTGATTGGTAGTACAATTTTCCCTCACAGAGAATGCCATGAGGTAACCTGGGCCCTCCGGATCATAAGACAGAAAACCAGATTGACCATTATGCCTTAAAAAAGGAAATGGCGCACCTCTCTACTCGATGTGAGAAATAGAAGAGGAGCAGACATTGGTAGTGACCACCATTTAGTCACAGCAACTGTACACATTAAGATAGCAACAGCGAGACGATCATGTCAATATGGTAGAGTGAAATATAACACCAGCAGATAAAAAGGGGACTACCATCAGAGAGGAGTTCTCGATAGAACTTTGAAATCAGTACGAAGAGCTGGGCAAACTGGAGCAAGAAAAGATCAAGGATATCGACCAACTTTGGACTAAGGCTAAAGAAGTGTTCACTCAACCTGTGAGGTGGTACTTGGAATAACAAAGAAAGGAAGACCTGACTGGGTTTCACAAGACACTTGAAACTTAACTGAAGAGAGAAGAATCGCTAAAACCAAGAAAAATGCTGCTAAAACATGAGATGCTAAAGAGAGGACCCACAAGGAATACGCTGCCATCAATCTATCAGTTAAGAGTTGCTTTCACAGGGATAAAAGGACATTTATTAATGTGATGATGATGCTTGTTGTTTAAAGGGGCCTAACATCTAGGTCATTGGCCCCTAATGGTATGAAATGAGACAAAATGAAATGACAAATTAAAAGTCCAAAATCCTCCACTGACCAGAATTCAAAACGTGAGGACGAATAATGGATGGATATGAGTTTAAAACAATCAGTGGAACCGACCCACAGTGCTCACGTGCACACTAGCTGGCGTAAAACAATAGTATTACTGACCAAGAGACTGCTTCTATAGCACAATACTGAATCGATGATGCTTGTAGTTGAAAGAAGTCCAAAATCCCAGTCATCGGCCCCTCATAATGGTACTTATCGCTAGAAAAGTAGAACCATGGTATTTGTCATGTTGCAGTACCAATCAAAAGTAGCATAGACTCGCGGTATTCCACACATTATGGTACTACTCACAGGTAATGAAATTCGTACATGTATTACAGACCTACGGTGTTTCGCACATTGCGGTGCCATTTACAGGCATCACAAACCTATGGTGTTCCTGACGTAAGTGTACTAACCACAGGGACTCTTACTATCCCGTTGTGTTCCTCATATAGTGGGTACTAATCATAGGCAAGCCAGAACCATGGGTTCCCTCATCCCATGGTGTCGCTCATATAGTGCTACTAATCACAGGTACTGTAAAAGCTGTTGCGCTCTTGTTTGCTACCAATCACAAACCTATTTGGTACCCAACATAGTGGTACTACACACAAGTGAAAGCGACCCACGGCGTTCCCTCGCGTGGTGGTACTAATCACAAGTAGTTTCATGGTTCTAATATAATCATCCCTTGGTTGCCCCTTTTAGTCGCCTCTTACGACAGGCAGGGGATGCCGTGGGTGAATTCTTCATCTGTGTCACCCACCAACAGAGTGTACATTTATTAATAAGCTAGCCACAGAAGCAGGACATGTAGCAGAAGTAGGAGATGTACGAACTGTTTATACCATCACAAGACAATTGGCCAACAAGAATTTTGGTGGTAGTAAGCCAATTAAGAATAAAGATGGCCACCTTCTTACCTCCAAGCAAGAGCAGATGAAGAGATGGAGAGAGTATTTTACGGAAGTCCTGTACCGGATTACAGAACAAACCGAGTAACCAGAACAGGAGGATGAAGAGATACCAGAAGATCAAAGGATCAGCAGTGAGCCACCAATAAAACCAGAAATAGTAAAAGCTATCAAACAGCTAAAGAATGGCAAAGCTCCAGGACTGGATGTCATACCTGAAGCTCTCAAAAGAAATCCAGAGGTATCTGCAGATTTACTGCTTTTACTGATTTCTACTACCTGGAAAAAGAAGACTTTCCCAGAAGAATGGAACAAAGGGCTGCTTATCAAACTTCCGAAGAGAGAGGACCTGTCTGTTTGCTACAACTGGCGTAGTATCACACTGTTCTCTGTGCCAAGCAAGGTTCTTTCACAAGTCAATTCTCGACAGAATCAAAGTGTATGCAGACAGTAAGCTGAGAAAAGAGCTGGCTGAGTTCCGAGAAGGCCACTCCTGTGCCAATCAGATCAATACCTTACAGATAATTGCAGAGCAATCAGCAGAATACCGATTATCTTTGTATTTGCTCTTTATTGACTTTGAGAAGACCTTTGACAGCATTTTTAGGGCTACGATCTGGAGAGCAATGAAGATGTTCGACATTCCCACGAAGATCATCAGTCTGATTAAGTGCCTGTATGATAAGTATATGTACATGCCAGGTGGAACATAAAGGACATTTGACGGAACCAATTGAAGTTAAGACTGGTGTGAAACAAGGGTGTTTACTTTCACCCCATACTGTTCCTTATGACTCTTGATGTTGTCATGAGAAGTGCAATGAATCGACGATTGGGAATCCAGTGGAATCTTACTCAACGACTGGAAGACTTGGACTTTGCCGATGACCTATGTTTACTTGCTCATAGTTGTAAATATATGGAAATTAAGCTTAAAGACCTGGAAAGTGAGGCACAGGAAGTTGGATTTCGGATTAATATTAAGAAGATAAAGGAAATGCAATTGAGATACCGAAATAACACTCCATTGCAACTGAATGGGGATGTTACAGAGAGAGTGAATTGCTTTTGCTACCTAGAGAGCATTGTAACAGTGAATGAAGGGGCAGATGAAGATGTGACCAGCAGTTTGAACAAAGCTAAGGGTGCGTTCGCAACACTCCATCTCATATGGAGATCTAAAGAACTCGGTATGAGAACAAAACTGCAGATCTTCAATAGCAATGCTAAGTCTGTGCTGCTTTATGCGTGCGAAACGAGGAAAGTGACCAAGACTTGGACACGGAAGATTCAGACATTTGTGAAGAAATGTCTTAGAAACATCTTAGGGATATACTGGCCAGAAGTTGTGTCAAATGAGGAACTGTGGAAGAGAACGCACCAATTACCGATTGAACAGCAGGTTAAGGAAAGAAAGTGGCAATGTATTGGCCATACACTGCGTAGACCTGACGACAGCATAGCAAAACAAGCTCTCGAGTGCAACCCCCAGGGGTAGAAGGGAGGAAGACCTAAGATGACATGGAGGAGATCAGTAGAGATAGAGAGTGAGCAGCTGGGGTACACATGGGGAAAGCTGAAACACATGGCACATCACAGAACCAGATGGCAAAACCTTGTCTTGGCCCTATGCTCCTCAACAGGAGTTTAAGGAATTAAGTCAAGTGTTAAGCAACTATTTGTCATTTTTCAGGATTTCATTCAAACTAGTATTTCCATCAATTTAATTTAAAGTAATGAAATTAGGAAAAAAATGTACTGAAGGCTTGTACTTTTTCCCCATTGTTATATTATGAGAATACATATGGTAAAATGTTACATTAATATCTTGCATGTTCTATTTCAATATTTTTTGAAGGATAAACCCACTCTCGCAAAGTCTCCACATTTCATTTGGTCCAAGGCATCCCGGGTTTGATTTTCAGCCAGGTCGTGGATGTTAACCTTCTAATTCCTGGTTAATTCCTTAGATTATGGACTGGGTATGTGTACATTCATCATTTGAATTCATCACAGGTAGAGCCTCATCCTCAAAGCAGGTCCCCTACAGGTGTTGATTTGTAAGACCTGCACCAGGCCTCTCTGGAGGCTGTACGCCAATAAATTAATTGTCAACATAGGCAATGATTGTTCTCTATTTTGTTTATTTTAATAAATGTAAGAGCAGCTGTACATCTTTATTTGCTGAAGATCACAGCATATTTATTCCAGAGTCCTAAGTGTTGTGTGTACAGGACTGGGGCCCCAAATGTTTGCTTAGTTAAATGCATGAAATATCATAATGGACAAAAAACACTAATACATTTCAACTAATTACATACAGTATACTGAAATAACAAAGATGCAGGTCTACATTACAATGATACCCATATCCATCTAAAGAGGAAAAAAAACTTGCAAATTCAGATGAAGTTCATAATTGCTAATTGAATTACTCATTTCTGAGTCTCATTAACCCACTGTCTTTGTCTTTGATGGTCACATTTCTGCTGTAGAGTTGTCATCCTGGACAATCCTCTGTTTTCTCAGGGCACGTTGGAAGTCTTCATCTTTCCCATCAACTGGTTCCAGTCCTTCCCCATGGTCTACTGCCCTCAACCTTGCCTTCCATGATTAACCTCTCAAGATCTTCTCCAGGTTGTCTCGCAATGTGTTCAAAGAACTGAAGTATTCTTTTACTGATATGAGAAGAAAGGTGGTTTTCAAATCTTCAGCTCCTGAAGAATGGACACATGGTTCCTCTTGTGATTCAAAGCAGATGTAGCAGTACACTGAAAGGCATAAGTTTTAGAAAACAGAGAATACAAGAGTTTCAATGATATAGATCTTTGTATTATTAGTAATTCCTCTGTTCTTCCAAATCTTAGTTAATTTCAGCAAATCATCCTGGCAAAATCTTTCTCCTTTTCTCCTTATCTCCTTGTCACTGATAGTTGACCCAAGGTATACAAAATCATTTCAAATGACCTGTGAGCTCAACCTGTGCTGTTATATCAATTACCATGAGTTTGGACTTACTGAGGTTGAGTTCCTCTCCATACCCACGACTCATTCTTCACTCTTGTTAACCGCTCAACTTAACATTAATTTTCCATCTGTTCCGTATTTAAAAAAAAATTCAGATAATTTTTCGTCACTATGAAAATGTTGAAATATTGTCAATAGTTCAGGATTATCCCCTAAGTTAGCATAAATCCCACTATTGCCAATAAAATTGAATCTGTTTCGCAGCCCATCAAACATAACCCAGTTAGTCTGAATGTTTTCAATTTCTTCACATTCATGTCTGTCATGTGGAATTCATCACTCAATTTGGAAAAATAACTGTCACTTTCATCTTCACTTTCATTGTAAAGCAAGAGCATTCACTCTGTATCACTGTTTATTTAAATACTTTGTTTACACTCGGGGTTTTAGTGCGGAAGCCATACTGCTTCGACTGCCGACAACATAGAAAACATGTGTGAAAGGCCACATGAATTCTACACGGAATACGATATTCCATGGAAATAAAATGTAGGATTTTGTTGCAAAATAAGGCCAATAGATGTCAGAAGTATCTATAAACTTCTGACGCTTATAAGTGGTTGATGCAATCTGTAATAAACAAACACACAAACTTGGATTCCACTTATAAGCGGTTCACGCAACTTGCAAATAATTACCTTGATGCTTATGAGCAGTTGACGCTGGGAAGGGGTTAACATATCTGAAAGCTCTTCCTCACTAATTCTGTAGCTGGAAACAATACTGTATGAAATTTAGGCTATCATCATCATCATCATCGGAAAAGTAAGAATATCAACAGATTGATTGAGGAGATAATAATAATAATAATAATAATAATAATAATAATAATAATAATAATAATAATAATAATAATAATAATAATAATAATAATAATAATAATAATAATAATAATAATAATAATAATAATAATAATAATAATAATAATAATAATAATAATAATAATAATAATAATAATAATAATAATAATAATAATAATAATAATAATAATAATAATAATAATAATAATAATAATAATAATAATAATAATAATAATAATAATAATAATAATAATAATAATAATAATAATAATAATAATAATAATAATAATAATAATAATAATAATAATAATAATAATAATAATAATAATAATAATAATAATAATAATAATAATAATAATAATAATAATAATAATAATAATAATAATAATAATAATAATAATAATAATAATAATAATAATAATAATTGGAACTTCATTTATTTATTCGATATGTCAAAAGACAAAGCGAACTTGGGGAATCACATAACAGCATAAAATGAACCTACCTTGACCCTCTTTCTGTTTAATTTCATCGTATATGTGCTTCAGATCTTCAATACTATGATATACATTAGGATTGCAGGCATCAGCATCTCTGTTCTTCAGAGATGATGACGGGTAGTCTAGAGTTACACCATAGGCACCTAAAATAAAATTAAAAGAAAAGATTACACTATTCCAAGATGAACTTATAAAATGAGTTGAGGTAGTCAAATACTCCTCAAATTAACTAATTTAGCTTTCTTAAGAGATCTGCTTTTTTCTTCTTGTAGTTTTAAATTTATTTTTCATTATTGCTTCAATACTTGTTTTCTAAAACAACAAATACCTTTTAATTATTTAACAGAATCTCCTTGTGGGTTCTTTCATACATAAAAACAAAATATTCAAAAGCACCATGATAACTTTCCTGTTTTGAATAGACATACTTCAAAACCCATTAAATTGACCTTCCTACCCACATTCACACTAGTCTCCATCAGACCACATTCGATGACTGTTTCATGGCTGAATCCTTTAACATTTACCCCATTTCTTCTGGCCCCTTTGCCCTTACAGATTCTGAATTATGGACGTCAACTGGCACTCACATGTAGGAAAGCACTGCCTTAACTTCAGATAACTACTACTATCTTCCATTCACCTGTCTTGCCAATCCTCCCTCCCTTTCCTTCACAGAAGTGCCTCGTCTTCACCAATGGATAATTATTTAGCTAATGCCTCCCGGCATTTTGTTTGTAGTTTTACATGACTGTTGAAACTGTGATCATAGCCCAATTTCAATTGGAATTAAAACCTCAGGAACACTGCTTTTCATTTAAAAACCAACCAACCAACCAACCAACCAACCAACCAACCAACCAACCAACCAACCAACCAACCAACCAACCAACATCTGCATTTAGGGCAATCGCTCATGTGGCAGATGCTCTATTTGTTGTTTTCTTAGCCTTTTCTTAAATGATTGCAAAGAAATTGGAAATTTATTGAACATTTCCCTTGGTAAGTTATTCGAACCCCTAACTCCCCTTCCAATAAACAAATATTTGACCCAATTTGTCCTTTAGAATTCCAACTTTATCTTCATATTGTGATCGGGCTGATGACCTAGATGTTAGGCCCCTTTAAACAACAAGCATCATCAAGCATATTGTGATCCTTCCTATTTTTAAAGACACCACTCAAACTTATTCGTCTACTGATGTAATTCCACACCATCTCTGCAGTGACGGCTCGGAACATACTACTTATGCATAAATATCTCCAGGATAATTTAACGAAACCATCTGTTCAATACATACCACATTTAATGTAGTTTGGATCTACATAGATTTATTTGGATTTACCAGGTACATGTTTCACCATATTTTGGGCATCTTCAGCCTGTAGACAACCTTAAGGTTAAGGTCCAGGACCTTATTTAACCCTTATGTAATATAAATTATGAACATTAATGTTACACAGTAATAATTTCTTAAAAATTAACATGCCACAATGATATTTTAAAAAATGTGAACAATACATAAATGTGAGTAATATAAAATACCATAAAATTTATACTGTATTTCTCACATTTATGTATGCAAGTATGAAGAATACTTGCAAAATACTTGCATTCTTAATTTATCAATACGGACAATGAAGCTGATAGATTATAGCAAATTTATGTATTGTTCACATTTTTAAAAATATAATTGTGGCATGTTAATTTTTAAGAGGTTATTACTGTGAAACATTAATGTTCATAATTTATATTACATAAGGGTTAAATAAGGTCCTGGACCTTGACCTTAAGGTTGTCTACAGGCTAGATGCCCAAAATAGGGTGAAACGTGTACCTGGTAAATCCAAATAAATTCATGTAGATCCAAACTACATTAAATGCGGTATGTATTGAACAGGTCGTTTGATTAAATTATCCTGGGCACAAAGTCATTTTCAATACGGAACAAGAATGAGAATTGTTACTTGTAACATACCACTTAGTCGAGCAGCAAGTCTCCTTTCTCCCAAGTCTTCCCAACCCAAACTTTGCAACATTTTTGTAATGCTACTGTTTTGTTGGAAATCACCCAGAACAAATTGAGCTGCTTTACTTTGGATTTTTTCCAGTTCTTGAATCAAGTAATCCTGGTGAGGGTCCCATACACTGGAACCATACTCTAGTTTGGGTCTTACCAGAGACTTATATGCCCTCTCCTTTACATTCTTACTACAACCCCTAAATACCCTCATAACCATGTGCCGAGATCTGTATCCTTTATTTACAATCATATTTATATGATTACCCCAATGAAGAACATTCCTTATATTAACACCTAGATACTTACAATGATCCCCAAAAGGAACTTTCACCTCATCAAAACAGTAATTAAAACTGAGAGAACTTTTCCTATTTGTGAAACTCACAACCTGACTTTTAACCCCATTTATCATCATACCATTGCCTACTGTCCATCTCACAACATTATCAAGGTCATTTTGCAGTTGCTCAATTCTTGTAACTTGTTTATTATTTTGTACAGAGTAACATCATCTGCAAAAAGCTTTATCTCTAATTCCACTCCTTTACACATATCATTGATATATATAAGAAAACAAAGGTCCATAATACTGCCTTGAGGAATTCCCTTCTCAATTATTACAGGGACAGAAAACAACTTCACCTACTCTTATTCTTTGAGTTCTATTTTCTAGAAATATAGCCACTCATTCAGTCTCACTTTTGTCTAGTCGAACTGCACTCATTTTTGCCTGTAGTCTCCCATGATCTACCCTATTAAGTACCTTAGATAGTTCAATCGCGATACAGTCAATTTGACCTCCTGAATCTAAGATATCTACTATGTCCTGCTGGAAACCTACAAGTTGAACTTCAGTGGAATAATCTTTCCTAAACCCAAACTGCCTTCTATCGAATCAGTTATTAATTTTGCAAACATGTCTAATATAATAAAAAAAGAATGCTTTCCCAAAGCTTACATGCAATGCATGTCAAAACTGACTGGTCTGTAATTTTCAGCTTTATGTCTATTACCCTTTCCTTTACACACAGGGGCTACTATAACAACTCTTGATTAATTTGGTACAGCTCCTTCATGCAAACAACAATCAAATAAGTACTTCAGATATGGTACTATATCTCAACCCACTGTCTTTAGTATATCCCCAGAAATCTTATCAATTCCATCTGCTTTTTGAGTTTTGAATTTTTGTATTTTATTGTAAATGTCTATTATTATCTGTAAATTTCAATAGTTTTAGATTTTTTTGTTGTTGTTGCAAGTTGCACCGACACAGATAGGTCTTACGGCAATGATGGGATAGTAAAGGGCTGGGAGTGGGAAGGAAGTGTCCGTGGCCTTAATTAAGGTGTGAAAATGGGGAACCATTGAAAACCATCTTCAGGGCTCCCGACAGTGGGGTTCGAACCCGTTATCTCCTGAATGCAAGCTCACAGCTGCGCGCCCCTAACCGCATGGCCAACTTGCTCGGTAGTTTGTTATTAGTCACCTCCTCTATCTGGACATTATCTTTGTAACTAACAATCTTTACTTACTGCTGACTGAATACTTCTGCCTTCTGTAGATCCTCACATACACACTCCCCTTGTTCATTAATGATTCCTGGAATGATGCTCATAAAACCTCTTTTTGCTGAGAAGTACCTATACATACTCTTCCATTTTTCACTAAAAATTGTATGATTGCCAATTATGCTTGCCATCATGTTATACTTAGCTGACTTCTTCACTAGATTCTATTTCCTAGCAAGTTCGTTCAATTTCTTCTTACTTACACAACCATTTCTAACTCTATTCCTTTCCAACCTGCACCTTCTTGTTAGTCTCTTTACTTCTCTGTTATAATATAAGGGGTCTTTACCATTCCTTAGCACCTTTAAATGTACATACCTATTTTCACATTCCTCAACAATTGCTTTAAACCCATTCCACAAGCTGTTTACATTTTTATTTACCATTTTCCTCCAATCTTAATAACTTTTTATAAACTCCCTCATACCTGTCATATTAACCATAACAATAATCAAATAAGTACTTCTGATATGGTACTATATCCCAAACCATTGCCTAATAGCTACCTTTACCACATTCTTGTCTATCACATTTATTTAAACTGTGATAAAAACTGCTTCGTGATCACTAATACCATCTATTACTTCAGTTTCTGTATAGAGCTCATCGGTTTTACCAGCGCCATGTCCAGAATATTCTTCCCTCTAGTTGATTCCATCACTTTCGGATTCATCTGTCCTTCGCAGATGAAATTTTTTCCCCATTTGTTGGTCAAGTTTCTTGTCATTCACATTACCTTCTCAAATTACATTTGGTAACCGAGATCGGCTGCTACAATCACGTTCCTTTCACAGACTAACTTTCATAAATTGCCCTTTACGCATGTATCTGAAAAAAAGTCTTGCACTATGGGTTGAATGATGAACTACTAAAACCTGCACCAAGAAAGTTCTCTATTTTTAATACTTGTCCTTTATATTTACAAATGAAGCATGCCCATACTTGAAGATTTTTTACTCATCATTAGAATATTTTGTTATGTTTAATGTTCTACAACAGATTCCTCTGATAAATGAGGAATCACAACTTACGAGGCTGTATGAGAAGGTTTTTTTGTTTTTGTTTTTGCAACTCACCCTTTGCACTCTTGTCATCTTCGTCTTCACTACATCCAACTCCAAATTTCTGGCGTTGGAAATTTGTGTTGTTTTTTGAACCTAAATCATTCCTGATCTTGTGCACATTATTAAGAAGGAGATTTGTTCCATCATCAGCCTTTGGAGATGCTTGATAAGAATACACTGGATTGTCAAAGTGATGCCGATCTGTAAACAATACAATGTTGAACATTTAACATAGTTTACAAATTTCACTGTATAAATAAACTAAAAGAACTTTTGATGCTCATATTTGTAAAGAATCTTGTCCATTCTATTCATGTTATTTCCCACAGTTTGTTTTGAAACCTCAAATGACCAACTAGAAGACAGGAAAAACAAGCTTATCTATGAGCTGATCGCATCTTACTATTGATTGGGGCAAAAGTCATGGCAACTATTTTTCTTGCAGATATGTGAACGGATCACAAACGTATATGTGTCGTGTGGAAATTCTGCAGGCATAGTGTGTATGCAGAATAACAGATGGCTCTGTGATAGCTGGTAGTAGCGCAGCGAGGGCTGTGAAATCAGTCAGTTGGTGAGTGTCGTGCGAAATGGAAGTAGCTCGTGTTGAGCAGCGCGCTTACATCAAAATAGCCATTCTCCGAGGGAGAAATGCGATGGAATGTCACAGTGAATTAGTCGAAGCCCTTGGGAATAATGCCTTACCATACCGTACAGTAGCACGGTGGGTAGGAAAGTTTCAGCAAGGACGTATGTCAACCAGTGATGAGCAACGTTCAGGACGACCTGTCAGTGTGCGGACCAACATGGCACGTGCCGTCATTGAGCAGCTCCTGGATGAAGACAGACAATGGACGCTACTGGAGTTAGAGAGGGCAAGTGGCATCGAGAAACGCACCATCCACAGGATATTGCGTAATGAGCTGCAACTGCGCAAAATCGCATCGCGGTGAGTACCGCATGCACTGACGGAAGTTCAAAGGTGGGTGTGCTGTGCAATATGCTCCGACCACCTTGCATGCTGGCAACAGGACGGCGAGCAATTCTTGTCACGAATAATCGCCATCGATGAGAGTGGCGACATGCTGGATCACCAAGGAGGCAGAAGGTTCGTCAGAATCCTTCCCCAGTCAAATTGATGGTGATCGTCTCATATGACGTCAGGGGTGTCATTGTTTGCCACTTTGTTCCACATGGCAGAACAGTGAACACACGGTACTACAGGGACTTCCTGGTGCGACAGGTACGACAGGTACGACGTGGCGTTCGGGAGAAACATCCGGATCTTGTGGACAGTGCAATGATCCTGCACGACAATGTAAAATCACATAAAGCAGAGTTTGTAGGGCAGCTACTGCGACGTTGGGGATGGGAAGAATTGGAGCACCCACCGTACTCTCCCGACATTTCGCCCTGTGACTTAGATCTCATTTGAAAGATTAAGGAACCACTACGTGGTAGGTGGTTTGCAACACAAGAGGATATTGCTAATGCTGTGTGCCAACAGGTGACCCGATTCACACATGGTGCGGCAAATGTTGAGGCAAATGGTATTCAGCGCTTCCCACATCATTGGCAGCGTGTGGTGTCAGTAGCAGGGGACTACTTTGAGGGTCTTTAGGCCCAGGTTTGTCATGTCAACTTTATGTGTACTGTGTTGTCGTTCTTTTGCAACAGGAAGGCAATATTGCCCTGTATACTACCGTAATAAATTAGTGTGTTACAATATTTCAGTGCTATTCATTTTCCACACATGTAGTTAACACCTTGTACTTTTGTCTGTATATGTCGCATTTTCCAACCGGACTGGTATCTTCAAGAAAGAAAAAAAAAAGTTGCCATGACTTTTGCCCCAACCCTCATAGATACCAAATACCTTAAATAACTTTATTGAAAGTGTTATTAATTTACATTAGCATAATACTTGTGCATAATCACCAATAAAACATGACATCCAAAGTATTAGCACATTCTGCTTGATTGCATAGTCTTCTTCCACTGTTACATGTATTCTCTTAGAGACCTAAAATAATCAATTTTCCCCTCTGTAAATAGAATTTCTTTAATAAAAGTATTACTTTATAACACTCGTATCTCCTCAATGAACCATTTTACTTTCATCTGTGGCCCTCTGGAATCATTCAGTACTACTAGTAGTAGTAGATGTCACCTCCGCGGAAGCTGAGGCAGGTGCAGAGGCAATGACCAGAGTGGGTGGAGAATCAACAGCAGTCGAAGGAGGCTCTCATCTGCTGAACCAGGCACAGTCATCAGTAACAGCAGGCCAGGAAAGAAGCTCACCACTTCTTGTAATGTAGGTATCGCTGAAGTAGATGCCAGGCCTGTCGGGATCACATTGATGTTGAGCATGAGTTGATGAGTTATCTTCAAATTGTAGATCATTCTCTGAAGGATCAACCATGTCCGAGAGCATCGATCACAACTGGTCAGGATGGTGAATCCATGACCGCTGAAGTTGTGGAACAAACTTGGGACTACCTTGGACCCTAAATCTCAGTAATGGCTGCCCTCATCCATTTGCTTTCATTTCTTCGGTAATTTTTTGCCCAAACATGGTCATTAATCGAAAGCTGCTTAGACCATGAGAGATTTCCACCATAAGAAACCACTTGTTTCTCTTTTTTCTCCCAACTTTTTTCACCGTTGGGAAGATCAGATTAAATCCAGCCTAATCCTCAAAGGGCGTCCCATAAGAGCCTGTGCTGGCAACGCTCCTGCTGTCATATGCGGGGTACTGCGATAGTCTAATAAAAACCTTTGAAGAAAATTCCAATTTCTCCACAGAAACATCGTGCAACGCAGCTCTTAAAGCTCTTTTTGTCGCCTTCACAGAATTTTCAACTGTATCGTTAGTCTTTATGAAGAATGGTGCGCCACTTTTGAAAGTACCCCATTCATTTTTCAAAACGTTTTGAAATTCAGCGCCTTCAAACACAGAGTCATTGTCAGCCACTAGGACTTCTGGTAGACTAAATCTGGCAAATTCTTGATGCAGTGACTCAATTGTAATTGAAGCTATCATACACCGGATCTGAATTCTACCAATTAGAACAACTGTCTATGATCACCGAGGAATATCATCCAATGAAAGGTCCGAGATAATCAATGTGAATTCTTTCCCATTATCACTGCGGCCATTCTCATGGCACCAAGGAAGAACTTAGGTGGGTTGTCATAATTGGCATTACATGAATCACAATCTTTTACAAGTCTCTCAACTGCGGAGTCTAACTTAGGCCACTATATATACTCTTGGTATTGTGTCCACATTTTGTAGATTAACAAGCAACAGCGGCCACCAAGATTGGCCACATCACTTGAGGGGCATCAGCTGCAAGGTGCGATAAGAGGACACCCATTTTCAAATACTGCACTTTATGGATTCCACAGTAGTCTAAATTATCTGTAATAATCTAATACAGTTGTTTTCTTTTAACTTTGAGGAGTCCCCCCCTTTTTAATTAGGATCAATAATAGTCTCCAGAAGTATGTGTGTTCTCAGCAAAAAGATCATGAATTGTGGGTTCATATTAACCAAATGCAAGGACAATTTTACCTTAACGAAATGTTTTAAAGTGTATTTTAAATGTAATATGAAGGAATGGATGGTGTTTTTCCTGTTCTTAAGACTCTGATCATTAGGTCTAAGCACCAATTTTTATTTCAAGTGTACTCAGTGCATGCTATTTGTAATGTTTTTGACTATTCTGTATTATCTGTCAATGTTATGTCTACTTTAATCAGAACTATTAACAAGCAGCTGCAGATGTGTCTCATAAGATGAAACATGTACTGCTAATTTTGATAATGTCATTTAATCACCAAGTATGATTAGAATTGTATTGAAAAGGTGGAAATCCTCCAGTCTTTTATTCTAGAATAAGTGGTATGTTCCAAGTTGTCTGTGGAGAGATGGTGTGGAATGACATTATAGACAAATAAGTTTGAATGGCGTTTTTAAAAGTAGGAAAGATCACAATATGAAGATGAAGTTTGAATTCAAGAGGACAAACTGGGGCAAGTATTTGTTTATAGGAAGAGGAATTATGGATAGGAATACCGTATTTATGCAAATAATCCCCGCCACCGAATAATCCCCACACCCTAACTTTAGGTAGGCTTATTTTGAAAAAAAGAAATGCCAACTTTGACGCAAAAAACGCATCCCAATTTCGTGCCTCAAATTTTTAAAAAATGTGCAGGTATTATTCGCGTAAATATGGGTATTTACGTAAATAATATTCGCCACCGAATAATCCCGCACCCTAAATTTAGGAAGGTTGATTTTGAAAAAAAAAAAATGCCAACATTGACGCAAATAAAACCCGCACCCCAATTTCGTGCCCCAATTAATTTTTTTTTTTAAGTGCGGGTATTATTCGCGTAAATACGGTAATTAACTAAGGGAGATGTTTGATAAATTTCCAAATTCTTTGAAATTATTTAAGCAAAGTCTAGATCAGGGCCTCTCAAACGCCCAAAATCTCACGCATGCAAATTGAGGTGCAGAGTTCCTGTGCACAGTGCATTGGTCCCATTCGGCTCGGCTCTGACGAACGCTTCGTCTCTGGGCTACTCGGCTAAGCTCGGCTCGGATTTGGAGCGCTATGGAGCAAGTGAAGAAGTGGGAGACAGGCGGAGTGAGTGAGACAGGTGTGGAGAAAGAGAAAGACAGCGCTATTGCTCCAAATCGATGAGTGGGGATCTGCACTCTGAGAGGCCTTGGTCTAGATGAACAACTGATAGGTAATCTGCCATCTGGATGGCTGCCAGAAATGCAGATCAATAATGATTGATTGATTGATTGGTAACACTCAATCCTTTCACTAAATCATTGTGATTACATTCATTATCATTCCTTCACATGCTCTCTTTTGCTTCCTCAACAACAACAACAACAACAACAACAACAACAACAACAACAACAACAACAACAACAACAACAACAACAACAACAACAACAACAACAACAACAACAACAACAACAACAACAACAACAACAACAACAACAACAACAACAACAACAACAACAACAACAACAACAACAACAACAACAACAACAACAACAACAACAACAACAACAACAACAACAACAACAACAACAACAACAACAACAACAACAACAACAACAACAACAACAACAACAACAACAACAACAACAACAACAACAACAACAACAACAACAACAACAACAACAACAACAACAACAACAACAGTGGCACTTCCACATCTCACATTCCAATTTCAAAACATTCTGAGTTCTTAGCTGTCATTTTCACACAACTCCAACATTTGTAATTCTAATATGGTTCTGCTTTCTCCTCCAAATGATGCGTAGTCCTGTGGATGCTGGGAGGGCTATGACAAGTGAGCTATCACCACCAAACTATGGGTGTATCAAAACAAGAACTCTTAATATCCTAACACTGACAGGCAAGACTGAAGAACTGGTCAATTTCATGGAAGAAGAGGTCATAGCAATCCTAGGATTATGTGAAATGAAGTGGAAAGGAAAAGGTTAGAGGACATTGAAAGGCGGATCCGAGATGTTCAAGAATGTTCAAAAGAGCAAGCAAGCACAGGAGAGAAAATACCGTATTTACGAGATTTATCCCCACCGCCGAATAATCCCCGCACCCTAATTTTAGTGTTACAAGTGAACTATGTAATGCGAGTGGAACGTATTTTTTTTTAAGACTTTGTTTGTAAAATACGATATGATGTTTTATTTTTATTGACCTAACCTGTACTGTATAATGTTGTAACGTAGGCATTTGTAAATAGTAGAATTCTGTCTATAGTTCCTGGAAAGATCCAGAAAGTTACATAACTTTTGTACAGGATGTGTTACCTTGTTGGTATGTGTTCTAGAAAATGTGTTCTGTCTATTCTGGAAAAATACGACTTTCGCGATCATGCGTATTCTAGAATATTAGTCAAAGTTCGCGATCGAAAGTAAGGTTGTGATTGGTGAGTCTAGGTGGCGATAGGGAACTCGTGCACGCTGATTGGCTGCCTCCAAGGCCGGAATTTCCTATATATAGTGAAAGAGGCAGTGTTCGAATTAATTCTGTATCCTTAAATCTGTCGGTCTTGGTCTATCTGTCTGTGAGCAGCCTATCTGGATGACGTCCCCCCGGTTTCCGGGATGGCTCTCTCCTCGGGTAAGCACTCTTGAATTCCGTTCCTGCTAAAATTTCCGTAATGTTCCGATTTGCTTTTCATACAGGAGTCTGCCTTAACCTTGCCTAGATTCACCAAATTAGTTACTTATAACGCCGGACTTACCTGTTCGTTTCCGAGGCATTCCCATTTCTTGTTTCACTAAAATATGTATATTGTAGTTTAACATTATTTCCCTTGGGGGTTGCCTCTGGTAGTTCTGTATCTTTTGAGATATGCTAGATTTTGGATAACCTGTAAATTGCATTGTACTACTGCATTGGTAACTAGATGTATAGTTGATTTGAAATTTGAATTTACACTGCTACGAAATAACCTATGTATATCACTGAACTTATAGCTCATAACTTGGAATGTATTTGTAAAATTATCTTGTAAATAATATTTTTAAAATCTAAGGATCACGGTGATTTATTTCGGAATCCGCTTCTAAGCCATATCCATGCCTTTGGTAGCTTCCCAGGCTTTTCATCTTCCCGGTTTGTTGTTCACTAGTTGGCCCTACTGATATTTACGTACATGTTTTGTTGTAGATCCGAGTAATGCCAGCTACTGTTTTTCCGAGTGTGTAGTGATTTCTTACATTGTGTATTGTACTCTTACCTCCCCCTTTTAACTGTGTTTGTGCCTTGTTTGGTGTTACCCCTGTACTAGAGGTAACATTAGGAAGGCTCATTTTGGAAAAAAATGAAATTTAACTAAAATTCCTTCCATTGAAAGAGTAACGTAGGCATAAACAAACATTTCGTATCACTCCACGAGGTCCACATGGTTTATATGTAAATATGAACATATAGCTGCTTTGCTTGAACATATCTGAGATGATAAAAATACATTATCACTGCTATAAAATATATCTGCCATGAAAATTAGCAAGTAGACCTAGGTATTTCATTAATCTGAACTTGCAATAGGTTCGATTCCCTGTAGATCGGAAGACTAGTTTTCTCTTGCATCACTAGAATCCTGTCTTAAAATTATTTACAAATTCGTCACAGTCCACGTCTAAAAACACTTTTCACATGCGGTCTCCTTTTACTCTGATATTAAGATGACCGATGGTGGAACCAATGGTTGGAACAAACACACCAGCGAACTCTGATGTTAGTTTTGCGATATAGTAAAACCTTGTTAATTCAAAGTCGTTGGGATGCAAAAATCGGACTTCCAATTACATGATTCCGAATTAACCACCAACTCGTACTTAAGAAATGCCAACCCTTGCCACGTCACAAAATATTCCAAGACCCGTTACTGCATGCAATTAACATTGAGTCACAGTTTAAACCTTTCAAATACCATGGAAAGAACTTTTTCTGAAATGTATCCAACAAGGTGCATTTACATTATTCAAACAATGCACTTGTATAAATCACCGACAAACATAACCTCACACGACGAAAAAAAAAAAGAGATTCAAACACAAGGACAAATTATGCTGGCTCCCCTGTGCAAATGCTTTATTTTTTGGATTACTATACCGTTTGCATTTTTAGATGCCTTGTACTTGCACGGAAAGTATTCGATGCCCTTCAAACTTCTTATCAAACTTTCCTATGACGAGGGGAGGAAGTCTTTCGCTTCCATCTGCATTGCAACACAGTACAGTGACCTCAATTCCTTTTAAAAATGTCAGTTTTGGCTAGGCATAAAAAACAATGCAGTTTCATTGGCATTGACAATATTGTTCAGTGCGTACGAATTAATTATAATCATGAACCACGCTTTTTCGCCAGCTGTCGGCATTGCCAGTGTTTGCGGATTCTGCTTCTTCGCACACTGCCAGTAATGTGATATTGTGGTCTTCCCTAAAACGATGAATACAAAAGAATTACGATTTCACTCAAACTTAGCAACTATGAAACACACTATTGACACACCGAAGTGAAAGTGCGGAAAGCTACCCCTGCACGTTCCGGAAGACGCATTCTATAGTGACACGGAGAAATTTTGAATTTAAATTACTCTAAAATACAATTTTAAAAATATATAAACAGTTTTAAATTAAAAGTCTGAATTGTTTTCCATTTAAATATGACAAATGGGGACAGCTGTCTTCCATCTGCAGTTACACAAGGCATAACTATACACCCAACATCGAAAACTAGGTGAGCAGGGCATGTTGCCAACCAGGATGCAAATAAAACCTGCACCTCAATTTCATGTCTCAATTTTTTTTTAATATGCAGGGATTTTTCGTGTAAATACAGTATATAATTGTAATTAAAGTCTAGCCTGCCCCGTGGTGTAGGGGTAGTGTACCTGCCGCTTACCAGAGGACCAGGATTAGATTCCTGACCAGTCTAGGGAGATTTATTTCTTAACTTTAGGCTGGTGATGATGATGATGTTTGTTGTTTAAAGGGAACTAACATTGAAGGTCATCGGCCCCACTTTAGGCTGGAGAAGCCTTGCAAAACCAACTGAGGAGCTGTACTGATACAAGAGGCAGTAAACCTGGTCATGAAAGCTAAACAATACAATTAAGGGTGTCAGCACACTGACCATCTGGCTGGGCAGCAGCTGTTTTGGCAAGCCAAATTCCTAAAGAACTATTGTGCCAGTTTTCCTTTTGAGTAAAAGTTTAACCTGTCCTTTTACTTGTCTCTTGTAATAAGTAATAAAAATGCAATGAAAATCCCAACAGTAGAACGGAAGGGGGAGAAGTATGAAATCAATTGCTTACCTGGTGCAGACTGAGGGTCTGCAATGTACTGCACATTAGCTATCTCTGTCTTCAGATTAGCAACACGTCGACGATAGTAGAAGAGGAGAGCAATGATAATTGCAACAAGGATGAGAGCCACAACCACACCTGCAGCAACACTGCCATAGCCACTCTGCCGAGGCTCATCCTGGGTAATTTTATTGTAAAGAACCTCATCACAATTCTCGCCTAAAAAGGGAAGACGAAAAGTAGAAATTAGAAAAATACACAATCCCAAATGGTGTAATAAGTGACTAACAACTTCATTTCATGTTAAGAGAGAAAGTCAAACACCTACCTGTATACCCATGTTTACAAATACAACCTTCTACAGGATGACATACAAAATTCTCATTCTTGCACTCGCATGGCATCATGCAATGATCACCATAATAGCCTTCAGGACAAACTGAAAAGGAAAATACATTCTAGAAATCTGAATCTTAATACAAAGAAATGTCATAAAAAGTGGTAATTATTTTAAAGAATTGCCCTGCAAGGTAGTATTCCAGGATAACGTTTAATTGAATGAATAATTCTCTGATGCAGAAGAGATACGTAGGATAAATAAAGCTGATGTAAATGTAGGTAGATAGCATATAATTTTACACGAAGGGAGTATAATTTTACAAGTGTAAGTTTGTCCACACCTAGCAAGCAAAAACAGGTTTTTTCATTACATATCAGTGTCACAATAAAAAAAACTACAAACATTCACTTGACACATAATTAACAGATAATACAAATCCTAACAGAAAACATTCAGAAAAGTACCCAAGCAGCACATGGAGCAGTTTTATATCAAGACAAGTTATCTGACCTATTTATAAATAAATGCTACGGAGCAGCATGGATCCTCTAGTACAGTATTAATTTATTAGTGAACTTTTTATTTTCAGAAGTCAGTAAATTAGTCAGCTTAAAAATGGGAAATCACAGAATATAATTTTCAAGATGGTCAACATGGGGTTAGAACACACTTTCTCCCAAGTCCAGCTATATTCTATATATACACAAAATTGTTTAAGACAGCACATGAATGCCCTGTACTATTGGCAGTTGGTGACATCTTGTTTTTGCATATGGAATGCAGAAAAGATGATAGCGAGTGCTGAAAGTTTAATGATTCCTAGTGTGGTAAATATTTCTGCTACATACTACTGAAGGATTGTAACATTTAAGGACATTGTTTTTCAAAGCTTATCATCAGTTTGCTGGTCCAAAATTGCTACAAAGCACAGAATATTGCAGTTATAGCAGGGCTGTCACACGAAACAGCAACGTGGGCAAGCTATGAAATTACAAATTGATTGTTGAGAGAGGAAAATCATCTTATCATTTGAAATATACTGCATAATGAATGTAGACAATTGCCTATTCTCTTGCATGTGGTGAAAGTACAAATATAATTGATACCACCCAGTTACTAATTTATGTTCATGGCATTGATGATAATTGTAATGTAACTAGAGATGGCAGGAATGTACAGTGTGCATAGAATAATCACTGGTGCTGATCTTAGCAAAGCTGCATTATTTGTATTGGAAGTTAACAACATTAAATGGAACCATCTAACTAGTGATGGGCTAGCGACAGAATCTAGTAGAATCGAGTAATGTGCTCCTAGAATCGTTATACTCGACTCCAGACTCGAGTCCAAGCATACTAGTGTCGCTATCTGTGGAGATGTATTAGAACTACAATCTATTGTACTGGATTGCACGGCATTCAGGGTCACCCACAGAATATTTTTGTGATGTGGATTGCAATATGTTTGCTGCTGATGATTGGTTTTATTGAGTCATCGGTCGTCAATGATTTGATTGTTACGATAATTATTATCATCATAGGCAAAATATTTATGACTTACTAACAAACCGTCAACTTGAAAGATAGACAAGTAGGACATGAGCGTGGGATGGGGACAATTTGCACACTGTGGTGGGGACCTTTTCTAATGTCGATAACGGCAGTGTTCTATTATTATTATTATTATTATTATTATTATTATTATTATTATTATTATTGTGCAGCCTAGAAGTAGCTACCAGGGATTTATTGATAGCTATGAAATATTATTCCCACGACGTCCTTGTGGGAAAACGTGTAATAATATTGTACAAAATAATGACAATATTACTGCCAGAGAATTTATTGCAAAGATACATGTGTAGGGCGTTCACTTATTGTTATTGCCCAACGTGTTGGCTGAATGGTCAGAGTACAAGGGTCCCAGGTTCAATTCTCGGCCGGTTCGGGGATTTTAATCGCTTCTGATTAATTCTCCTGGCTTGGGGACTGGGTGTTTGTGTCCATCCCAACACTCTCCTCTTCATATTCACATACTACACTACAAATCACCACAGGAACACTTAGTTCGGTTAGGGGCGCGCGGCTGTGAGCTTGAATCCGGGAGATAGTGGATTCGAATCCTACTGTCGGCAGCCCTGAAGATGGCTTTCTGTGAGTTCCCATTTTCACACCAGGAAAATGCTGGGGCTGTGCCTTAAATAAGGCCACAGCCGCTTCCTTCCACTTCCTAGGCCTTTCCTATCCCATCGTCGCCGTAAGACCTATCTGTATCGGTGCGACGTAAAGCAAATAGCAAAAAAATAAAAAATAAAAGTACTCCTACTGCTTTCATCCCGCCGCTATTCTTCGACCTTTGCTCAACTTCTAAAGACTACACTCAGTTTTGTTCCTTTGCACAGTCATGTGTTGCAATGATAAACGTCAAAACGGGTGGTGTATTTTGTTCATTGTTTAGCTAGAACAGAATGATGTCTGTCTGATGATTTGCTTCGTGTACATACATCACATTCCGGAAGCCTAATCTTAATACCCTACATTATATCTGCCGAAAGTATGATGTAAGTATAAACTATTCACCTGTCTCTTCGGACGATTGTAGGCATACCGTGACAGGATAAAAAATGAAATGGCGTATGGCTTTTAGTGCCAAGAGATCCCAAGACGGGTTCGGCTCGCTAGGTGCAGGTCTTTTGATTTGATGCCCGTAGGCGACCTGCGCGTCATGATGAGGATGAAATTATGAAGCAACACATACACCCAGCCCCCGTGCCAGGGAAATTAACCAATGATGGTGAAAATTCCCGACCCTGCTGGGAATCGAGCCCAGGACCCTTGTAGCCAAAGGCCAACACTCTAACCATTTAGTCATAGAGCCGGACACCGTGACAGTGATTTTAAATAATAATAATAATAATAATAATAATAATAATAATAATAATAATAATAATAATAATAATAATAATAATAATAATAATAATAATAATAATGAGTTTTACGTCCAACTACGTACATATTTATGGTTTTTGGAGATGCCGAGGTGCCGGAATTTAGTCACCCAGGAGTTCTTTCATGCGCCAGCAATTCTACCGACACGGGGCTGACGTATCTGATCACCTTCAAATACCACCGGACTAAACCAGTATCGAACCTGCCAAGTTGGGCTGAAGGCCAGATAAGCTATGCTATCATTATTAGAATATAGGGCATATTCAGTGGAGTGGGTGAGAGACGCCGTGAACGGATATTTTCATACTTTATTATGCGTATATAGTTGTATTATCTTTCGCAAGTCATCATCAAATTTAAATTATTTATTTTGCTCACTCATTAAGAATAGTTATATCGTAGTGGTCTATCGCAATCCCCTAAAACATCGGCGACCGCTAGTACATCATTTCTACTCCATCCATCCAAGAGCGGGCGAAAGAGCGAACGTGTGACGTCATGCTGTCATCGAGTCTTCGCAAGCAAAACGAGTCCGAGCCTGGACTCGAAAGAGTCGAGTACCGCGATTCCAGGCATTACTCGTGCACATCACTACATCTAACTGTGCGGTTAAATTAATTAGCAATAGGCTGAAACAGAGAGATGGATCAGTCGTTCAGCTTCACTGCATCATTCATAGAGGCATTGTGCACACAAGTACCATACTAAAAGTTATCAATGTGATGCAGATAGCTGTTAAAATTGAGAATATAATTTAAGACTTCTCTTAATCACAGGAAATTCAAACCCTTTGTGGAAGAGACTAATTCTGAATATAAAGATGTGTTGTACCAATCAGAAGTCTGATGGCTTAGCCAGGGAACAGGTTTTTTTTTTTTTTTTTTTTTACCAGTTTTAGCCTTTGGAGGGAAATAGCTTAGTTTATGCAGGGTAAAAGTTACAATGCAGACTTTTTTTTGAAGATTCAGACTAATTAGTTGATCTACCTACATTGCACAGTGAAGTAATATTGTTTCTGATATCAAAATAGATTCCACTCCTTTCAACAATTGAAGTGTCAAGTTCTTAAAATGTTAAGCCTCTTTAGTTCTAAATTTATTCGCCAACAAAAATTCTTGTCAATGAAGATAAAAAAATAGAGATATAGAGGCAACATTAGTGACCAACATCTCCAGGGCATCCTTCAATTCACCACTACTAATCAGCAAACCCATGTAGATTACAAAATCAGTTTCATTTCTTGCACTTGTGGCCATTGTCTTGGTGGAGAGTACTGTCGGTCGGTATTGACGCCTGCATTTAAAAAAGTCTGAATCCGTATAACGATTATAACATGGTTATCTCACCATATAAATACCTTTGGGTATCTGTGATACAGGCTTCTAAAATTTCTTACGAAGTGTCTTGGTTTCCTATTATTTTCTCCCTAGGATAATGACTTAACTGCTCATTTTCGCTGTTCACCTTGTAGTCTCTCTATTCTATTGTCATTGTGACTGCACAGCATAAGGGGTGTCAGTGCTGTTTGAAAAATCCCAAACTCTCCTCAGAAATTTAACCAAGGCTGAACCGACCTGAAAATAATTTCTCCTTACATACGCTACTTTAATACAGTCAGCGCTTGATAACTTGGATCCTAATATGTTGGATTTCGGATATTGTTTTTCAAAAAAACAAAAATTCTGGCAGACTAAACTGTTAGAGGTAATGCAGGGGGCTGGCAGAGATCTTTCAATGCAGTGCTGCTACCCCTATTAACCTCCCACCCGCGCTAAACACAAGCAGCATACCAGCACCCGTGTGTCTCAGCCAGTCAAGTGGAGCTTGTGCACAATAATGGCATCAACCAAGAGAAGGTATGTATCTTTAAGTGTTGCAGAAAAACAAACTTATTGAAAAGTTAGGTCCATTGCTTCTATGGTGAACATGTGTAAAGAATACGGCATAGAAAAACAAACAGTTTCAGACAAAAGAAAGAACAAGGAAAAATTAAATACGTTTGCTGTGCAATGTGATGTTGAAACAACAGTTTACAGTAGAAAATTACTTGAAGTTGCCTGGTGACAAATCTGAAAAATGTTTTACATAAATGGTAGGTGCAGCAACAATCTAGTAGTGTTGCAGTTCATGATGTGGAGCTTCAGGCAGCAGTTGAGAGACTTGCCAAGCATATGAACATTAAATTTCAAGCTAGCCATGGTTCTATTATTTCCACAACTGGCATGGTATTGTAAACAAGAGTGTGTTTGGTGAAGTGCTAAGTGCCAATAAAGCTAGTATCGAGTCTTTTAGAACAAAGTCAAAAGCTTACCAAAGCAAAAATTTTGGCCTTATTGTGCAAATGCAGATGGAAGTCATTGCCTTAAATCAGTAATAGTCGGCAAATCTCGCTGGCCTCGTGTGCTTGAAAATATCATAGATCCAGGTATTTTACCTGTGCATTATACAAATTTCAAAAATGCATGGTTCACCCAAGAAATCACAATGGACTGGTTTCAAAAACAGTTTGTTTCTGAAGTGAGATGATTCCAAATTGAAGATCTAAACATTGCCCCTAATGACGTCAACGCCATTTTGCTGGTAGACAATGCTCTAGCACATCCAACTGCAAAGATGTGTAGCAGTGGTGGAAAAATTAAATGCCTGTCATTGCCTCCCCATACCACCTCGCTTATCCAACCAATGGACCAAGGTGTTCTTTTGGCATGCAAAAGATTGTACAAAAGGAAGATGAAGTGATGGTGGTATTGGAGGAACCTCAGGAAAAAGAAGACGACAGGCGAGGGCAAAGAACACTGCAGAACATTTCCACCCACAACATCAAGCAAACAAATTTTAACTGGGTTTCTGCCTGGAATGAAGTAAGAACTTCTATGTTTGCCAACTGCTGAAATAAACTCCTTTTTTGACACAGATGTACGGTATAATTTGTAGGGTTGTGAGGCCACTGATTACCTTCAGTCACTGTTAGCAGCCAGTGAAACTGGGCCTACTCTAAAAGAGTGGTTCGATGGAGAAGGAGACCCAGGATACCAGATCCAGATAGAAGAGATCACTCATGACTTTCTGTCTCCTGCTACCAAGGACAAAAGTGTGGATGAGGAGGAAGATCAACCCTTGGCTAAGCTGAAACTATCACATGCTCATGAAGACTACTTCATACTCTGAACTACAGACATTCTATAGACTCTTTAGGACTGCATGCGAGAAAATTATTGGCAGGCAACATAAAAGCTTTTAAGAAAAGAAGCTAGACAGCTTTTTCAAACCCATCAACATGGTGGCAGCCCAATCCCCATCATGCTCCTATAATAGGCCTACCAAATAAGATTCTTGATTAATGTACTTAGTGCAGAAAGCTAATGTTGTACTGTATCAGTTTTATAGTTCCAGTATACCTAGGTGTGTTATTTGTGTTACCTGGTATTAATGTCACACCAACACAGATAGATCTTATGGCAATGATCTAGTTTCATTAAAGTTCAGTACAATATTACTACTGTATAGTTTATGTACGATGTTAGTTTTCATTTCTTAGACAACTTATTTCCCTCAAGTTTAAAAACTTCATGTTTATTCCGTATTGAACCAAGAATTTAATGGAAACAAGAGAGGTCCACCTATTCAATCCCATATAATGTTATAAGAAAAATTATAACATTTTATTATACTCGGTACCGGTTTCGATGCTGGTGTGCATCATCATCAGCTAAAAATAAGAAAAATATACATAGACAAGGTTACAATAAACAATGCATAAAGTACATACAAATTTTACAAAACTGGCAAGACCTAATTATAAACAAGATCCATAAACATTAACCTTATTTAAACTTATTTCCCTTCGATAACATGGACTTCTCATAACTTGGACAGATCTCCGCCCACTTTAGTCGGAGTTATCGGAAGAGTGACTGTACTTACTAGGTGCATCATTACCTAAATGTCTTAATTCATTCACCCTTTTGGCAATGTACCATTGAAGTACATTCATACCAGACACCAATTCATGATAACAGAAAGTCATTATTTTAGTTTCATCAGTGAATATTGTAAAACTGCCATAAGTCACCAGGAGTATTAATATTGTAGACAAGGACCTATTATAGACTGGAAGGATAAATATTTCTCTGCAGAAATGTTACAAGGAGAAGGTTGTAGTGTGAAATCATGTGAAGCAGTGGTATAAAGGCAATGTGTATAAAGATGTACAATTACAGGAAACACACAACCATTTACATTTCAAACACTCATAACTACTCACTCTCTGTGCATCGTTCTCCTATCCAGCCAGCAGGACAGCGGCACTGTCCATCATTACGTCTACATTTGCCCTTATTGAGGCACTTGCAGTGCTGGCTACAGTTCATTCCATAAGTGCCTACTGGACACGGTGTTGAGCAGTTTATTCCAGTCCAGCCTGGTAAGCAACGGCATGCTCCTGCAACAGAGATAACACATGCCTAAATGCGATGATAATCATCTGATTGACTGTATCATCATCATCATCAGCAGCAGCATCATATGGAGTAGTTTCTTCATGCCAGAGTTCTGGCATTTTGCCCTTGAAAGGGTTCTTTAATGTGACAAGTTGACTTCTGCATTTCAGCTCTTATATGCTGCCTAGTGATTTGATCCTATTAACTTTACATCTGAGAGTACAAGAGAAACATCAGACTTACAGTTATGTCTTAAATACAGGAATGGGATGGTTAAAATTACAAGTAATCAAAATAAAGTGTGTAAAAGCTTCATGTATTCAAGGAAAAAAATCTGTAGCTCTTCAGATTAGACTAACAAGTTAATGCTTTCAGTTAATACAGAACTATGATACAGGTAAGATATTCATACTCATAATACAAGACCAACAAAACAGTTTTACATAGATTCCACCAACACTACTCAATATGGTGTAGAAAGCATTTGTTATTCAGTAAGCAAATCCTACATCCTATAACAATCTACCTCCCAAATTAAAATAAATCAAGAATCTGAACAAATTTAAAAAGCAAGGACACAGGTACTTCCTTGAACAATACATCTAAGAATAAATGCATAACCACCATATGCCCATTTTACCACCTAAGTTTATTTTATTTTACACACCTTGTTTTTCTATGTATAATATTACTACAATGACGTTAATTTGTTTATATTTTTTAAATTTTTCTCGTTATATGGAAACCTTGTTAAATTGTCAACAAAAATAATATTCACTGAAATTGAAAGCAGTCAAGCTGTGATTGTAAAGATCAGTCCCTCCTTGAGCCAGTACCTCACTAGAAAATAAATGAACAAACTAACAAAAATACATTACTTGGGGCTTTGTTTGAAAAGCATTGCAGAATTGGATCTGTCTTAAAAAGAAAAAAAGCATTCTAAAAATAAAATAAAAAATCTTAATTGATGAAAAACTAAGATATGTGAGCTAGACTTTGGGTTAGCCCTCTTAAACCATCTAGCCATTTACCACAGGAATGCAATGATGAGTGCAACGTTTCCCATCTCAGCGCTGGGAGGAATTTTTTTTTTCCCTATAAGATTTCTGTAGTGCACAAAGTAAATATTGCAAATATTGCAGATCCTGTCACTCATGTTAACTTCTGCCTGTGGGGGCTACAATACAATCTGTGGATGACAGAATTAGATCCTTTGCTTTTGAACAAAGTCTGACAAAGCTTGGTTTCATGCAAGAATGTACACTAATTCTTAGAAAACTCTACACTACGGTAAAATCCTCTTGCAATACATGAGATGCCTCTTTACGACACTGGAATGAGTGGTCTGTAGTCAGTGGATGAAGAATAATTGGACCCATTTTATCTAATGGAACACTGACCTTTGAACAATACCTAGACATTATTTTGCATACCATATTTAACATGTTGACTATGGAAGAGGAAGACTATGTCTACTTTCAGAAAGATGGTGCTATAGCCCATATTGTACTGTATGTAATTGTATGGCTGTAATTAGAAATGTTTGGTGACCAGACAATTAGTAGATTATGGCTAGCTTAAATAAACTCTTTCAAGATTAAAAATATTGTGTCCACCTATTCAATACAAATATTGTTTGTGGGGAAATTTGAAACAGAAAGTCTGTCAGAACAAACCAAGAACAGCAAAAGCCCTGGAAAACAAAATGAAGAGAGCAATAAATGAAATAACCAAGACTAATTATGCTGCAGGTCACAGAATTTCCTTCAAGGATACCACGTCTACACATACGAACATGGAAATTATTTTCAACAGCTGCTATGACATTTAGGTAAAGAAAGGGAAATCACTGCCTGGTTTCATTTCTTTTCTATTGTTGTAGAGAACAGAAACTGTCTCAAGCAGGAAGGACCGGTAGGATTCTGGAGGAATACAGTCTGTCCTTCCTGTCAACTTGTTATGATCACATCGCTAGAATTTGTCGTACACTTGTTTGGTGGTTGCTGTATTTAATGCACTGGAAATGTAGATCATGTCCCAGGTGTAAATTTCTAATAGTATTTGACTATTTAATGGAATTTAACTTAAATTTTACTCATATTTCAATAATTTTCCAGAGAAAAACTAATTATTTAAGGTGAGTGTGCAATTTCACACAGGTGGAATCTGGTCAAACAACAAATGCTAGTTTACACCAAAAAAATGCTCAAATTCAAGAATTGAGAACAAGATGGATCTTTTTGTGTTTAGCTGAAAGATTTCTGTCTCATAAATTCTATATAACAGTCCACTGTCCTCTGAAGACAAACCATACCTGTCACATGATGACAGTCAGCTCCATTCTTGCAGTTGCACTTATTACGACAGGTGAGGCCATAAGTGTCTATTGGGCAGGGATGTTCACAGGTGAGTCCAATGTATCCTGGACGACATACAACTTCTCCAGTTACATGATCACAGGTTCGATTCCCTGAAAAAATAAAACAGAATAATGTTCAAATGCACACAAGAACAGAAATCTAAGATGCGGTTATCAAAATAATAGTCTACAGTGAAGTCAAGATTATTCAAATTAAAAATGATCCAAAAAGTTCCAAATAGGTTCATGACAGCATCGTCAACTAAAACAGAGGCGTCACCACAGTAATGATAAGAAACACCAACATGTGATAGCAATTACATGTACTTCGTTTCTTCACTGTCCACAAAGCCATGATTAATTTCATATTGAAACAATGAGAGTTCAGAAATCTATTACTGAACGAATAATGCATCAAACTTCATGTTTTATGAGTTGTATACTAGAATTTCCAATTTCTAGAGGGCAAATAGTTATTTACATGATTGGCTGGTATATGGTTTAAACCATTTTTAAACACTGAAGTTTTTAAATTTTTGTTATTTTCAATATTTTCAAATTCTACAATTAGAACAACCATGACTGTTTAGTTTTAAATATTTTAACAGCTTACTGAGTGTCACTTGTCCATAATTAGACTGGTACCAGCCAATGTCAGTTGTATTAATTCACATCCTTGCTGCTTGCGATGTTTACTTCATTTGAGTGATCTAGTTCTCAACCAATACAGTAAGACAAATGGAAGGGAAAACAATGTATTGTTGGGAGATCAGAAGAATGCACATGTCCGGCGAGGCACAGGGCGAAGGGGTTTTCACCAGCAAAGCCAGTGAAGCAATGGTTACCATAGCAACTCCGCTACTACCCAGGCGACTTTATATGATCTTCTACTGGCAGCTCTTCGCTCTTGACAGTTGTAATCCAACAAACTGCAAAGTGTGAGTCAATGTTTTCGTGTAGCAGATAAGAGCCGATCTGTCTGGACAGAACAGGAAGTTCGTGCTTGCAAGCCACATTCTTCATTCTTGCATTCTTCTCATGTCTACACGGTAGTCTTGCTCTCTTCTGATGATATATATAAAAAGAGATCAGTATTATTGTAGCACTAATAGTTCCTTATTTATTACAATAAATCTAAATCACGAATGATCTGCCTCTCTTAACCATATGGTACTGCTTTTACAGCCTTCCTTTTTATCACATTTATTTTTAACTACGACTAAAAGAGTTTTGTGATCCCTTATACTATCTATCACCTCAGTTTTGTTTTATGGAGTTAATTCGGTTTTATCAGTATCACATCTAGAATATTTCCCCCTCTGCTTGGTTCCATCATTTTCTGATTTAGCCATCCTTCCCAGATTAACTTACCATTTTAGCCATGTTTTTAGTCATTCAGATTATTTTCCTAGTTAACATTTGGTAAATTTGGATCACCTGCTATGATCCTGTTCCTTTCTATATCATTTCCACATAAACAATTATCTTATTAAATAATTCTGAGATAGCTGTGCCCCTTCCAAGGGGTGACACAAGTGCAGGCTTACGAATGGTACGAATGGCAGAAGAGTAATTTTTAAAAAATCTTCAGCTATCATAGAAATAATTTTCCTTTATTCAGTTTACTTCATTCAAAGCTTCAAATCTGACTTGGCAACTGAAAAGGCCTCAACTAGTGTTTTTAGTTAAAGTGTTTAATGCCAGTGATGATCATTTCTTTTTGTATTCTCAAGAAACTGAAAGTCACTTAACTACATTAATACAAAAGTGACTACATAGGTAACTGATTAACCCTCCAGTACTCGCGCGGAGTTTTGTCACGCCAGTGCTCGCGCGGGGTAAAATGTTACCCCATTCCTTCATGTATATTTACTGTAACTATGAAATTATGCTCCTTTCATGACTCACTTGACAAAGGGCCCTACAAATGAATAAAAAGCAATTAACATAACTCCTATTATTGCCATTAATATACACACCATGCAGAAAACATATCTTGCATAATTTCAAAGCAGACAATGTCGTTCATATTAGCACTGGAGTTCATGTAGTCTTGAAAACTAGAAATATGAAAATCAATCACACTTTGTTACTATTTGAACACTGGCGTTGTGCCTTTTTTAGTCACTATCGGTTTTCTTGTTGAGGCATTCTTCACACACGGTACTGAAATGATCTTGGCACACATACTTTTCACAGCATACAAGAGTTTCCACTTTTCCTGTCCCGAATTCTAGGACATACAGCACATCATAGGGATGATCCTGGTGTTTTTCTCTTCAGGGGTGGAGTCAGAGAGATCTGGGAAATTTCTTCCTTAACATTTGAACTCATTTTCTAGGCTTCCACTCTGATACTGCGAGGCAAACTTGTTTGGTCCGCTCTAACTGCTATCCTAGGTTTCACCAGTTCTGTTGCGATTGAGCTTTCATCAATAAAAAAAGTAAAAAAAGTAATTAGATCCGTAACGTCACATGTTTTCAGCCTAGACCCAGGCAAGTACGATGAAACTTTGTTGTGAGCACGAGTATGAATGTTTTTAGGAGGTACTACAGTGCTCCATTTATTCACACCATCATGTCCACATATGTAATTTTGGCAGGGCCTGTTTGAAGTGTCGTCATTTTCACTCCCTGATGCAGTGGCACAGTCCTCTTCAGGTAAGTCACTAACATCCTGTTCTGAGAGTAAATCATGCTCTGATGTTTCTATGTTATCTTCTTCACCGTCATCTTCTGAATCCACTAATTCTTTGTCAGATAAGTCAGAAAGGAATTGATGAATTCGTTCCTGGTCCTTGTAAATGTTCCCGGCTATACCATGACTCATATTTACCGTCTATACTAAAGTAGCTAGTCGTTCTCACAATAAACACACACGCAAGAATGAGAATCAACAAAACATGAGTCTGCCAATTTACTTCTGCGAGTGCTCGCATGGGGCAGTATGTTACCCCAGTCAATTTTGTGTCACTGCCGGAAACGTACTGACGCATGAAGATTTATGACAGACAGCTCAGGAGACACCACAATGTCCTTGAAAGGTATACAACAGCCCAGTGTACAGTACATGACAAAAAAATCAGCAGCCATTTTCCAAAGGTTGGGGTAATTTTTTACCCCGCGTGAGTACTGGAGGGTTAATAATATTATTTAAGAATGGAAAAATCTGTTTTGATTTACTGAAGTCATTCAGTGCAGAATGAATGTTAATGATGTTGGGTACGTCCAATAGAATGTGTCTAGACAGACATTAGGGAATGGCAACACACACATGGTGGAGGGGGTTCTTTAGTAAGTAAGGAGTGAGTACTTTCAGTATGTCCAATTTTGTTACGAGTGATAGCATAATACAAAATGCAATACTAATTGATCACATTTAATATTGTATGTAATAAGTATGACTAATGTTTAACACACTCATTAATATTCCCATGTCTGACCGAATATTCCGCTTGGAATAAATCCGTACAGCCAACAACTCAATACCAAGTAATGATATAGATGTTGACTCCCATAGGGAACCTGAAATATTTGTCCTAAATGAATGAATTTATAATACCAATATAAATGGTCAGTTATTGGACATTATAAATTTTCCAGCAAACTCATTCCTGGTTGCCAGCGTTTCGCCCCAGTGTGCTAAGTTGGACTCATCAGTTGCTAAATAGTACACCCACCAAGACACATGGCTAGTGCATACCGTGGAGGCCACTTGTAGCCACCGGCAGTGCCAATGTACTATGAGAGACTGTCTCATTACCATAAATTGGTTGATTCCCATAGGGAACCTGAAATATTTGTCCTGAATGAGAAAGTCTCGTGCATTGGCACTGCCGGTGGCTCCAAGTAGCCTATGCAGTGGTCTCCATGGTATGCACTAGCCATGAGTCTTGGTGGGTGTGCTGTTTACCAACTGATGAGCCCAACTTAGCACACTGGGGCAAAAAGCTGGCAACGAGGAATGAATTAGCTGGAAAATTTATAATGTCCAATAACGGACCATTTATATTGGTATTACCAATGGCAAATGTCGGGCGGGGGTAAGTAACTCTACTCCCTAAAGGGCCAACGGCTTTGGGTGGATGAGCCTCTTTAGGTAGGTTGATTGTCCCCTCAGTGTAGGAAATGACACAAACCCATCACAAGCAGAGGAGGAATCCATTACTCTCATGGTTCCCAACGGCTGTGGAGGCGGAGGAGGTCATGCCAGATGAATTGGCTGTGAATGTGCACCTCAGTAGTATTCTGCATCTAGAGCAGTTCGTTGCAGCCTCTGTGTTTGATCCTGCATGTCTCATTCCATATGTTCCACAGGACACTGCTCTGAGATCACAGTGTGTGGTTCATTTCCTGGCAAGCTGAGATCCACCCTAAACAAACCCACACCAGTGGCACTTCTTCCAAATGTCACTTATTACTTCCAAAGTCCAGCGGCGATAGGATATGGATGGTGGGGGCAGGCTACGGGTGAAACTGGAAGCCCATAGCTCAAACCTGCACGTTGGCAGCAGATATGCGATGGTCATCTCCCGAAGACCCTGTGACTATTCAGGAATTTGGTCCTGCATCTGTGTCTGGGCAGGCCTGTATAGGATTACCACTGCCCATCTCACATGGGGAAGGATCGTAAGTCACATCTTTTGTCTGGCTAGGCGGCTGCACCCAGTGGGTCACCACTCATGCAGTCGGAAATCAAAAGCAGGTAAGAGAGACACACTGAAGATCAGAACGTGGAATGTAAGAACTTTACTTCATATCACATAATGACAGGCCCAAGAGAAGAACAGCTCTTGCTATCCATGACCTCTCAAGATTCAGCATCGATGTTGCTGCTTTGAGTAAAAGCAGATGTCCAGTGAAGGCAAAAATTACCAAGTTTGGTTCAGGATATACCATCTTCTGGAAGGGAAAGGAGGATCAAGAACATTGCATCCATGGTGTGTGGTATTCACTGTGAAGATTAAATAGGTTATTGATCACCAATTTACGTCCAATGCAATTGGTGAAAGAATTATTCTCCACATTCTACTTTCAGGAAGTACTTTTAGACTCATCTCCGCCTTTGCTCCAAACTTAGATGTTGATAATGATGTAAAGGGTGAGCTCTACAGTCAGCTAAGCAAACCATCAACAAGGTACCATCTGCAGATAAGCTCTTACTCTTTGGCAATTTGAATGCCAGAGTTGGAAGAGATAATCGACTACGGAAAAATGTGATGGGTAAACAAGGACTTGGCAACTGTAACACAAATGGACCACTATATTGCTTATCAATCTATGTACAGAATGAACTCTTATCACCAACACTCAGTTTTGACTGCCTAACCACTTCAAGACCTCATTTCAAGTATTGGTACATTCTTGAAGGAGCAAGCATAGCAATGTGGTAAGGACATACTTACTGCCAGAACAGCAATAAATATTGATGATTGTTGGACTGATCACAAACTCCTCCTTAGTCAAAGTGTCCTAAACCACCTAGGCATCTCCAAATCTTGCTCAGAAGAAAGTTTAACATATTTAACCTTCAGGTGAATCTCTTGACACAGAACTTTGGAATATGATCAATGTCCAGCTGGCAGTTAATCCAGTTAGCACAAATGACGTTCAGCAAGAATGGGCCACTTTTGCAGCAGCTAATCATGAAGTCACTGAGGAAACCATTGGTTTTGTAAAGCAGAAGAGGCAAGACTGGTTTGACTACAATGAGGAAATTTTGTCTCTCATCAATGCAAAAAAGGAATCATATCTATCGCATTCTCAAGAACTATCCTCCAACACAAAAAACACACTTCCTAGAACTCTAAAGAACAAGTCAGATGAAGGTAAGAGAAATGAAGAATACCTGGTGGCAGCAGAAAGCTCTGGAACTTCAAGAATTATCTGATGCTCAGGACCAGAGGAACTTTTAAGCATGAATAAAGGGCTGTATGGTCCATCTCACTCTTCATCAATTACACTGAAAAGTGCTGACAAGTCTACCACTCTTACTGACAGCCATGAAATCCTGCAGCATTGGAAGGAGCATTTCTACACCCTTCTAAATCGTCCTGCTGATGAAGACTTTCTTCGTAATTTGCCTCAACAGCCCGAACAGCCACAGATGACAGTTCTGCCAACTTACCAAGAATTCAGTGTAGCGCTCAACTGGCTGAAACCTAGAAAAGCTTCTGACCCAGATGACATCTCACTGGAGTTAATTCAAGCTGGTAGTCAATCCCTAAACGGAGATTTTCAATCTCATCCTTAAAATTTGGGTAGTCAGAGAACTGGTGAACTAAGAAATGCCACTAACATTATCTTCAAAAAAAGTGATTGCAGTGTTTGTGGCAACTATCGCAGTAAATCACTACTATCTATTGTAGGTAAAATTCTCCAAGAAGTTTGCTTAACCGCCTCCAGGTTATCTCGGAGAGTCCTCCCAGAGTCTCAGTATAGGTTTCGAAGCTCAGGAAGCACAACTGATTTGATTTTCTGTGAAAGGCACCTTCAGGAAAAATGCAGAGAGCAACATAATCCTCTCTTCTTAGTCTTTTATGACCTGGAAAAGGTATTCAACTCAGTTCCAAGACCTGCTATATGGGCGGTGCGGAAACTCTCTGGCTGTTCTCAGCATTTTGTTGATATGGTTCAGGCCCTCCATGATGGGATGACTGGGCAGGTCTCCCATCAGAATAGGATCTCAGATAACTTTACTAATACTCATGGACTGAAACAAGGCTGTGTGCTTGCACCAACACTATTTGCATTATATTTGGCTGCCTTGCTCTATGAATCCTCTACAAATAATCCAGGTGTGGAGGTTAGGTATCGTTTTGATGGAGGGCTCTTCAACTTAGCTAGACTTCACTTCCAGAGCACATGAAACAAAGGTAACCAAAATTCTGTATGCAGATGATGCTGCATCACCTAAACTCGCACCAGAAGAATTGCAACAGCTAGTTAACTGCTACAAGAGTGCATGTGATCATTTTGGTCTCCCCATTAACCTTCAAAAGACCAAGGTCCTGGCACAACCTTCACCAGGCACAACACTTCCACATTTCAATGTCTCCATCTCAGATACTCCACTGGAGCAGGTAGACCACTTTTTGTACTTGGGTAGTATTTTAACTGTGCACTGTAATTGTGAGTAAGATGTGGAGAAGAGAATTGGTGCTGCTCATGCAGCATTTGGACAACTATCACACTGGGTGTTAATGAATAAAGACCTGACCGTGAACACAAAGCTCATGGTGTGACATGCTGTTATCATTACAACATTGCTGTACAGTTGTAAAACTTGAACCCTCTACCGACGTGACTTGAAAAAGCTTGACCATTTCCACCAACAGAAACTTTGATCTATCCTTAGGATCAAAAGGGAGACCATGTCAAACATTGCTGTTCTTGAGGAAGCACATGCCAAGAGTACAGAATCGTCCATCATTGGTCATCAGCTCAGATGAAATGGCCGTGTCCATCGGATAAGGGATACCAGATTTCCACGCCAAATCTTGTATGGTGAACTTTGTTCCAGCATCCAGAGCCCGTGGAACCCTATGAGGCACTTAACGACCAGCTTAAGCTCACTATGAAGATGACAGGTCTCGATCCACAAACCTGGGACAAGCTCGCTGAAGACCAGTTTGGCGCCGAACCATCCCTGCTGCTGTCAATCTGAATGGGAATAATGCAGATGTAAAGGATGTGAAGAGGCCAGGAGACAAGCACGAAAACTCTGCGCAACACAACCACGCCCTCCTCGAACAATTCTGTGCAACCTGTGTGGACGCTTGTTCCATGCTAGGATTGGTCTGTTCAATCATCGAAAGTACATCCACAGAAGTTAATTTATTGGAAGAAGGTAATTACTCTGAAATGAGTTAGCCAACAAGGACAAAACAAAATGAATATTCTCGTTTTCAATTACATTCAGGCTTCCTAATAGGCCTATATTAAATTATGTTCCATAATATCAGTATTTATTAACATGAAAAGCAAGACTATCTTATCTATCATAAAATATTAATGCAGAAAAAAGCAATTCAAATGTAAAGAAAGATTTAAACCATCAGAACAGTTATTTTTTAAACATTTGTCTTTGTCTCTATTGCTTCCCCTTCTGACACTGATCTATCATTACGCTTATACTTTTAAGTTTTCCTATAGTTTTGAAACATTTTATTTGCTTCTTGTTCCCTTCCCAATACTTAAATTTACCTGCTTAGGTCCTTTAATCTCTCTATGCCTGTCCTGTGTCCCTTATCTACCATCACCTGTACACAGTTTATCTTTTTTATTTCTTCCATTTTTCTCTTTTCTTCTTATCCTGCACTTTTGTATTAAGACTGAATATTCCTCGATGAGAAACAGGTATGAGCTCAATGGACACTTAGAATGTATGTACTGGAAGAACCAAGATTAATAATGATGATGTCATTGGTCCCTGAAAGCCCATCTATTTGAAGACAGCAATGTATGAAGATGTAGACTTGTACCGGTTCTCTTGTATTTTGCCTTAGTCTTCCCCTCCTGTAGCTCCCTCTCCCCACACTAGTGTGTCATTGTGTTTATCATTATAAATATTCCTATCCTCATTCCTAGTTTTATAAACATGATTTAATTTTAGCATGTGTTTAACATCCTTTTAACTATTGTTTTAAAGGCAATTTGAATACAAATAAACTGTTCATAAAAATTAGAGCAGAATCACTCACTGTAGACACAGAAAGTTTGTAACAACTGATATTCAAATGGTTATCTAGTTCTGTTCATGGAGAAAATTAAATACCTATAACAAATTGTCTCAAACAAATAATGATTTATTGAATTAATCAAACATTTAAGTTAGGCTCCTGAAAGTTGGCATCAATGAATAAATAATCATAATTTTTAAAAAGCATAGCTGTAGAAAGTATTCACTTACCATAGATCATATCAGGACACTTTTCCTTGCAACCAAGACCATAAAAGCCTGGCTTGCATGGGGAGGTACAGTCGTCCCCTTCCCATCCTCGAGCACACTGACATTCACCAGTCTTTGGATCGCAAGAACTGTTGTTATGGCAGTTGCAAGGCTGACTACAATCTGGACCAAACATACCCTCGGGGCAGTGGGTCTCGCAACGAATGCCTGCACAACATCAATGAAAAGAGGAGATAATATCAGGGTAATAAATGCATACAAGTGAATATTATTTGATTTTCTAAACTGAACATCAATCAAGAGATCTCTTTTAACCTTATCTCTACAAAGACAAACTTTGATAGTCATTAAAGCATTCTCTTTGTATTTTATACACATACATACATAATCATTATAGACTGTTATGCCTTTCAGCGTTCAGTCTGCAAGCCTCTGAGAATTTACTAAACGTTGCCACAATCCTCAATTTGCAACTAGTGTTGTGGCCTCATTTAGTTCTATACCTCTTATCTTTAAATCGTTAGAAACCGAGTCTAACCATCGTCGTCTTGGTCTTCCTCTACTTCTCTTACCCTCCATAGCAGAGTCCATTATTCTCCTAGGTAACCTATCCTCCTCCATTCGCCTCACATGACCCCACCACCGAAGCCGGTTTATGCGTATAGCTTCATCCATCATTCCTTAATTAGCCTTTATCTCCTCATTCTGAGTATCCTCCTGCCATTGTTCCCACCTGATTGTACCAACAATCATTCTTGCTACTTTCATGTCTGTTACTTCTAACTTATGAATAAGATATCCTGAGTCCACCCTGCTTTTGCTCCTGTAAAGCAAAGTTGGTCTGAAAACAGACCGATGTAAAGATAGTTTCGTCTGGGAGCTGACTTCCTTCTTACAGAATACTGCTGATCGCAACTGCGAGCTCACTGCATTAGCTTTACTACACCTTGATTCAATCTCGCTTACTATATTACCATCCTGGGAGAACACACAACCTAAATACTTGAAATTATCGACCTGTTCTAGCTTTGTATCACCAATATTTTATTTCAATTATAATTTCTTTTATAAAAATCATTATGTACAGTGACAATTATTTAGATCAGCAATCGCACAGATGACCCATAAATATGAGCAATATTAATAAATAAAAGATATAGAGAATAATTCCACTGATTTTCTCTGTAGCCTAATTACATTGCATTTGTGAAAGGATGCCTTTCTTATCTTTCCACGATAAAGTACTTCTGAATTTAATATCTGATCATTTTCTGTTCAAAATAAGGGGAAATGAAAACAAGAAATTCCTCAAAATGGTCATCTCAAGGTATCCAAAATTTTGGAACATGAAGGATTTTTTACATAAAAATAAATTCAAAGAAATGTTCCCCTTCCTCTGAGAAAATAGGCAAATAATATGCAATGTTTTATGGAACATTTTGACAGACTAGTAAGAAAGGGTTTCCTGTGGACTATTAATGTTGTGTACATGATGACCATGTGAAAGAACATTAACTGCTTACATTCTTGGCATTTCAGAAAGATATTTGCTTTGCATCTTCATAAGAAACCAGACTTGTGCTAATAAAGCTTGAAGGTTTGAATTAACTGTCAGAGTCCAACATCTTTTCAGCAGCTGAGGGTACCTTAGGTCATTATGAAACATTAGGAATTTAGGCAACTAGTCTTGTGACATATAGTTTAAACTCAAAATACCTTATTGTTCTGAGTCAGTATGTCAAGTCATCAACCTGGAGAATGGTTTGATTCTCCAAAATCACTATCAAAGGTTGCGCAGTTATAAGGACCATAATGAGGTGTATTAGGCAAGATAAGTAAGACAGGTTTGTCATTGTTTTCCTTACTGACCCAGACAAAATTGATTCTATAAGCAACGCTTTGCACAACATCAGACACACTAGTTCTCTGAATGTCATTACTCAGCACTGCCCACACCTCAGTAGCTTCATACTGTCGTAGTCACAAATGAAACAGACTTCAGTGAAAGCCACACATTTTGCTCTGGTCTGTACCAAGAGAAAGCTGCAAAAATGCTGCATGCATCAATAAACAATCACAGGCAAAGGGTTAGTCAAATTAAAACATTATTGATAATTTATAGTGTGTGATGAGTTCGTCCTTGTCTCTCGTACTGACTTGTAATTATATTTATCCCCCATGTTATGTTGCCATATTCTTCCCTAGCTTTGGAATGTATAATAATACTTCAAAACTTCTTGATGATGATGATTCTTGTTGTTAAAAAGGGCCTAACATCTAGGTCATCGACCCCTAATGGTATGAGACGAGACAAAATGTAATGACAAAAGTACAAAATCCATCCACTGACCAGAATTAAAACAAACGAATAATGATTATGAAATTAAAACAATCAGTGGATCTGACCTGCAATGCCCCAACTTAAAATAATGGTATGACCTGAACAAAGGACTGCTTCCAAAGCAAAATCCTAAATTGATGATGCTTGTTGTCTAAAGAGGTCCAAAATCCAGGTCACCGGCCCTTCATAATGGTACTTATCGCTGGTAAAGTAGGACCATGGTACTAATCACAAGTAATGTAGAATCACAGTGTTCCTCACATAGTGGTACTAATCACAAGTAAAGTCGGCTCATGGTGTTTCTCACATGATGGTACCAATTCACAGGTAAATCATGGTTCAAAATTCATCAACCCTTGGTTGCACCTTTTAGTTTCCTCTTACGACAGGCAGGAGATACGGTGGGTGTATTCTTCATCAGCATCCCACACCTACAAGGAGTTTAAAACTTCTTTGCTACGATTCTTTGGAATCTTAATGTTCTATCTAAATATTTGTGTAATAAACTTTTATCTGGAAAATAACATACTTGTAACAATTTATAAAAGAGTTCAAGGAAACAAGAACATGTATTCAACATTTTAATTTTGTAAATTCTAGATCTATGTTATAGATTTATTAATCATTCTACAAAAGAAAAAAATAACATGCATATATATATACATATATTAGAATATTGTTTCTAGGGTGGTTTGTCAGGAGCATACCATTGTATACAAGTGAAATATGAAAGAAAACAAATAGAAAGGAAAAGAAGCCTTTAAAATTTGGTGTTAATTAAGAGTGCAGAGGTTAATGTTGGTGGATTGGATTTGAACTGAAGATATATACTGAATAAAGTTAAAAACAACATAAATCACCACAAACCAGGGAAAATATAAGTTAACAGGCCTTATAGACACCTTACAGCATCAACGACTTGTTCAATTAGTTTTACACTGGAGTGTGTATTAAGAATGGTAAGGGGAGGTTAAAATGGCAAATAATTAGTTTGCATAAAGAGAAAACAGGAGCAAAGAGTGGTTTATTTAATTGTTGCAAGGATGCCAAAAACACTCAAAACAGATCAGAATCATCCATACAAAGATTGCTTCCATGCTAAACACTGACAGCTAGTCAGGATATTTTCTTTATGTTTATACTAATATGCTATTTTTCTTTAGTAAGTATCGAAGTTACTATTCTCTTTTATATGTTTCTTATCTGATTTACTGCCTGTCTTCTGCCTTTGTTATTCCAGAAATATTAGTCAGATTAGTAGTTACGTAAGAACATGCACAAGTGGTTGGTTATCTATGTCAAGCAAATCTAAATGACCTAAAATAATAACATGCAATTTGACAAATATCTCAATATCTCAATCTCTCTCTCTCTCTCTCTCTCTCTCTCTCTCCAAATCTAGCAAAAATTTATATCTTAACTGCTTCTTCATGCAATTCCAAGTTCAAAATTTTTGGTAACTTGACTATATACGTTGACTGTAAATTTGCATGTAGTGGAACTAAATTAATATGCATTTCATTAAGTAGCAGCAGCTGTTGTACCTGGCTTTGCCTGATCTAAGGATTACAAACACTCCAAATTTTCTGAATTTCCTCACCTTATAAAATAGCACACACCTTGTCCCACTATACTGTACAGACTTCAATATGATGTCACAGAGTCGTATGGACATTTTTTGCTAGTGATTTTATGTTGCACTAACACATCAAAGGCCTTCGGCGAAGTAAGGATAGGAAAGGGATAGGATTGGGAAGGTACTTAGAAAGTAGTTAAAGTACAGACCCAGCATTGGCCTAGTGTGAAAATCGGAAACCACAGAAAACCATCTTCAGGGCTGCTGACAGAAGGATTTGAATCCACCATCTCCTGAATCGAACTGCATGGCCAACTCACTTAGTTGGAAAATTAAAGTAAGAAAGATCTAACAGAGATAACATCAAAACAGGCTGAGGCAATGAACTGTGTCAACACAGAATAAAGATATACATGCATTAATGTTTATGACAAATAAAAGCTAGTTAAATGAGCAATATGAAGCTATCTGATTATTTTATTTACAATTTGCTTTATGTAGCACCGACACAGATAGGTCTTGTGAAGACGATTGGATAGGGAAGGCCTAGGAGTGGGAAGGAAGCAGCCATGTCCTTAATTAATGTACAGTGTGGTGTGAAAATGGGAAACCACAGAAAACCATGTTCATAGCTGTCGACAGTGGAGTTCGAGCCCACTATTTCCTGGATGCAAACTCACAGCTTCATGCCTCCTCTAACTGCACAACCATCTCGCCCGGTTCTGACAAAACACAGAAACATGTCTCAGCATATTGCTGTAAATGAGACAACTGCTGGCATATTTTATAAAGGCAATGAACTGTGACAACACACAATAAAGCTCCTATATACACTTTGTGTATAACTTCTGCAGAAGGAATTTATAAATTTTACTTAAGTATCTTTGACTGTGATGATGTTTGATATAGCAGGCTATTTGATATTACATGAAGAGTGCCACGCCCTAAGCTATGACCAGGTTTTGTTGACAATATCCCTTCTATTTCTCAGCCTTGTAAATAGCCTAAAGCAGACTTTGGTGCTATATGCAATCATTATGCTGGTAACAGTATGGAAATGTGGATCCAATAACTAACAATAACTTGGCAGATTTAAGCTGTCTGCGAGTTAAAAATATTTTACCAGAAACTCTTATAAATAATGAATGCAACACTTTGTTGCTATTCACAATCATTATGCTGGTAACAGTATGGAAATGTGGATCCAGAAACAAGTATTTTGGCTGATTAACACTACGAGTTTAAAATATTTTAACTGAATCTCTCCTTGGCCTTGCCTAGACTTGTATACGTGCCTACTACGAACAACAAGCCTGTATTCTAGAACCCTTGAGCTGACACTGCCATGGTTACAGTTAGTCATTTCTTCATCCTTTTCATAGAGTGGGGGTAGTGTGGTGCCAATATCTCGAAAAGAGTTGGTTTTAGGGTCTTGAAACAAGGTTTTTAGTGTCACTGAATTTTGATTGTGTTGTGACTCTTAAAATGAGCTTTGTCTAGTCCTTGTAAGACAAATTCAATATTTTAAATATATTAGCCTATGCTACTGTGTCCAAGAGCCTAAATCTAGGAAATGGAGAGGACTGTCCAAAATGTTTGTATACAGTGTTACTCACAAGGTCCTAAATGGTAAATATACAAAATTTGGTTTAGATTGATAAAAAGGTATAGATCTGCAAGGAAGGAACAGACAGACAGATGTTCTGCTTTACTTACAGATATATATTAAAGAAAAGCCAACCACTATACTCTGTATCAGTAGTGAAAAGTGTTTGTATGTGCAGGGGGGGAGGCTATCATTGGAAGTTCATACAATGTTACAAATTCCATCTCTTGTGAACTGTTATTGCTATTCTCAGATTCTCGGTGCAGTCTAGATAGATGACCCAAACACAAGATCTTGTGAATCAGTTTTTTGTGCAAAGTACGAACAGCATAAAAGATGGAAAGAATAAAGAGGATGCAAGACATTTTGTTCGAGAAGAGAGGCGCTTCAAAAGTTTGTGGATCATTGCTCTGTAGAACAAAATAAACAATTGATCCATGACAGTTATATTGAGGATTATCTTGTTTTGATTTTTGATATGGTTTGCCCAGAAAGTTTCTCAGTATTTTCTTCAGAGGAAATATTACAAATTCTTAAGAATTTAGGAAAACTATTTTCATTCATTGAAGTGTAACAAATATTCTTTATCTCAGTTAATCATTCTAGTAATTTGAAAAATTCTATCTACACAGAATAGGGATGACTTGGGAGGCAAAGTCATCCAAGTGCATTTTGAAATTAGCCTATTCCATGAATTTCCATACAAAAGGTCCTGCACAGCCTGAAACGTGTGAAAACTGATGGCACTATGTTCAGCAAGAACGGTTCGACCAATCTCGTGCAACATTCTACAGGGAACCTCGTGCTGTCTTGATCAAATTCTGTTCTATTTGGTAGGTAATTCTGATCCCATCCACCAATTGTTTTGGTATAATTTTTCCAAATGACTGCAGTATAAATCTAAATTGATCAATTAATTAATTAATTAATAATTACAAGGAGCAGTTCATAGTAACAAATACTTCTGAAGTTCATGAAAGGAGAGAGCATTAACTTTCTTTGCATTACCTATATTCTCCATATCTCCAAACCTTTAAATCACCAAGAGCATGCTTTCCATACACTTCACAAAATGTTTGTACAGTGTTTTCTGAATTTTATAGAAGAACCACAACACAAGCCCAAAATGAAGCTATATATATATTTTATTACATAGTAACACTTCCTCAATTTAGAGGTTGCCTAAAATACAAAGTAAACTTAATACCAACTGATATTGTGCAACAGAAAAATACATAGAAGTCATCATTTTTTTCTTTTTTTTGCTAGTTGCTTTATGTCGCACCGACACAGATAGGTCTTATGGCGACGATGGGATAGGAAAGGCCTAGGAGTTGGAAGGAAGTGGCCGTGGCCTTAATTAAGGTACAGCCCCAGCATTTGCGTGGTGTGACTATTGAATGTTAAAGCAAATCACCGAAGGTGGTTTCTTAAAATACTTATTGATGATTTCAAGGCAGAAAGTCCAATATCAATACTCAAGGAATTTGGCAGGTGGAATGCCTTGCAAAACTCAACGAATTTTCTAGGCATCGTGCCCCTATTCCTGATTAGCAAGCCCATGACTTTGATCTTTTTTAGGTTGTTTTCTTCCTTGTAAGAAGGAACTGTGGGTTCATACATTTTCTTCTTCTTACGATTAACATCTCAGGTTGACTTGCAGAGCACTTGAAGCGGACGGCTGGATCGATTATATGTACTACATTGTTGTTTTTGTAAGCAATTATATTTATCTAATATATTAAAAAGTTACATAGTGGATGAAAGTGCATTGCACCTTCTGGATTTAAGGTGAACTATGATTCTTCCTCTTTTGTTCATGTTCCATACTTGGACATTTGAGGTTAAATGTTACAAAAACATGTAGTACTTAACTATTGCATGGAATTTATATATGAGGTATTGACATTTACCTTATCAAAATTGGAAAGAAAGTTCAAATCTTCAATAAAACGATTACCTCCTCTACATAAATTATTTTCTAGCTTGAACAATATTACTGAATCAAGTTCACTGTATTTTATTATATTTTGGTTTCAAAATGGAAAATATTCATTTTCTGGAAATGTTGCTGAATCATTTTCAAGCATTCCTATATCATTACAGTATTGCCAATGTTTGTGCAGTTAGTTAAAAGAAGGAAACTAACAACATTCCAATTTCAAAATAACTTCATTTGAGGAAAACTGAAATTATGCCAAGTGACATAGTATGGCTTTCTGTGCACTGAAGCAAATGGGAGATAGGAAAAGCTCTGTTTGTTCAAGATTGGGCTATGAGAAACATGTTATGAATATAAGAATATCTTAAATCAGCATACACCAAATGGGAGTTTCATTGTATAGCCTATATATCAAATAGTAGAAGCAGGATAGCTTACCCCTCCAATTAGGCCTGCAAATGCACATTCCAGTGACTGGGTCGCAGCCAATGCTATTGTCATCATGGCAGTCACAGATTTGGCGACATCCAACACCAAACCAATTTGGTTTACATTTGGTACCACACACTTCTCCTTCAAAGCCCGGAGCACACGTACAGTTTCCTGTGTACCATCACCTTCAATTACTACTACACTACCACACACTACCCACAAAACAGAGCAAGGCTACAAAACCAAACATCAAACTTTTCAGTGCAGTTAGAAACAAAATAAAAAATTTGCAACAGGATTGTGGTGAATCTACAAGGTTGAACAAATCTACAAAATAGCCAAAGCAAGGGGAAAAATTAAACTTTACACAATACTTAAAAAAACATTCAGAGAAATTAAAAAACAATTGTTACTAAGACTCCACACAAAAAATTAAAAACAAAGAAATTACTACGGTAAATGGAAATGAACAAATATGTGACATGACTTGTTATACCAAGAAAAGAACAAATGGCAAATCAAATCATATCTAGCAAAAAGGGAATATAAATAGGAACCAGTGTTCTCCCCAGAAATTTTTGCCAGCCGGGCAGGAAATACAACGTAAAAAATTAATTTGATCAAATTTCAGTTTATTACCCTCAGTGCATTAAGAATAATATCAGACAGGTAAACATTAACTACAAAATTGAACTATTGTAGTGATAAATAATTTTATTTGCTCTACATCCCACTAACTACTTTTACAGTTTTTGGAGATGCCAAGGTGCTGCAATTTAGTCCTGCAGGAGTTCTTTCACGTGCCAGTAAATCTGGGTACAGACACTAGGCTGGTGTATATTGTAGTGTTATTATCACTAACAAGACATAAGATAATTTTGAACTTCGTGTTCTGTTGCTCGTTCATCATCATGTAACACCGGGACTTGCCACTCAGTTGATGTGGAGTGCCATGCTGAATCTAATACTCACATGCAGATCCATGATAATCCAGACACTGCTCGCGTTAGATACTATGCAATAGTCTCGAACTCTGATGCAATTGATGCACTTATGCTGACAATAATGAAGATTTATCATCTAAATAAACAGTTTTACAGTACTTACATTTTAATTTGGAACACCCAATGACTCAAATATGTATTAATGTTATAAAACTAACACATATCTAGGTTATGTTAGCCAGGCGGAATGTAAAAACGGCAGGAGGGTGCACCTATTAAAAAGGTCCTAGGGAGAACACTGGGAACATGTTATAGGATAAACAAAATGATGTGTCAGTGCGGGAAGGGAAACGAGCAACAGAAAGGGGAAAGTAGGACAAATATGAAAACAAAAGGGCAAGTGTCTTCACACAGATGTGCCATTGTTCTGTTTATTCTATTGTGTGTTCATATTCAAATTCCTTCCCATACAATTAGTATATAACTTTATTTGCCCCTTGTTTCTTTCCATTACCTATATAGTACTATAATGACTCGTTAACGCCTTTTCTCCTTCAGTGTTTGTTCTGAGTTTCTAGTCTTTTACCACCTGTATTTATCTTCATTTTATCCTTCCCTTTTCCTATATCTGTCAGGTTTTCTTCTTACTTCACTCTTCCCACATCAACACTAAAGATTTACCAAGATGGCCCCTCGTTGTGTGTTAATGCCTGCCCTCCTGATGAAGCTAGGATGCAGAAACAAGCTTGTCAGAGGCAGAAAAGAAAGGGATGACGACTGATATTGATGAGGAAGAGCACGATTATGTGAAGACTTGGATATTATTCCAGTCCTTTTGTCCTTACCTTCTTCAGTTGTTCCCTCTTCATACACTGACCTGTCATTGTCTTTAACCTATTACATGTTCATATTCCTATCTTTCTATGCATAACTTGATATGCCAGAGATAACTATATCTTGGATAATAGTAATGCATATTCCTTATTTTTTGAAGTGAAACTACCCAGAGATCAGGAAATCAATACAGAACTACTTTCTTCAATTTTTTGTGCATGTAGATATTCAGTATGAACTTTAACAGAACAATTTATTCATATACTGTCTAATTATGACAGTCTTCTATGATCTAGTGGAATATGGTCAAGGGAATAGTGTCAAATGGTATTTTAAGAGGTACAACAACAAGGTTATCAATTACTTATGAAATACATTGAAGGAGAAAGAGAAAGAACTACAGTACTCCCTGATAATGGGAGTTTGGAAATAACAGAAATATCATAAAAGATAACGAAACATTGAAAGACATTTAGAAAACAGCAGTTACCAGGACTCCATAAAAAATAAAAATTTAAAACATCTTAGGTCTCACAATCCTGAATGAACAAAAGTTGATCAGGGTAGATTGGATACAACGGTGATGAGAGGGGGAGTGAAACCTAAGTGGAAGTAATACATGATTACCGAATGTCCCATAATTGAAAGTTACTTAAGTCGATACTCCTACATTTTCAAAAGTGGAAATACCATGTAAATTTCACTTGTCATCTTGACAAGAAATGTACACCAGAACATTTTTTTTTAAAATGTTGAACCACCTTGTGGAGTGAATTCAAGAAAAAATAAAAATATTTAATGGTTTTCATACTGGAGCTGCATTGAATGCCATGGTGTGAACTATTGTTAAATGGAAGGTAATTAAAAAACACAGTTTGCCTCAATGGTAGCTTCTGAATTCTTATTTCCCTGTTATTCAGTTTAAAAATCAGAATATTACAGTGTTCAGATGTGATTGGAATAGTTATAGCCTTATAAATGAAAAGGAAAAGGGTGAAAAAAAATAATCTAAAAGACTGCTTCATCAGTAGATTTAAGCAAATACAGTAGTGACAATACGCGACACTCTGCGAGATATCAAGGGACAGCGATTAGAGCTCTATCTAGCGGAGTGACCTGAGAGTTACTGATTCTGTCATAAGAGCATGTGTATTTGTTTGTGAAGATTTTGGGGTTATTTATGCGTTTGCATTAAGTTGACATAAGTAAATAGTAGCGTGTGTCATTCCTTCATATCTCCTGTCAATATGAGCAGAAACATATGTGCTGCATTTGGCTGCAATAACTATGAAGTGCAGAAGGATTCGCGGTCTTTGTTCCGTTTCCCTCATGACAAGAAAATGTAAGTAAATACTGTGTTTGCATAAATTATATATTCTTCCAGTTACAAAGATGTTTTTATAGAAGGCCTACTTCCTAAACTTCTGACCTGCGTGACCCATATTTTAACTGGATTAAAATATAATAAGCTTATTTTATTGTATTAGTGCAGCAGTTAACCTTCAATACCAATGTGTTGATGTAGTTGTGATCTGTGGGTTTTGATTTAATTCAGGAAAATGCATATGCATATGTGTGTGGCTGGTTGTGTTCCAAGTTACCCCATTTGGAATGCTGTAATGCGTTGTCAAGTACTGAAGAAAATATAGGTGATTTAAGAAATGTGATGATGCAAATTTGCTTTACCCTAATGTAATGGCAAGTACTGCTTATAAGGAAATTTTGAATGTTTTTGCGGCTAAATTTATAGATTTTCTTTCTGTTAGTAGGCTTTAAGTTAAAAGGAAAACTGCCCAGTTCTTAAATGTAAATTCATTAAATCGTGTGTAAGGAATGTGCTGATATTTTTATTGACAAGTGTCCCAATGTGATGTACAATGCTTTTAAATGAGAAAAAAAGACAAATCTAGCCGTGAAAGTTCAGGCAGGTATGCTAAAGCTAAAAAAGTAATGCATAAATGATAGATCAAGCACTTTCACAGCAGTCCATTTCACATCTTGATTATATATCTAATTTCAGTCTTCAAATAATAACCTGTTAAATAATTCTTCATTCATGTATCCAGAATTGCTTTAGCAACTTTGGAGTTAATATTTTAGCAACACTTTCTTTCTAGACGTAATTTATTTATCCATTTCGATATATACATTTCCATTGATATTTGAATTTAGCGCAAATTTTCAGGTCACGCCACTAGGAGCGCCACTTGCGAATTGTCTCCCATTTTAACAAGGCTAAATCCGGAAGTGTCGCTACTGTATTTGATTTAAGTGATCAAATAATGGAAAGTACAAAACATGAAACAGGATGTAAATACCAGCTTGAAAAGTTTTCCTTTGCTCATAGGCAGTAGATGAAGTGAATTACAATTACAATGCAGATGAGGAGTTGTTTTCAGATAACATAGGCATATGTTCTTCAAATATGACTATAAAATATAGCCAGTCTTTACAGCTCTTGGAAATGTGGGGACAAAAATCAGATCAAAAATTGGATGTATGGCTTTTCAGGCGTTTGCTCTATTAACCAGCATTTCGTCTTAGGTCTGACACTAGACTCGTCAGAGTGGGATGTGTCAGACCTTACCCACTGATGCTGGGGAGTATGCAGGTGAACTTATCAGAAGCTTCTTATGTAGCACAGAAGCTTCTGATAAGTTCACCTGCATACACCCCAGCATCAGTGGGTAAGGTCTGACACATCCCACTCTGACGAGTCTAGTGTCAGACCTAAGACGAAATGCTGGTTAATAGAGCAAACGCCTGAAAAGCCATACATCCAATTTTTGATCTGATTTTTGATATGCTCTATTGGTGGAAAAATATCTAATTCCCTTCATGGGAATTTAGTATTACCAATGTGGGGACAAGTTTGAGAGATTCTAAGATTACCACAAAAATGGTGTGTGCAAGAAATAGGGCAGAAATATTAACAGAGAGTTTTTTTTTAAATGGAAACCAGAGCTAGCAGAGAGTTTAGTCAGAATCATGTGGTGGTGGTGGTGTTGTTGTTGTTGTTGTTGTTTCCCCCACGCCCCACCCCTCTCTATACCGGTACTGCACCATTCTTGGTGTACATGCATATCCAATAAAATAATTATAATTCCATGTAGTATATACACAGTGCTTTTCATTAAGCAACAGTGTAATCAATTTTAGGGAAGAATTTCAGAAGACTGCAAACGTAATAATTGCATGTTAACTCATTTAAAAAAATACTGTATCTTTCATTTAGCCATTTATCATCATTTTCTGCTGATTACACAACTGGCCAAAATTATTCAGCACTTACACATTTAAAGGACGTAAATGATAACCACTTAAGGTTGGCTGTCCAGTTCAAGTTGTTAAAAATGCATTTGGTCATGCTCTTGATGCATTAGACAATAGATATTACGAGTCTGTAATTATCAAGTTATATTCACATTTTACAAACTTAGCAATGCAAAGAGCAGAATTAAAAGGTCTAATTTTCTTTTTGATGTGGAACGGCATGAACTGACAAAGCAAGTTGTCACTGAACACCTTCAAATGCTAACTACCTCAATGAGGATCAAACTCAATATCTTGAGAATGGAGTGAGTATGACTGCACCATTGAGGTTATCCGTCCTGTTTTTTTGGTTTTGGTTTTTTCAATTTTCTTTAAGTCTCGCCGACACAGATAGGTCTACCAATATAAATGGTCCATTATTGGACATTAATTAAATTTACTCATTCGAGACAAATATTTCAGGTTCCCTGTGGGAATCATCATCTATATCAACAGATAGGTCTTACAGTGATGATGAGATAGGAAAAGGCTAGAGTGGGAAGAAAGTGACTGTGGCCTTAATTAAGGTACAGCCCCAGTATTTGACTAGTACGAAAATGGGAAACCATGGAAAAGCCTCTTCAAGGCCGTCGATAGTGGGGTTTGAACCCACTATCTCCCGAATATCCTGTATTAGATTTGACTTTCTTTCTTCAGAAACTGATTAGTATAAGTAAAGTCAGTTATACAGAATAATCAGATATGCTTTATTCCGGTATGTGGGGTGTTTCTCCTATGGGCAAGCTACCTGCTTGTTCGCCACACATGGGAAGGAGACGGCGCAGTAAGCCGTCACATTTTGTTCTTTCACCTTGGGCTTTATTTTGCACGCATATACATCCCTGGTAGGTAAACTTGTGCATGTGTCCGATATCGCAATCGTATTTCAGATGTCCCAAGTATGAGAGAGTTTTGTTCCTTTCTTGTTCTATAACTAGTCCTAAAAGGTATTATGACTAGTGTATTTTGATTGGTTCAGTATGTCTTTACATAAAATTCATGTGTGTTAACTCAGCTTGTGAAGTTCAAAGACTGTTCCAAGAAAAATTCCTGTATGTAGACATTCCAACTCTTAAAACAGTCCATAATCTTTATATTTCAGGAAACTGGAAGTATCCAGCCTTAAAAACAGCATAGGGTTCTCACTGTAAAAGATTAGATGACATTGGTCATAGTTTGGAAAATGTTCACAATAAATCACTTTGTCTTCCACAACAAATGAGATTTCATATCAGTCTGTGCAAAGGCAACTAAATTATTACACTTAAAGCCACATAAAATAACTGTCGCATATGTTCTTCAACCAGGTGGCCCATACGCAGGTACAAATTTTCAGAGTGGAGCCTGAAAATTGTATACAACAGTCACACAGACCCACATTTAATATTCTCGAATGAGGCCCAGTTCCATCTCTGTGGTGGTATGTGTTAACACAACAATCATAACTGGAGTGTTGTTAAATTTTCAACAGGAGTGTGTCTGCTGATACTAAAAATAATTCCACAAGAGAAATTCACAAATTGTTTCCACAGATAACGGTTATTAGTGGAATGTGTGGCACCCCTTGGTCCCACAATTTATTATTATAATATTTGCCTTTATTCATAGAGGTGAGGTTAGGACTCCTGGCCCTCTCTCATACTTAACCACACTTCGTTAACAGTGTACATAAATATGAAAAATATCAACTCTTAATCTGATCTTAGAAACTGCAGTTTACATGCTAGAAGTAAGAAGACACAAAACAACTAAGAAGAATAAAAATATTTTAAAATCCACAGATACTCGAAGCACCCCCAACAAGATTCAATCAGCCCGGTGACACATGTAGGAGATGCTTATGGCTAAAAGATTTAAAAGAATTTAAGCTCTATTTATGGCTGATGTTATGAGGGAGAGAGTTTCATATTCTAGCTCCATTTGCAACAAAGAAACTGCTATATGCTTGTATGCTGAGAGGAATAGTAAGGGAGTTACGCTGGTGATAAGAGGGTAAAAAATTTAGTTCTGAAGGTGAGTAATAGTGGTTATTTTTGTCAAATATTCAAAAGATCAATGCAGATATATCTATACTGTTCAAATTTTTGAAGGAAAAGTTGACAATAATAAGTAACATGAACATCACATTGTAATGAGAAGATAAACCTAATATAAGAGTTAATAACTCCTTGTAATTGGTATTGTTGTTGGGACAAAGGAAATTCCCTTAGTTGCACTCTACCGGTCAAGTCGTTCATATTGCGCGCAAGGTTCTATTGGTTCCAACTTGGACTGGGAATTTTTCTCACACCACAGCAAGAATCCATTACATTATAAGAATGTCATATGGTTTTATTTACATTTAATTTCTGTATCCGAAATATTGAACCTCAAGCAAAATAGACACCCTCTGCGCCAATGTTCAACTTTCAGTTCTCTACCTGAAGATGCACTTGCAATTAGAACTCAAAAGAAGTATCTGGACTTTGCATTCAACTGGCAAATTACACTTCTAAAGTGCAATTTTAGAGTACTGTATTCACTGACAAGGGCATATTTTAATCATCATTGTAAAAATTGTGTGATACTATTCTTACAGTCTAATTGTAATTGACGTAAATCCTGAAAATTTTATGTCATTGATCCGTACAACATTATTTTATCTATAACATTTCATCACTCCACCATTTTATACGTACATCATCGCATCACGTACACAGTTCATTCTTTTAAATTTTATTTCCACAATGTAATTTTGTCTTAGGACTTCGGCAAATCCATAAGTGTATCTTAGTTAGGCTGATGATGACCCACATAGGGTCAAAACTAGTCCCTTGATAACATATTGTAATGTATTTATAAACATTGCAATTATTGTATAGTATTGAGTAGGAATAAACTTTGTAAATTATATGTAACTTGTGTTCTACAATTTATTTTAAATGGACAACAAGTAACACTTTAAAGATCTCCACTGCAGCACAAAATATTTTTATCGGCAGCTAAGTTAATAGATAGTGCGACAATGGATTAGCCTTGAGTCTAACCATTTTCACACCTCTGTATTTAGGGCATATATGAATTATTAAATTAAGCAGCAGTGGGGCACCACTGTTAAATTCTATTACCGAATTTTCATACTCGAAGCTTTCTGAAGACTTTGAGATAGCTTGACGAGTCTGAATCGCACTGTTACCTGCACCATGGCACAGTTGTACACTCGGTCTGATAGCACTGACAATGATTTTTCGTTTTTAGCATACAAGCATTAATCCATGTAACTGCTCTTGAAATTCCTCTGATGTTGTCCATTTTTGTCTTTTAGAATGCCCCAATTCTAATTTCCCGACTTGATCACGATCTCTCCCAGCCACAGACATTACCACGCACCAACTGACTCTTGTACTGTTCACAAGGAGATTGTGGGCTACTTTAAAGCTTGTATCTGGTGGTGGTGGTGGTGGTGGTGGTGGTGGTGGTGGTGGTAACTGCTTTAAGAGGAAGTACAACTAGCCAACCATCCTCTATTAACACAATCAGGGCAAAATTAGAAAAGTCTGACACTTAGAAGAATGAAGGTATCAGCAAAGGAGTGGGAAGGGCCACGAAGGGCATGAAAATGATAGACTCCCTAGGCCTCTCAAACCTAATATCTTCAAGGTCAGAAGAGAACAAAAGTTGACCAAGGGAAGTTGGATAGGAAACATGAAAGGGAGGAGCCAGACAAGTGGCAGTAACATGAGACTCAGCTAGGGGATCTATTGTCACCAACCCATCCTATTAACATGAAACCCCCTGGTCTTCTTTTTAACTGCCTCATACAACAGGAAGGGGATACTGTAGTTAGATTCTACCACCCCCACTCACAGGGGAAAGGCACATGTCTATCTAGCAAAGGAACATAAACTAAACTGAACTGAATATCTACTCTTGTACTGTTAAGAGTAGTTAACTGATTTCATGATCCACTGTTGAAGCACTAATGTTTATAACTTAAAACTGAATAAAATTGCTTTTAAACAAGGTTAACCTTATAAATGCTCCTCATTAGTCATTTTGCCACAACTGAATCTTTACACCTACTGGTTACTAAACTTTTTTTAAATGTGTTAATGTTGTGATGTCTGGGGAAATAAAAATACTGGGAAGCAGCTTTTTTAACATATCAGTATGCAGCAGAATATGAAGGCACTGTCGACGACTTTTTAACACTAATTTGGTATGCTGTTCCTGCATCCTGCAAGGTGACAGTATGTTCTTACACAGTAGATAGGTTATAACCAAATGAAGTGTACATTTAATAATTAAAAGCATTTATGTTAAAAAATTCAGTAAGTCTCCTTCTGGGTGCAAGGCTGAAGGCAGTTGCCTATTTTGTCTTGGAGTCTGCCCTCACAAAATTAGTTTATCCCATTCAGATACGGAACTAATATGCCCTGAACTTCACATACTAAAAACTAATTCAAATTTTCAAATGTAAAAAACATATGGCATTTTCACACTTTTACTTACAATGTTAAATGTTAAAGAGCAAAGCAGAACTGTTATTGAAGGAGGTTAGTTGAGAGAATTCTTAATGTAAAAAAGCAAGAATGGTTTTTATTTAACCAAACTTCAATTAATATGCAGTAAGCTAAATCATTTGTTAAACTGTATCAATGCCAGAAGTGCACCAGACAAAATTCAAACAAATCACAGAAAAAGAGGTGTTAAAAAGCAGATTCCACGCACAAGTTAAATTCAAATAAGAATTTAAGGTTTTTACCATTCTGTGGGTTACACGCAGCCTGGTTCAAACATTTGCAACGTTCTTTGCAGTCCTTGCCATATTCTCCCTGATTGCATGGTCTGTCACACTGCTGGCCTTCCCAACCTGCACATAAAACATGCTTGATAAGAGAACCACATACACAGAATCCAGGTACATAATTATATATACAGGTTGATGAAGATGAGTATTGTCATTTACCATCAGGAGCATGGCCAGGTTTATATGTGAAGAGAAGGGCTACAGTGCTAAGCAATCATGTAATACAAATAAAAAATAAATCAGACATAAAATATTAAGTGAGACAAATCAAATAATCATATTGCATACAGTTAAACATCATTTTACAGTCATCTGAAGCAGAATGCAAATATTATTAAATTACAGAAAATTCAGCACAATTAATACATAGCACAAAGATAACTCCAATCTCTGCCCATTCATATAGCAGCATTTAAATAATTACAGTACATACACATAGTCACCTAAAGCAGAACACCAATAACTGAACCACAGAAAATTACACCAACAAGTTTACATCACACAGAATTTTTAACCAGACCTGTAACCGTATTTAAAGATCATGGTAGGTACATATACATAGTTTAACATTTACAGTTGCCTAAACCAAAACACTAGCTATTGAAACACAAAAAATACAACCAACAAGCCAATACTACACACACAACCTCAAACTTTTGAAGACCGAGCTTGATAGCTGCAGTCGCTTAAGTGCGGCCAGTATCCAGTAATCAGGAGATAGTGGGTTCGAGCCCCACTGTCGGCAGCCCTGAAGATGGTCTTCCATGGTTTCCCATTTTCACACCAGGCAAATGCCGGGGCTGTACCTTAATTAAGGCCACGGCCGCTTCCTTCCACTTCCTAGGCCTTTCCTATCCCATCGTCGCCATAAGACATATCCGTGTCGGTGCGACGTAAAGCAAAAAAAACTTTTGAAGAGTCCTGTAGCTGCATTCGTTAATACTGTAGTCAGTAAAATCATCTACAACCTCTCTGGCATCAACTATGATGTCTTATTTCTGAAGTTAGCCTGTTATTTCTATTTTATAATTAGGTCACGCCTAAATAGAATTGTAGTGTAGTTACCGTATTTTATCAGTATCTAGCTTTCTTTCTTTCATTGTCATGAAATCTTTGTGCAGTATACAGTATTTCTTTCTTCTGATTACTCTTTCATTCATTCACAGAATATGCTATTTTATTATTATTATTATTATTATTATTATTATTATTATTATTATTATTATTATTATTTCCATATTTCATTTCTGTGAAGATAAAAGAATGGCTAAGGGACTGTGGGCGAGACTGGGCATTAAGGACTATGGGGGAAGAGATAGCGAATTTGTAGGAGAAAATTAGGCTTTTAAATGGAGGACAGGAATGAAGGTAGTCTTCCTCAATCAATGTACAGGGTCCGATAGGTAGGCAAAAGGGAAGGGTGGAAAGGGGAGGAATTTTGAAAGACAGGTGGGCTAATATTTTTTGCTATTTGCTTTACGTCGCACCGACACAGATAGGTCTTTTGGCGACGATGGGACAGGAAAGGCCTAGGAATGGGAAGGAAGCGGCAGTGGCCTTAATTAAGGTACAGCCCCAGCATCTGCCTGGTGTGAAAATGGGAAACCATGGAAAACCATCTTCAAGGTTGCCAACAGTCGAGTTTGAACCCACTATCTCCCGATTACTGGATACTGGCCGCACTTAAGCGACTGCAGCTATCGAGCTCGGTGGCTAATATTTTAAGGCAAAGGAAAATAAGGGCTAAGGGTTCTTATCAGAAAGCAAATTCAGGAGAGATGTATCTGTGGGGAATCAGTAAGAGACACTGCAGGTAGAACAGCAAAACAAAGATGGGGAACAGAGAAATATTACAGAGGAGAACCAAGCAAGAGGAAATAGAATGGTAGGAAAAGGGAAACTTAGAGAATAGGAAGAGGGAGGTGGAACAGTGTCATCAGAGGGAGAGAAAGGAGGAAGAAGATTCTGCAGCCATCAGGGAAGTTAATGGACATTAGGAGAGGAAGTGATCTAACGAAGTGGGTGGGTTCAAGTCTCTCATTATGAGCAACTCTACTGTTAAGCATGTAGAGAAAGTGTGTGGAAGAAAGGGAAGAATGGTAGAGTGTTATTCAGGAATTAGGTTAAGGCAGTTATTGAGGAAAGCAGAAAGGCAAGAGGAGGGTAAGGAGAAGTAGGTAATTTTCTACGTTAGTACCAACAACATAAGGTCTAGTTACAACAGCACAGGAGAAGTTTAGCCATATTTTGATGACCAGGTGAAGCCTCTGGGCCAGGTTATTTTAAAGGAAGAAGCATTTTTTTTTTTTTTGCTAGGGGCTTTACGTCGCACCGACACAGATAGGTCTTATGGCGATGATGGGATAGGAAAAGCCTAGGAGTAGGAAGAAAGCGGCCGTGGCCTTAATTAAGGTACAGCCCCAGCATTTGCCTGGTGTGAAAATGGGAAACCACGGAAAACAATTTTCAGGGCTGCCGATAGTGGAATTCGAACCTACTATCTCCCGGATGCAAGCTCACAGCCGCACGCCTCTACGCGCACGACCAACTCGCCCGGTGGAGAGAAGCACTTTTAGAGGTATATTTTTACTGATACTATTCCTGGAATGTATACCTACCCCTTTGCCCCATTTCCTGATACGGATCAGGGATGAGGTGTGATGGTATTTTATGGCATGTTTTTTATTATGATGATTATGTTTGTTGTTTGAAGGGGCCTAACAGCTAGGTCATCAGTCCCTAATGGTACGAGGTGCAACAAAATGAAATGATAATTATAACTTCAAAATGTATCCACTGACTAGAATATATAAAATGAAGGATGATAAAAAAAATAACAGTGAATCCAAAATAATCAGTGGATCCAATTCACAATGTCTTCTTTTCTGACATGATGCTTGTTATAAAAAGGGGTCCAAAATCCATGTCACTGGTCTCTCATAATAGTACTAATCACTTGTAAAGCAGAACCATGGTGTTCCTCCTATAGTGGTACTAATCACAGGTAACACAGACTCCTGGTGTTCCTCGCATGGTGGTACTAATCATGGGTAATGCAGACCCATGGTATGTCGCACACAATGGCACCGTTCCCAGGCAACACAGACCCATGGTGTTCCTCACAGTCTGACTAATCACGGGTGCTAGTATTCCCGTGGTGTTCCTCACATAGTGGAACCAATCACAGGCCATGTATACTCTTGGTGCCGCTCACCTGGTGGTACTAATCATAGGCAATGCAAATCCACGGCGTTCACACATTATGGTGTCACCCAAGGCAACACAGACCCATGGTATTCCTCACATAATGGTACTAATCACGGGCAACAGTGAAACCCGTGTTGTTCCTCACATTGTGGTACTAATCAGAGGCAACGCAGACCCGTCGTGTTCTTCATATAGTGGTAATACTCATAGGTAACTCAGACCCATTCTGAATACAGGGGAACCAACACATTCCAGGGCAGCGTATGGCACCTTTTCTTGCATGAACATTAGTCCACGCAGCCAAGAGCCCCCCCCCCCCCCCCCCCCCTTCACTGTGATACACACGATGGTACTAACCATAGGCAACGCCCAGACCCGTGGTGTCCCTCACATAAGGGTACTACACCTAGGTAACAGATCCATGCTTATGACAGGCAGGGGATACCGTGGGTGTATTCTTCATCTGCATCCCCCACCCACAGGGTTTATGGCATATTTTTACAGCTAGATGCCCTTCTTGGTGCCAACCTCAGTTGAAGAGATAATGGAGGTGAAATTAATGATGGTAAATGAAAATGGTAACAAAGTGGAAGGAATCGACTGTGGCCCATGAACAGGAACTGTCCCAGCATTTGCTTGGAAAAGGAAGAAGGGAAACCACAGAAAATAATTCTCAGGACAGCTGATGGTGATTTTCGAACTCACTCGCCTCTCAAATGCAGGGCTTGGTTCTATAGTTGTAGTATGTTAACACACTTGATTACATTATTACTGAATATAATATAAAACAAATAATTTCAGAATTTGTATCATCAAAATCATGAACACCTGGCAAAGAAACATATCTGAGGAAGTAGTGATGATTCATCATCAGATTCATCTCTACTATTTTGTTTGACACTTTCTTATAGTTCAATATCATATCCTACATTTTCCCCATCTTTCCCATCAAAAACTTTCACTCCAGATTCATTATTTATGAGGAAACATTCAATTTCTTCGTCAACAAGAGATGAATGCATACTTCAAGATGCCATGATGGCTACACGATAGCAGGAAAAGTGTTTCACTCCAACAAAGCCGAATAACATCACATCGCTATTAAAACATGGAAAATAGAGTGGTATATCTGCCATACACAACTTCTTTGAACATTTCTGTGGAAATTCGAAGTACAATACTATATCCTGTACATATATGGGATTGGGCGAGTTGGCCGTGCGGTTAGGAGCGCACAGCTGTGAGCTTTCATCTGGGAGATAGTGGGTTCGAATCCCAATGTCAGCAGCCCTGAAGATGGTTTTCTGTGGTTTCCTATTTTCACACCAGGCAAATGCTGGGGCTGTACATTAATTGAGGCCACGGCCGCTTCCTTCCCATTCCTAGCCGTTTCTTATCCCATCGTCGCCATAAGACCTGTCTGTGTCAGTGCAACGTAAAGCGATTAGCAAGAAGAAGAAGAACATATATGGGCTCGGCGAAGTAGACACTGCACCAAAATGTGCATGTATAAACCAAACCCCATGGTACTACAGCCCTTGAAGGGCCTTGGCCTACCAAGTGACTGCTGCTCAGCCCGAAGGCCTGCAGATTACGAGGTGTCGTGTGGTTAGCACGATGAATCATCTCTGCCGTTATTCTTGGCTTTCTCGACCGGGGCCGCTATCTCACCATCAGATAGGTCCTCAATTCTAATCACATAGGCTGAATGGACCTCGAACCAGCCCTCGGGTCCAGGTAAAAATACTTGACCTGGCCGGGAATTGAACCTGGGACCTCTGCGTAAGAGGCAGGCACGCTACCCCTACATCACGGGACCGGCACAAAGTGCATGTATGGATTTAGGAAAGGCTATAGGATTCGCAGGAAGATATAGCAAACGCTTTAAATTCAGAAAGTCAAAGAGTGACTGTACCACTACTGTATGGGACCCACACCAGAACTACTTGATAGGAGAAAAGCAGCTTGGTTTGTTCTGGGTGATTTTCGACGAAGGAGTAGTGTCTAAACAATCGAAGAAATATTTAGCCACCTAATCGATACCTTTATTTGCCTTTGGAGATTTTATAAAATGATTAATAGTACATGCTTCGACTGCTTCACAGTCACAATCAGCTACATTGATGTAAGCTTAGGTGTAAATAAAATAAAAGTATGCACAATATACTGTATGTTCTCGTATTAGCCTTGATAACTTCTCATGGGAAACTTAAAATTTTTGTCTATTGGGGGAAAATGTGGTAGTTGGCAGGGGGGGGGGGGAGGAGGAAAGAATGCTTAAAAGTGATTAATAACTTTTCCTTAAACAAAATATTGTTAAAAATTCTCTTCTTCCAATAAGAAGATAAAAAAGTCTTTTAAATCTCTTTTTTAGCTTCTGTTCGGAAGCGTATTTGAAAAAAACCACTGATTAACTTTTCACCAACTAACTACTTGAGATGTTATTATAATTAAAACTTATTCTTAACTAAAATACTAATAAAAACATGTCAGTTTCCAGTCGAGGAGTTAAAATCTCCTTTTTTAAGTCCCATTCATGTCTGTGCTTGAATGCTTGTGAAAAAAGCTGGTTAACTTGCTTTTTTATATTGCCACAGCAGATTCTTAGAATGCCCTTGCAGCTCAATGTTGAGATGTGCTTGGAAGTTATTTTGTCCATAAACCATATAATTGGGCAGCTTTTAGCATGATCCCAGTCTGGATTTTCGTCTTTACTTCCCACTATGTTGGGTGTGGGTCTGTGCCATTGTCCTCTGTCCTCGATCTGAATTAGGTGGCTAAATATTTCTCTGATTGTTAGACTGTCATATCGATACGGACATGAAAGGGATAATTTGTAATAAGAAGTAGTGTTATGAACATATTGCAAACTTTGGACTACGAAGACTTGGGAGTAAGGAGACTAGATGCTCGAGGATGTAGTATGTTCTGAGCTGTCAGTGGAGAGATGGCATGGAATGACATCAGTAGATGAATAAGCTGGGTCAGAGCTTTTAAAAGTAGAAGGATCATAATATGAAGATGAAGTTGGAATTCAAGTGGAATATTGGGGCAAATATTTATTTATAGGATGAGGAGTAAGGAATATGAATAAATTATCATGGGAAATGTTTGATAAATTTAAGTTCTTTGAACACATTTAAGGAAAAGGTAGGTAAACTGATAGGGAATCTGCCACCAGGATCCTAAGTGCAGATGATTGATTGATTGCTTGCTTGACTGACTGATCTTTCCATAGGGGAATCATGGGAAGCTACTGGCAAAAATAAGGGCTACTGGACTAAACAAAAGAGTGACTGAATGGGTGGTTACATTTCTAGAAAACAGAACTCAGACAATCGAGTTCATGAAGCATTAAATGGAATGAAAAGTCAGGTTGTAAGTTTCACCAAGAGGAAATGTCCTCTGTTTTAATTACTGTGCTGCTGGGTTGAAAGTACCTCAAGGGATCACTGTAAATATGAGGGTAATCCCAAAAATAAGGTCTCCTACTTTTTTTATAAATACAGAACTCTGTTTGTGTGGCTGTTGGTCACAATATTGTGAAGGGTGTTTACCGCACTCACATATAAACGTGCGCACGCCGCACTGAACACTCAGTCTTGGCTTGACAGCCGTTAAGAATTGAGCTCCCGTTGGATGTTACCGCTTAGTGCGAAGTGCGTGCAGTTATTCGGTTTTTGAACGCAAAAGGTACTGACCCGATTGAAATCCATCGCCATTTGATGGAAGTGTATGGTGAGGCGTGCATGGATGTCAAAAATGTTTGTAAGTGGTGTAGAGAGTTTGCAGCTGGTTGGACTGAAATTCACGACGAACAAAGGAGCGGGAAACTATCAATTTCCGTCGAGACAGTCGTGAAGGTTGAGCAAATCATGTGTGAAGATCGGCGGATCACTCTGGATGATCTCTGCACTTTGGTTCCTGAGGTTTCCCGAAGCACTGCTTACAGAATTTTAACGGAAAAGTTGAAATACTGGAAGGTGTGTGCAAGATGGGTGCCGCGCATGCTAACTGAAGACCACATGCGGCAACAGGCCGATTCTTCCCGTGCATTTCTTCAATGCTTTGCAGCCGAATAGGACAACTTTTTGGACTCAATTGTCACGGGTGACGAAACCTGGGCGTTCCACTTTAGACCTGAGACCAAGTAACAATCACGCCAGTGGCGGCATTCCTCTTTGCCAAAGTCGCGGAAATTCAAGGAAACACAGTCTGCCGGTAAAGTCATGACAACTGGATTTTGGGATCGAAAAGGGGTATTGTTGGTCGACTTTATGTTCACTGGGACCACAATTAATGCGGACAGGTACTATGAGACCTTGAAAAAACTCAAGACGCGCAATTCAGAACTGGAGAAGAGGAATGTTGAGTAAGAGCGTAAACATTCTCCATGACAATGCTCACCCGCACGTTGCCCGGCAAACCGTTGCTCTCCTGCAACAGTTTCAGTGGATCATCATCACCCACCCACCCACCCTATAGTCCCAACTTGGTGCCCAATGACTATCACTTGTTTCCTAAGTCGAAAGAACATTTGGCTGGAAAGCGACTCGGCACTGACGACGAGGTGAAAAATGAGGTTCACAACTTCCTGAACAGCATGGCGGCGAGCTGGTATGACATGGGCATAAAAAAACTGTCACAGCATCGACAAAAATGCATCGACCAAAATGGTAATTATGTAGAAAAATAGCTAAATATTCAAGCTGTAAAATGATGTAAACGATTGTAGAAATAAACAGGTCTACGTATTTATAAAAAAATAGGATACCTTATTTTTGGGATTACCTTCGTACTTAGATGTCAATATAAGAAAAGATCTTCATTGGAGAATCACATTAATGAGGTTGTAAATAGAAGTTGCAGATCTCTTCACATGGTTATAAGGATATTTAAGGATTGTATTAAGGATGAAAGGAAAGGGTATGCAAGTATCTGGTAAGACTTAAATTAGAATATGATTCCAGTGTATGAGGCACTCATCTGGATTACTTTATTCTAGAAATGGAAACGACCCTATGGGAAGCAACACTGTTCTGGGCGATTTCCAACAAAAGAGTAGTGTTATGAAAATGTTCCGAACATTGGGCAGATAAGACTTGGATATAAGGGGATTAGTTGCTCGACTAAGTGGTATGTCCTGAGTTGTCAGAGAAGAAATGGTGTAGAATAACATTATTAAACGAATAAGCTTGAATGGAGTTTTTGTAAGACCATAATATGAAGTTAAAGTTGGCATTTAATAGGACAAATTGGGAGAAGTATTCGTTTACAGAAAGAGGAATTAGGGACTGGAATAAGTTACCAAGAGAGATGTTCGGTAAATTTTACAACTTTGAAACCATTAAAAAAAATAAACGTAAACAATTGAAAGAGTATCCGTCATCTGGGTGGCAGCCCTAAATAGAGGTCAGCGGTGAGAGATTCAAATTGTATTAGGGCGACATGATAGCTAATAGACACTGTCACTGGCTTATTACCATGGAGGCCACAGCTCGAATCTCAGCCCTTATATGCAAGATTTTTAAAGTGAAAAATCATCCCTGTTGTTTGGATATTACGTATGACTGTAGATTCCATTGCTATCACCAAGATATTAACAGCCAAGAGAAACTAAAAGCTTGCTTGCATACCAATCGTATTTAACTTACCTGGTGTACAGTTGCATCGTCCTGTCTCAGGCAGACAAGTTGCTCCATTTTTACATGAACACTTGTGAGCACAGTCCTCTCCAAAAGTTCCTTCAGGACAAAGCTCACTGCAGTCATCACCACGGTAACCTGAAAAGGAATAACATATACTAATCTAAACATTATAAGATCTGAGTAAAAATAATAACATCCACAAAAAGCAGCTGGGTGCTTCATAACATATCATTCTCAGTGATTTTCACATAAGCAACCACACCAATGCATTCATCAGCTCCTGTTGGCTATGGGGGGTGGGGGGGGAGTTTTCAATTTTAATTTTTTATCTCCAATATGCCGGAACACAGAATAATGGGAAGGATTTTGGAAGAATTTTGTGATGAAAGTTTACATTTTCTGTAATTTTTTTAATGATTATAATTGATGAGATGCCATGAAAATTTGTCTTTGTGCAACATCCTTTTTGCATAGAAAGCTCCGTTCACCTAAATCATTTTCCCACTAAGCTGTGTTTAATGCCTAGTGGTGATGAGAGTGAAAACAGTGCCTACACTATAACTAAGAATAAGGATAGAAAGTATAGCAATAATTCTGATTTGTGGAAAAGTGTTGTTAAGAGAAATCATGCAGTGGGAGAGCTTGTGCATCCTCTCGAACAAGGGAACTTGATTGTGCTAAAAAGTTTGTAATCTCGTGTTGTAAAAAAAAAAAAAGGGTACATGAAGCATTCATTTACATGTGAATCTCGAGAAATATTACAGGCAATTCTAAAGAGCAAGGCAATTCTTTAAACATTTTCAATTTATTTCTCTCATGTCAGATATTTTGAAAATGTGAACAGAGAGGGGGAAAAATGCTTTCATTCCGTTTTGAGATATTAGTGATAAAATTCTCCAGGATACACTTTTAATGAGGTACGTTACAAAGAAATAAGTAATGATTTCATGAGTAAATCCAAAAACAAATTGCAATAAGTATTTTTGGAGCTCCAGTGTAAAACTAGGAGCTGTGGAAAGGCCAGTGTGCTGCAGATTTTGAAACGAGGTGGAGAACGGTCCAGAATTAATTGAAAACAGGTACAGTAGTGTACATTTTAATTGTCATGTACATTGTTAAGTAAAGCTTGCTTTTCACGTAAGAGGCCTACTGAATTTTCATGTATGTTAGAACAGGTCATCAAATATTCTTTAACAGATTATTTCATATTGTAGGTCGAGTTACAGAGGAGAAATTGGGAAGCAAGCCAATCATCCTACCAAAATTGGTGAGAGTGTCTGGAACCTTGTTAAGTTTCATTGGTCCCAGATCCCTTTTACCGAGTCTCGCTACAGATTGGAGAGAAAGAGGAAACATTTGAAGAATCCTAAATTTACTATTATGAAACTGTATGATGCTTTTAAGGAGTATAATAATTTAATAATTTCGTGTGGCTATTTCTAGCTGAGTGCAGCCCTTGTAAGGCAGACCTTCCGATGAGGGTGGGCGGCATCTGCCATGTGTAGGTAACTGCGCATTATTGTGGAGGAGGATAGTGTTATGTGTAGTGTGTAACTTGCAGGGATGTTGCAGACAGCACAAACACCCAGCCCCCGAGCCACTGGAATTAAAGATGAAGGTTAAAATCCCTGACCCGGCCGGGAATCGAACCCGCGACCCTCTGGACCAAAGGCCAGCACAGTAACCATTTACCCATGGAGGCAGACAAAGTAAACTCGTGTCCTCATCCCGAGGTGGTGCAGCTTCTTTTCAGGTACACCCCCAATGGAGGTCAGCTGCATGTACCACTTTAACCACGTACCAGCCCTCCTGCCAATCTTAAATTTCTGGCAGTACCAGGAATCAAACCCGGGCCCCCTAGGACGGCAGCTAATAACACCAACAGTTACGCTGCAGAGGTGGACACTTAAGCAGTGCTATTATGACACAATGAATAATCCTCTAATGGTGAAATTTAACACATACCACAGGTACTGGAGGGATAATAGTGAATACTCTTTCAGGCAGCCACATTCAAACATATGCGACTTTTGCACAGGGTGCGAGCTGCTTTAAAAAATAATCAACATGACCCATGCAAACAAAGTTATGAAATACACAAGGAAAACGTTGAGATATCCTGATTCCGAGATTGAACATTATGCCATAGTTTTTAAAAGCGGTTATTGTAGCCATTCTCTTTCAATATGCACTGTCAATGATGGAACAAGTACTTTCTTTCTGGAATCTGAAGCCAGAAAGGATTCTAATTTAGTGTCCCCATTTATTTACTACTGTATTTTATTATGAAACAGCTGGAAGTATACAAGTGTATAAAAAAAGGTGGTCTTCTCAGACTCTTGTGGAGGCCAGAATAAAAATGTTGTTGTCATGAAGTTTGGCTTTCCAGACGTTTGGGTGTGGATAATGAGCATATAATATTTTCCCATGCAAGGGCACTCATACGTGCGATAGAAACTTAGGGATGTACAGTATTGCTCTTTAGTCAAAAGGGTTTAAAACATTGAAGTTCCTGATCAGTATCTGAAGTTGATGAAAGAATGTAAGCAACAACCAAAACCTTCTGAAGCTTTTATGGCTGGAGACTTCATATAAAATTGGTTGTTGGCATTGCTTGTATGTTTCACTAGGCACTCCAGACTAAAGGCTATACATTTTCAATACAGAACTTGTTTACTTGCATTACAACATAAGCTATTGCCTGAGTCAGATGCATACTTTCCTGTGTATCGACTTTTCTCACTCATGATTGAAGCTTCTAAGTGCCTACCTAGATTTCTTACAACTCAACCTTGTGGAAGTATCTAAACCAGGTGTAAAAACCTACAGAAAGAGCAGATGTTCTCTCATTGGGGAAGTTCTTAAAACCAGAAAATCAAGAGTGGCTTACACAACTTATTAACCAAGGAAGTGATAAAAATCTGGAAAATGATGTGTTTGAAATAGTAACTGATTGTGGTTCAGAACGATCTGGGTGGTAAGAATAATTTATGTGAAATAATTCAATCTTAAGTACCAATATTCAGAATGTAAATATTTTCAGAACTGTTTTAATACAAGAACAGTATTGGTTAGAATTCTTTTAAGTGTCTTCCTCATCTTAATGCAGATGGTTTAACAGAAATTGTTCTACCAAGTTTATAATCAATACAGCTCTCAATAAATGTTCCAGACATTAAGCATTATTCCATTTCAAAACTTCAGACTCTTTTTTTCTCAAAACTTGTTTTCAGCACTAATGCCGTTAATGCACCCAGCTCTTCAAAGAATGCATTTAGAATATAAATTAGAATATTTCTGGTCCAAAGTATTACAGGGGTTAGGTAAGTCTAATCCTCCACCCTTATTGTTCGTTTACATCATTTACTGAAAGAAATACTTGCTATGTGGCCAAAAGTCTCCAGACAGCCCTTGTTCATTCCAAAGACACCAGCCATGTACTAATAGGTACATTTGCTACTATCTTATTACAGTGTTTAATCTTCGCAAAGGCTTTCCACAAAGTTTCAATACACTGAAGGTGGAATTGCATCCAATCAATGATCTACTTCATCCCAAAGATGTTCGATAGGGTTCAGGTCAAGGCACATCCATCAGATTTTTTTGCAATTGTCCTTACTTTGTGGACAAGAACATTATCATACTGATAGAGGAAAGATCCAATCCTTAACTGCTGCCACTGTGTAGGAAGCAGGTTATTGTCGAAATATTTCCACAAACACCTGCGTTCACAGTGCCATTGACCAGAACTAATGGTCTGAGCCCAAACCAGGAAAAACAGTCCAGGACCATCACATCACCTCTACTGAATTTCACTGTTGCTACAACATACTCAGGCAAATACTATTTACCAGGTATCTGCCCATCTGAGTGCCACAGCATATATCATGGTTCATCACTCCAAAACACTTTCCACTGCTCCACAGACCAATAACGGCATTGTTTGCACCATTCTAAGTGATGTCCTGCATTCATTCATGCAATCAGTGGCTTCCAGGCAACACCTCAACCCTGGAAACTGGGCCCTATCAAGTCTTGACACGCTCAGTCACTGACCTCTGTCCCAAACCTGTAAGAGGAGTCCTTTGCAATAGTTGACAAGGATGTCCGATGATTGGTTCGTAAAGTACGCTTTAGAGTTTGTCTGTCACTATCAGTTAATTTCTTAGGCCTACCAGAGTGATGATTGTGTTCAGTGCTTCCGTGATATTTTACACTAACATTGCTAACAGTGGATCTGCGCACAAGTAACTCCCATGAATTCTCTACGACTGAATTATGAACTTGTGGGTCCTACAATAGTACCCCATTTGAACTTTCTTATTTCTCTACGTTGACTCATCCTGACAGAGAACACATCTATAATGTTGATGCATTGTGTCTGCACCCTCAGATTCATTGCTAGATGTCACACAGAGCACGTTCAGGAGGATGTCCAAGACACTTTTGGCTACTTGGTGTATAACTTTCAATCTATAACTTGGATGATGAAAAGAAGTAGCGAATGTGATATGAAAGTTAAAATTTCTGAGACTGAAGTAATGTTGACTAGGAAAAAACAGAAGGCAGAGAATACAAAATAAACAGGTAGATCATTTCAAATATTTAGGATGTGTATTCTCCCTGGATGGCAGCACAGTTAAGTCAAAGTGTAGAAAAGCTAATGCAGGAATTTTGCAGTTGCAATCAATGGTACTTTACAAGATATGGAAATACACTGACTGACAGAGCAAATGCAACACCAAGAAGGAGTGGTCAGAACTTTATGCCAATTGCAGGGTAGACTGATGTCACTGAGGTATGCTCATGATGTGAAATGCGCCGCTGTGCTGCGCACGTAGCGAACGATAAATGGGACACGGCGTTGGCGAATGGCCCACTTCGTACCGTGATTTCTCAGCCGACAGTCATTGTAGAACGTGTTGTCGTGTGCCACAGGACACGTGTATAGCTAAGAATGCCAGGCCGCCGTCAACGGAGGCATTTCCAGCAGATAGACGACTTTACGAGGGGTATGGTGATCGGGCTGAGAAGGGCAGGTTGGTCGCTTCGTCAAATCGCAGCCGATACCCATAGGGATGTGTCCACGGTGCAGCGCCTGTGGCGAAGATGGTTGGCGTAGGGACATGTGGCACGTGCGAGGGGCCCAGGCGCAGCCCGAGTGACGTCAGCACGCGAGGATCGGCGCATCCGCCGCCAAGCGGTGGCAGCCCCGCACGCCACGTCAACCGCCATTCTTCAGCATGTGCAAGACACCCTGGCTGTTCCAATATCGACCAGAACAATTTCCCGTCGATTGGTTGAAGGATGCCTGCACTCCCGGCGTCTGCTCAGAAGACTACCATTGACTCCACAGCATAGACGTGCACGCCTGGCATGGTGCCGGGCTAGAGCGACTTGGATGAGGGAATGGCGGAACGTCGTGTTCTCCGATGAGTCACGCTTCTGTTCTGTCAGTGATAGTCACCGCAGACGAGTGTGGCGTCGGCGTGGAGAAAGGTAAAATCCGGCAGTAACTGTGGAGCGCCCTACCGCTAGACAACGCGGCATCATGGTTTGGGGCGCTATTGCGTATGATTCCACGTCACCTATAGTGCGTATTCAAGGCACGTTAAATGCCCACCGCTACGTGCAGCATGTGCTGCGGCCGGTGGCACTCCCGTACCTTCAGGGGCTGCCCAATGCTCTGTTTCAGCAGGATAATGCCCGCCCACACACTGCTCGCATCTCCCAACAGGCTCTACGAGGTGTACAGATGCTTCCGTGGCCAGCGTACTCTCTGGATCTCTCACCAATCGAACACGTGTGGGATCTCATTGGACGCCGTTTGCAAACTCTGCCCCAGCCTCGTACGGACGACCAACTGTGGCAAATGGTTGACAGAGAATGGAGAACCATCCCTCAGGACACCATCCGCACTCTTATTGACTCTGTACCTCGACGTGTTTCTGCGTGCATCGCCGCTCGCGGTGGTCCTACATCCTACTGAGTCGATGCCGTGCGCATTGTGTAACCTGCATATCGGTTTGAAATAAACATCAATTATTCTTCCGTGCCGACTCTGTTTTTTCCCCAACTTTCATCCCTTTCGAACCACTCCTCCTTGGTGTTGCATTTGCTCTGTCAGTCAGTGTAAGTCTGCTGACAAATCCTTACAACATTCTATATTCAGAGTGACTTTGGGTGTATGTGGGTGAAACTTGGATGGACTTGGAATTATCTTATTCATAAACTGCAGATAATTGACATAAAAGCAGCAAGAATGATTGTTAGTAAAAACAGATAGAAATAACAACAAAATGGCACTCGTAACAAAGATTTAAAGGCAAAGTTGGGACCGAACTTGGGTGGATGAAGCTCTGCATATGAATTGGTTTCAGTGGCAAACTACAAGATGACAGTGGAGGTTAGACTACCTAGGAGAATAATGTTCTCATGGTGTAAGAGAAGCAGAGAGAGACCTGGGAGACTATGATTAGTCTCAATTTTTAACAATTTCAAGGTAAGAAGTATAGAAGTAAGAGAGATTACAATGCTAACTGTAAATAGATGGTTGTCGAGGCACTTCGTTCATTTACAGAGGATTGCAGACTGAATACCAAGTCGATAATGAAGAAGTATGTTTACATGTATATGTTATTTCACCAGGTATTATTTATCACAAATCTTCATTTATAGCAGAGAACAACTTAAAAATACTTACTCTCATTCACCAGCATCGATCATTAAATTAATTCATTCAATTGTTCAATTCATGCTGAAAAAAATCCTAGATATATTTCAACTGGTGCATGTAAATTCAGGGAAAATAATACAACTGCCTATAAAGCTTTGATCATATTATTATTATTATTCTAACATAGGTACGGTACAATAAATCATCTAAATAATTTAAAATCATGTTTTCCAAGGCAAGAAATAATGTAATAAAATCTCACTCTTACATACTTCTGAAACTGTTTTAGCTCAAAAATGGAAGACATTTACTTTTTCACAATTTAGATGAACAATATTTTTTGGCGCAAGTAAGTAAAGAAATTGTTTGTTAAATCAAGTCATCACAAGAGAAAAGGCATATAACATTTCTATAGCTCAAAGATGAGATAGACAATTTGCGAGTCAGTAAGAAGAAACGAGGAATACTGTCAAAGCTACTTTGAAAAGACTGACTAGGAATTATACCACCCAGCAATCTAATGCAGCCAAAGGATCCATTAAACAAAATAATGCTGCCAAAATCAAGACTTGTTTTGAAGTATTTGAAGTGAACGAAACCAGGAATATCCACTTGTCTGGACAACATTGTGGCACAGGTATGGTACTTCCGAAGATGGGATGTAGCAGGCTGTTAACTTCATTCTTCAACGATACTGATTAAGAGAGATTGAAACTGATTAACTGCTAACAGAGGTTTACTGTACCCATCTCCAAAAGCAAAGCAAAATACTGCTTACTACCTACCAAATCCAACTTCTGAGCCATAGACGAGGAGTTTTGAAATGCATTCATGACAAAGGAATTCACAAGACCATGAAAATAACAAAAGAAACATGCAGAATTTAAGAGAGATTCCAGTACAATCAAAGAAAGCCATGTTACATGGCTCCTAGTTGATAAACATCATAAGAAGAACAAGCCACTCCTTTTCGCTTTCCTGGCTATCATTTACCCCATAATACTGTCCTTTTCTTTACACACTGGAAGTGTCGTATATGGCTCCTTTGAACAGTCTAAGCAATAACAGGCTGATACACTACACAATGACATATGGAGCATAAATCTACACTCAAATACAACCCACAATTATATCCTGTCCAACTGAGAAAATGGGACCAACAAGCAAGACAAGTGCTGAGGAAAAAAGAAAAAGCATTGAAAATTAGTGGCTATTAAGATAATTTTGCAACTTTTTCCTTGAAAAAGGATTTGATTTACTAAAAGCACCTTTTTAATAATGGTATGTAATAGCATTAACTTTTACAAGGTACACATGCATAAAGAAACAAAAACATGCCATGCTTTTCAGATAGGAAGAACTACTACTACTACTACTACTACTACTACTACTACTACTACTACAATCAAGGAATCATGTCAACAAAGGTGATAAGCCGTACACAATATAGGCTACTTACAGTATGGAATAACATTTAACATATGTATTCAATACTTTTATACAAGTGGAATGGTTTTTGGGTAAAACTCTTCATATGATGTAAATGACCAAAAATAGACCATTTTATATATGTGCGACAAGAATATTTTAAAGAAAACCTTAAGTGTATTTTTTTTTTTTACATTTTGGGGAAAGATCAGAAAGTAGATTTGCATACCAACAATATTGTTTGGATTACAATTTCATTCATAATTTTGGGCATGGTTTTCATTCTGAATTTTTATCTAACCGTTTCCCCAAACTATTATACATACATAAGTAGTCACCAGAAGTTGATATCAGAGCTCATTTGGTTTTATTAGCACCATGTCTAGAATATTCTTCCCTCTAATTGGTTCAATCACTTTCTAATTCAGCTGTCCTTTCTATATTAACTTATTTACTATTTGTTGATCATGCTTTCTATCATTTGTATTACCATCCCAGTTAACATTTGGTAAATTGAGAGATCACCCACAACAATAATGTTCCTTTCTGTGCCATTCTACACATAGCTGTACCAAATGAATTTGTATGACTGCAATAGTAGTAATAAATTCTTATCAAATCATTCGGCATAGTTCATGTTTTCCATCTCTCACTTTTTTTTTTTTAATAGACCGAGCTCGATAGCTGCAGTCGCTTAAGTGTGGCCAGTATCCAGTAATTGGGAGATAGTGGGTTCGAACCCATCGTCTCCATAACTTCATCATATTTATGTTATTTACACTTCTTCAATAAATAAATCAATCAATGCTGATCTGCATTTAGGGCAGTCACCCAGGTGGCAGATTCCCTATCTGTTGTTTCCTAGCCTTTTCTTAAATGATTTCAAAGAAATTGGAAATTTATTGAACATCTCTCTTGGTAAGTTATTCCAATCCTTAACTCCCCTTCCTATAAATGAATATTTGCCCCAACTTGTCTTCTTGAATTCCAACTTTATCTTCATAATGTGATCTTTAGTACTTTTAAAAGACACCACTCAAACTTATTTGTTTAATAATGTCATCCCACACCATCTCTCTGCTGACAGCTCGAAACATACCACTTATGATACAGATGTTTATTCCCATAGGGAATCTGAAATACTTATCCCGAATGAGTAAATTTATAATACCAATATAAATAGTCCCTTATTGGACATTATAAATTTTCCATGAAGATCTATCCTTATATTAACACCGAGATACTCACAATGATCCCCAAAAGGAACTTTCACCCCATCAATGCAGTAATTAAAACAGAGGACTTCTATTTGTGAAACTCACAACCTGACTTTTAACCCCATTTATCAATCATACCATTGCCTGCTGTCCATCTCACAACATTATCAAGGTCATTTTGCAGTTGCAGTTACTCACAATCTTGTAACTTATTTATTACTCTATGCAGAATAACATCTGCCAAAAGCCTTATATCTGATTCTGCTTCTTTACTCATATATATATAAAACATAAGAGAAAGGTCCAATAACACTGCCTTGAGGAATTCCCCTTTTAATTATTACAGGGTCAGATAAAGCCTAGCCTACTCTAATTCCCTGAGATCTATTTTCTAGAAATATAGCAACCCATTCAGTTATTCTTTTGTCTAGTCCACTCCTGAATCCAAGATATCTGCTGTATCTTGCTGGAATCCTAACTTCAGTGGAATAACCTTTCCTTAACCCGAACCGCCTTCTATTGAACCAGTTATTAATTTCGCAAACATGTCTAATATAATTGGAAAGAATACCTTCCCAAAGCTTACATGCAACGCATGTCAAACTTCCTGGCCTGTAATTTTAGCTTTGTGGCTATTACCCTTTCCTTTATACACAGGAGCTACTATGGCAACTGTCCATTAATTTGTTATAGCTCCTTCATGCAAACAATAATCAAATAAGTGCTTCAGATATGGTACTATATCCCAACCTATTGTCTTTAGTATATTACCTGAAACCTTATCAATTCCAGCAATTTTCTAGTTTTCAACTTTTGTATCTTATTGTAAATGTTATTGTCATCATATGTAAATTTTAATACTCCTTTAGCATTAGTCATCTCCTCTATCTGGACATTATCCTTGCAACCAACAATCTTTACATACTGCTAACTGAATACTTCTGTCTTTTGAAGATTCTCGCATACACACTATCTTGTTTATTTAATGATTCCTGGAACGTCCTTCTTGGAACCTGTTTTTGCCTTAAAATAACTTCCATTTTTCACTAAATTTGTATGACTGCCAATTATGCTTGCTATCATGTTATCCTTCTTTGCTAGATTCAATTTCCTAGCAAGTTTCTTCAATTTCTCCTTACTTCCACATTCATTTCTGACTATGTCTTTTCAACCTGCACCTCCTCCTTAGTCTCTTTACTTCTCTGTTATAATATAGTGGGTCTTTACCATTCCTTACCATCTTTAAAGGTACAAACCTATTTTCACATTCCTCAGCAACTGATTTAAACCCATCCCAAAGTCTGGTTTAAATTTTTATTTACTGTTTTCCACCAATCATAGTTACTTTTTACAAACTCCCTCATGCCCATTTTATCACCCATATGGTACTGCCTAATAGTTCTACTTTTAAGACCTTCCTTTCTATCACATTTATTTTTAACTATGACCAAAACAGCTTTGTGATCACTAATACCATCTATTACTTCGTTTTCTCTATAGAGCTCATCTGGTTTTACCAGCACCACGTCAGGAATATTCTTCCTCTAGCTGGTTCCATCACTTTCTGAATCAGCTGTCTTTCACATATTATCTTATTTATCATTTGCTGGTCATGCTTCCTGTCATTTGCATTACCTTCCCAATTGACAGTTGGTAAATTGAGATCCAATCACGTTCCTTTTCATATCGTTTCCCACATACCTGATTATCTTATCAAATAATTCTGAATCAGTGTCACTGCTACCCTTTCTCAGTCTGTACACTCCAAAGACGTCAAGTTGCCTATTATCTTTAGAGATGAGCCTTACACCTAGAATTTCATACTTGTCATCTTTAACTTTTAGGTAGCTTACAAATTTTTCTTTCATCAGAATGAATACTCCCCCTCCTACAACTTCTATTTTATCTCTACGATACACACTTCAGTGCCATGAGAAAACCGTTAAAAATGTTTTTTTTTAAGTGTTTTGTTCATCAAGATAAATCTCAGTAAAAGGGGAGATTTCCTCATGAAATTCATAAACATGTAATACAAGCAGCAAAACATTATACTTCAGTGATTCTACTGCGCGAGACTCCTGCTCCTCATTTTCTAGTTTTAAGCTCATTTTCATATTCTGGACAAGCTACACAGGTCCCTGCTCATATGCAAGTACTACAATTTGAATGTAATTTTTTATACCCTCTAGTAGTCAGAATTATTTATAAATACCATGGAGTATGTAATAAATGTACCCCTCAAAACATTCTTTAGCTACAACAATTTTGAATGATATGTATTTACATCAAGTACAGTAGGTACAAGCATTGATTGTTGGATATGTTGTAATGTGCAGTTAGTCAACCAGTTCATTAGGTACCGGTACGGTATGTAGCTTTACTGGAATGAGCATGGAATTAGTATGCAGCAGACTTGAGTTGATGCATGTTCACACTGAGGGGGGAATTATTTTGTTCCTTTTTTTTTAACCTTCCCTTAGTTTGAAAAGATGTTTTCTTGTGTACTTGTTTCCAGTAATTTGATATTTGTGATACCCTGAAAAATACCTTTTGTTAAGCAGGAATGAACATGCACAGAATGATCAGCAGGTGGGGAACAAGATTCCCAAACACCAGTTCATAAGAAAGTACCGTAATGTTGTAACTGATGACCCATTTGAGTCATGCATGTCAGAGCACGTCACTGAATGGACGTCCTGCCACTGATCAGTGCAAACCAGCTGAGCAAGAGCAGAACACACACAGTCTAACAACAGTGAATCAGTTGGATATGGCATTAACATGTGTGTTTTAATTCTGCAGAATCAGATTCATATAAAATATTTTACAACAGTTGGGTTTGACCCATGAGCAAAATTTGGGTCTCATAGAATTCCAGAATAAGTCCCATGTAGCTATGCTGACAACAATTGCAGGGTTCATATAAAAGGAGATATCCACCTTAAAGTATGAACAGCAAGTTTTTCATTTGGATAGTTGAGTGAATGGAGAGCTGTAAAGTTCACAATGTTTGATCAATTACAGAATAGAAGCAATAAATCAAGATGAATAAGGAAAAATATTGGTACCCTGACAATGATATTTTATCGTATGTAAATGTGAAATAGACCACCAGTGTACAGTGCACTGGCATGAGGAGCTCATCATATATTCTGAATTATGAAATCCAGATCTGCACGTCTCATAAGTTTTACAACGTGCTAAGCTTGAACAATCCCGTGTAGGTGATCAAATCAGGATTCTCCAGAATATCCATCTACATTGTTAATGTTTGTGTCTTTGGACATTGTAATACATCATTGTAATGCTGTGTATCAGTAGAGATTACTGTACAGAGATCTAGTTCTCAAATATGAAAGAAACCGACAATCATACATATATAATCACAACACAAATTTTCTTAGCTTACCTCGCCCATTTATTAATACTGCAGCATGGAATACAAGCAGAATCTCATAAGAGCATTACTGTTCAAATAAGACTTACAATCTAAAGGGCATTAACAAAACCTATGAAGGATTTGTTTTGCAATGCAATACCTAAAATTCTACTTTAAGGACAATCATTACATTTTTTTACAAGTTGGTGGTTATAACCTATGTAAATAAATCACATGATGCCACTAAAAGCTGACCTGTGATGGTGTGGTCATGATTTGTAAATGCTATGCATTCTACTGGAACTTTCAGAATGTCCAAGTAAACATTGCATTTTTTGGATGTGATGCTATTTTTATACTTTTAAAAATCAGAAATCAGTGCACAGGCATGTTAGAACACTTCAGAAGTACAGTATAGAAAGTGCGATGTTGGTAAATCAATGCTTCAAATGTGGTTTACAAAATTTGAAGCTAGAAATTTTAGCTTAGATGAGGCAGATTGTCTTGAAATTTTTTTCAGCAGTGTATAATTTCATGAAAGTAAAAATGACAGCTAACTTAAAATTAAAACTTAAAGTAATGGACACTTCAAAATCCACTAAAGTAGTTCATAGAGATGAAACAAAGAACACTTCCTGCTCTGATCTCCACATTTTACACTAACTCGTAGATTGGTATTCCATTTGCTATATGATGCTGAAATTCAATAAAGAATTAGTTTCTTAAATTAATGGCGACTGGAGATGAATTGAACCCAAGAATTTATTGCAAAAATTATCCTGACAGTAGGCAGCAGAATCATTGAGCCAAGCACCCAGATTCATGGGATTTTTGAAAGAATTCTTTGTAATTAACACACAAATAGAATAAATTTGAATTTTTAATGTAGCCATATGGAGAAATTACACTCAAACCTTGAAGAGATCAGAAATCTTATCCCCTGCAGAAAGTTATGTTTCTCCCATACCCAGATGATCTCTCTTACTTGATCAACCCATCTTTTTGTGACCCATCCTCGTGTCCTTTTGCCAGAAACTTTTCCTTGGAAAATTAATTTTTCTAGGTTGTCGTCCTCTCTTTTCATAATGTGACCAAAGAATTGCAGGATTCTCTGGTACACAACTTGGCATAGACTTTCTTATATTCTAACTAGCAAGATACCCGTGCTTCGCTACGGTATATACTGAAATTTACAATAGAATGCTTATTGTTTTAGATATATAATCCGCCGAAATTCGCGATCTGACTCGTTTTCTGCGAGAATCCGCCAAAATTCGCGATCTGACACTTCTCTAATAGATTACGGCATGTTTCCTCCCATTTTCAATCTTTTTTATCCAGCAATCGATTTCGTAATTCCTGGGCTTGGTCCAGATATTCCACCCGGTCAGTTGGGTCCCTAAATCTTTGCCATCTTTTCCTATAAGCATCTTTAATATGGATCAAATCCTTCAGGAGATCCGGCGTGGTGTCGTCTTAGGTGCCTTGGCGGTACTGAACCCGCGGCCGGACTGCATTCTTAGTCATTACCCGTCCAGGACCCATTTTCAGGGAGGTCCGCACCTTTGACAATGGTCCAGAACATTATTATTATTATTATTATTATTATTATTATTATTATTATTATTATTATTATTATTATGTTCTGGACCCCACAGCAAGATGCAAGACAGCTACTTGGCGGTAAATTACATCTGCTGCCAGTGTCATTGTTACAATGTGACCAGCACCATCGTCGGGCGTAGGCAAGTGTGCGGGATTTTTGGCGATACCAGTGACATACTTCCGTGCATTATTGACCTTATTATAGAGGTGAACAATTTGGCGGCCCATCTCATTCCTATCGTTTATTTCAAATGTTTTAAAGTTTTTATTTTTATGCCAGGAGAATCTACTGTAATCTAAGAACGTTCTCCGAATGAAAAGATGGCTGTTGAAAACGAACCCAGGAAAGATTAGAAATGATTGGTTTATGATCAGAATAAGTACATCGAAACTATATAGCCTGTTTCCAGTCATTCGACAGAGTCAGGAATGGAATGAATAAAGCCCCATCTAGCGGCGACAATAGGAATTGTGCCGGCTGCCGAAGCACACCTCTGAGGCAATGGTCGATGAATGACAAATGAAATGAAATATTGGACAGTGTTGCGGGAATGAATGATGACAGGGAAAACCGGAGTATCCAGAGAAAAACATGTCCCGCCTCCGTTTTGTCCAGCACGAATGTCGCATGGAGTGACCGGGATTTGACCAACGGAACCCAGCTGTGAGAGGCCGGCGCGCTGCCGCCTGAGCAACGGAGGCTCCTTATAAGTACATTATGAACAGTAAAATAAATTGTTCTCACCTCCTTTTACACTCCACCGCCGTTAAGTTTATTTACCCCCCCCCCCGAAACAAAATTAAAGAAGGCGTGTTTATTTATGTTTAAAGGAGATTCCAAACACCAATGTTCACGTCTGTTACCTTCAGTTTTGAGATATAAGTATCTCCATAAAAATAATTCACTTTTTTCACTTCCTTTCACACTCGTCCCCCCCCCCCCCCGGTAAGTGAATTTTCCGGCAAAAATTACTTGTTTCTTTAATAGTAAAGGATCTTCTAAATAGCAATTATCACGACTCTAACTTCTTCAGTTACGATTTATGTGTCCTCATGAAAGGAATTCAACTTCTTTTCACTCCCCCCCCCCCCCCCCGAAGATGGTTTCCCCACCAAAACGCGTTTTTCTTTCTTTAAGAGGATTCAAATACCAATTTTCACATCTGTAACAACTTTAGTTTTTATTTGATGTATGTATTCTCATACAATTAAGTCAATTTTTCAATTCATTCAACCCCCCCCCCCTTCATTGGAGTTTCCGAGAATACGTGTTTCTTTACTTTTAAAGCAGATTCCAAATGTCTAATTTCATGTCTGTAATATCTTCATTTTTGAGATATCAGTAGCCTAATTTAAAGAGTTCAACACCATTTTCAGTCACTTTTACCCCCCCCCCCCCTTTTTCACCCAAGTGGTATTTCCGAAAACTAAAAACACACGTTTCTTTATTTTTTTATAGAGATAAAAAAATACCATTTTTCTCTTCTGTAACATGTTAAGTTTTTGAGGTATACTGTAGAAATTCTCATTTTAAAATTTCACCCCTTTTTAGTTCCCCTTAAGTGGAGTTTCCAAAAACAAATCACCTATCTTTCTTTACATTTACAGGATATTCCAAATACCCACTTTTTACGTCTGTAACACTTTACGTTTCTCAGATATTCTGTAGATATAGTCTTTCAAAAAATTCACTCCAATTTGTCACTCCTGTTTAACTGCCATTAATTGGATTTTCCAAAAACAAAGATATACGTGTTTCTTTATTTTTAAAGGAGATCCCATATACAAATTTTCAGTTCTGTAATATCTTCAGTTTCTGAGATATATATATCCTCATTAAAGGCATTCAACCCATTATTCACCCTTTTACACCCCTCCTATTGGGATTTACAGAAAACCAAAAATACATGTTCCTGTATTTTTAAAGGAGATTCTAAATACCAATTTTTTACACCTGTAAACTTTTAAAGTTTTAAGATGTAGACACACTCATTTTAAAAATTCACCCCCCTTTTTCACCCCCCATTATTTGGATTTTCCAAAACCGAAAAAATACCTGTTTCTTTATTTTTAAAGTAAATCCCAAATACCAATTTTCAGGTCTGTAATATCTTCAGGTTCTGAAATATAAGTAGCCTCATTAAAGGCATTCAACCGCTTTTTCACCCTTTTCCACCCTTTTCCACCCTTCCTATTGGGATTTTCCGAAAACAAAAAAATACGTGTTTCTTAATTTTTAAGGGAGATTCTAAATACCAATTTTTACATCTATAAACTTTAAAAGTTTTGAGATATAGATACACTCATTTTAAAATTTCACCCCCTTTTCACCCCCCCATTAATTGGATTTTCAAAACACAAAAAAAAATACGTGTGTCTATTTTTAAAGGAGATCCCAAACACCAATTTTCAGGTCTGTAATATCTTCAGTTTCTGAGATATAAGTATCCTCATTAAAGTCATTCAACCCCTTTTTCACCCCTTTTCACCCCTTCTATTGGGATTTTACGAAAACAGAAAAATACCTGTTTCTTTGTTTTTAATGAAGATTCTAAGTACCAATTTTTACATCTGTAAACTTTAAAAGTTTTGAGATATAGATGCACTCATTTTAAAAATTCACTCCCCTTTTTACCCTCCCATTAATTGGATTTTCCAAAAACAAAAAAATACGTGTTTCTTTATTTTTAAAAGGGATCAAAAGTACCAATTTTCATGTCTGTAATATCTTCAGTTTCTGAGACATAAGTACCGGTATCCTGATTAAAGGCATTCAACCCCTTTTTCACCCCTTTTCACCCCCTCCTATTGGGATTTTATGAAAACAAAAAAAATACGTGTTTCCTTATTTTTAAAGAATACCAATTTTTACATTTGTCAACTTTAAAAGTTTTGAGATATAGATACACTCATTTTAAAATTTCACCCCCCTTTTCACCTCCTTAGCGAAGGAATATCCAAAAATCCTCTCTTAGCGAGCACGTACATCTTAATATGAATATATCCCCAAAATTTCATTTCTTTATGTCCAGTAGTTTTGGCTCGGCGATGATGAATCAGTCAGTCAGTCAGTCAGTCAGTCAGTCAGTCAGTCAGTCAGTCAGGCCAAGTTATTTTATATATATAGATTTCCGGGATGACAGAATCATTTGTTCGCCTGGCTGTCCACGGTATTCACAACATCTTTCTCCAACACCACATTTCAAAGGTGTTGATTTGGTTCCTGTCTTTAGCTTTTATGGTCCAAGTTTTCCATCCATACAGGAAGATTATGAACACAAGCGAATGGACCAATCCTTTCTTCGTATTCATAGATATTGCTCTATCTTGCCAGATGATCTTTAATTTTTCCATAGCTGTATGTCCTAGAAGGATGCAACGTTTGATTTTTTTTTCACAGCTACTTGTATCCTCGATTATTGAACCAGATAAGGAAGCTGACATACTCTTTGGAGATTATTCAGGTGCTGTGGCTGAAGCTGTACCTTTGTTGACGATCATTAGTTTTGTCTTGCTTCAATTAATTTCCACGCCAAGATTGTGATTTTCCTGTTGTACACTATCCACTATTTCGACAAGCTCCTGCTGGCTACAAGTGCGGTATCATCCGCAAAACAGAGGTTATTATAGTCTAATTAAAACAACGTGCGTGTTCTGACAGCTCGCAGCACGTGGCACCGAGCAAAGGAGTGGGAGCGCTGTGTTGCCACATGATCTGGCTGGGGTTACTACTTCACAATCAACAGCTCCCGTTCTGCGCTAAGTGCTGCAGATATTAATATCCATGTACGGAGATCACGAGGGTGTTAAAACAATATTAAATATCGATGCTATTATTCCAAAGTGGCTCAGCAGTAATTTTATCAACTCAAATATCTTAAGACATGCTCCTCATTCCCCTCCCTCATAGGCTTTTATCAGTCTATCCCCGGAAGACTGATTTCATTTTTAGGTAGGTTTCAGTAGCAGAATGGCACTTTCAGTGGCCTGCGCTCAACATTCTGGGTTCAAATCCGGGTGAGGATTGGAGAAATATCTAAGATTTTTGTATATACAGGGTTACTCACCTAAGATATTACACGGAAATAACGTCTAAACAATTAAAGATATCTGTATTCTGTTTTCATATTCATAAATGATACCCAGGGGCTTATAAAATAATGTGCTACTTATTCTCATAGGGTGATTAATAACCAAGATATTGATACTACATATTTTTAAATGGAACGGCACAATAACATACAGCTGGTCTAAAAGTTCCACTGCGTACAAGTTCAAATATGTAAGTATTTTCAAAATCAGACAGTTACTTTTTGAGATATCAATAAAAACCACAGTTGGGCTTTTGCGTGCCGCATCAGACAGCGTGCAATCGGCCAAGGACGTATTGGCACGCACGTTGTTTCCTAGCATCGATTCCAGCCACAGAATGGATACCAGGCATGTAATTTAAACTATCGTACGCATAATGTGATGTACCGTCACATACCCTGGGTGTGCAATGTTATTGTGTGACTGGTGAATGCATGAGGAAGGGAAATTAAAAGTTTTTTTTATTAATTCATGTGTAACAGGTTGCGCTCAGTTTGGAATTTCCCCACGTATGGGAATGGGAAGGATTTGGAAAGGACGTCGGCCATGCCTATCTCAAAGGTACCAAAGTATTTATTTTATTCCTTATAAAAACATCAACCCTCCCCTGTCCTGTCATGTGTTTGCCTGTTATATACACTTTGCAAACCCATCACATGTGTACGATATGCTTACATGTCTGGTATCCATTCTGTGGCTGAAATCACACCCGGGAAACTGCTTGCGCGTCAATATGTCCTTGCCCGACTGCATGCCGTCTGATGTGGCATGCAAAACTGCGCATGCTGTTCTTATTGATATCTCAAAAAGTAACTGTCCGATTCTGAAAATACTTACATATTTGAACTTGTACACAGTTGAACTTTTAGGCCAGCTGTATGAATTTGTGCCATTCCATTTAAGCATATGGAGTTAGTATCAATATCTCTGTTTTTAATCACCCCATGAGAATAAGTGCACAATATTTTACAAGACCCTGGGTATCATTTACGAATATGAAAACAGAATACAGATATCATTAATGTTTTAGATGATATTTCCGTGTACCATCTTAGGTGAATAACCCTGTATAAAGAGGAAAAATCGGTCAGACCCTGTCATAGGCGTCGGCACAATTTAAGATGCTAGTTGTAATTGAAATTGCAGTTGTGAGAAGTAAAAGTCAGTCTTTCACCTTGTTGTTTCAAGTGCCTTTAAACTTGCGATCATTAGACATGGGATCTCTTTTTATTGAAATCTGAAGCAAAAAAACTCATATTATAAACACAGGTCGTGATTCTTAATTTCTAAAAGCCCACATGCTTTGTCCACCTTAATGAGAAGGAAGCACAGAACAAGAAGAATGTATAATTATTATTTTAAGAAAAAAATAATAAACATTATCAAAATTTCTAAGCGTGCTGGAAATACCTTTGTGTGATGGTCCAGAAACATTTACTCCCTCTCTTTCCCCTTCACCTTCTACCCAAGGGTCCTTTTCTTTCTTTACTCACCTCCCCCTCCCACCCCCCTATTCTAATTACTGAAGCTTGATATATCTTTAATGCTGCTGCTGTTCTTTCTACAACTTTGTTAACGTCTATCAGTGGGCCTCCGTTTTCCCTTTCAGACTCAAAAATTCTCATAAGGCACACACCATATCGCGAGCTTGACCATGAATAACTAATATGCCTCCCCACTACGCTTGCCTTTTTTCGAGGTGGATGAATTCTTGGTCGGCCTCGTGGTCATTTAGCGGCGCTCTGAACAGGTTTCAATTTGTTGCAGTTCAGTAAATGACAAGGTGTTATAAATGACACTATACTACACAATACTAAAATTTATACTGCACTAAAATGCCAATCTTGATAACGATACACTTATTAACACAAACACAATAGCACTATAAATATTTAGCTGGTTTCAAAAACACGCTATACAGATAATGATATCACTCAAAGAAGACAGTTATATAGCCCAGCCACATGTGCTATGGTATACTCTTTGGCAACGTGGAACTCTGACCTACCGCCTCACGGAGCATTAAGACAGGGGGGTTTAGTAAAAGGGAGAGCGCGTCTAGCTGGGATTGGCTTAAACACGAGGCGTGTACTGGTTGCCATAATAACTGCCATCACTTACTACCACACTGGAAGCTGTCAGAACACTCACGTTGTTTTAATAGCAGTATAATTCTCTTCCCACCAATCGAAAATCCTCCTTTCCAACTGTTGAGGGCATGCCTCATGATATATTCACCGTAGATGTTAAACAATTGAGGTGATAAGATGCATCCTTGTCTCACACCTTTGGAGACTCTGAAACTTGATGATAGATCACCATCAACTCTGACTTTGGCCAACTTGTTATCGTATAAGCCTTTTATAAGTGAAATGAGATTAGATAGAATTCCCATTCCCTCTAGAACACACCACAACTTCTGCCAAAGAAACACAATCAAAGGCCTTTCGGTAGTCAATTAAGCAGAGAAACAAAGGAATGTTGAATTCATGTGCCTTTACAACCAACTGACAAATATTAATATCTGTTCTCTAGTTCCTCTTCCCTAGACAAAGCCAGCCTGTTCTGATGGGAGCTGATATCAAGGTTTCAAACATTCATTTATGATATGCAATAATATTTTACTTGCATGTGATATTAGTGAGATGGTTTGATAATTCCCACAGTTCCTTGTTGATCCCTTTTTGTGAAGTGGAATGAAGATGAAAATGGGCCAGTCTTGTGGCCATACACTACTGTCCCATATCTTGTTACAGATGAAGTACATAAATGTACTCCTTCTCCCATTTCCTTAATCATTTCCCCAGTGGTGCCATCACTTTCTGTTCCTTTATGATTCTTCTGGTGTTTAATTGCATCTTCTACTTCTCTCCTCAGTATTGGAGGCTCTGGTTCTGACTAAGATTGATTAGGGATGTACTTATTGCAAACATTCCTGGTAGTCACATCTGCATATAGATTTTCACAGTATTTTTTCCACCTTTCAATGGCCAGCTGTTTCTCTCCATCTTCATCTTCCACAACCCATGAATGGGGCTTGAAGTCGCAAGTAATTTTCTTTACCTTCATAAAGAGATCACAAGTTCAGTCTCGTCACAGATGTCATGAATTAGGCTTGCCTTATCAAGTCTGCACTGCTTTTGAATTTTCCGAGATAGTGATGCATGCATTTGTAAATATTTTGGGATATTATGAATTATATAGTTGGACTACTACTAGTGTTCTTCCTCTTCATAATGAGCACAAATTTTGTGTAATATCACTCAAGACTAGAGCCTCCGTGGCTCAGGCGGCAGTGCACTGGCCTCTCACCGTTCGGTTCTGTGGTTCAAGTCCCTGTCTCTCCATCTGAGATTTGTGCTGGACAAAGCCGAGGCAGGACAGGTTGTCTCCAGGTACTCCGATTTTCCCCGTCATCTGAGCATTTCATCTATCAGTCATTAATCATTGCCCCAGAGGAGTGCGACAGGCTTTGGCAGCCAGCACAATTCCTAACCTCGCTGCTAAATGGGGGCTTCATTCATTCCATTCCATTCCATTCCTGACCCAGTCGAATGACTGGAAACAGGCCGTGAATATTTACTTATCAGAGTCAGGTTGATGTATCAAGAAATAATTATGGTGATTCATTGGGAAAATATGTAATAAGAGAAATAAGGTATATAAAGTAAATTGACAAAACTGTAGCTAGGGTAGAAAGTCCACTAATAAATGCTTAGACTACAACTGGTGTTTGTAGCAAAGTTCTATTAATCGTCATAGAACCCTTTATCTATACATGATGCAGAACTATTCTTTCTCAATGCTTTCTCAATTTATTTTTCAATGCTTTTCTGCACCAGAATTTTCCAAGCTTTTGTTCTGGGAACACTATCACAGACCTTTCCTAAATTTTGCAATCAATAAATGTCTATCATATCCTTTCCATATTCCCAGTTATTTTTATATTTTGCCCCATAAAGCAAACTTGGCTCCAATGTTGATCTTCCTATTATGAAACCAGACTGCTGTTCTTGAAGTTGCTCGTTCTAATATTCTTTCCATGATTTTGGTAACACTGTGTTTGTTGCAGTTCTCCTGTAATTATTACATACTTCCTTATCTCCTTTCTTGAAAACAAGTATTTGGAAGTTAAAACCAATAGCATTTCCAAATAAATTATATTGGTCAAGCAAATGGGAAACCCTGCCAACCTGGACCCAATGTTTGGGAAACTAGACCATGCCTGTCACAAGCCAGGGCTAAGGGCAAATGATAAAAGGTTAACACTTCTTTAAGAAACCTTGGTCCAGCTAGCCTGGTTGGAAGCACTTTGCGAGGGTCCCTTTCCAGGATTAGAGGAAAGAACGGTCAGCAGTTTTGAGGGCAAAAGAGGATGGCACATCCCGACAGCTGATAAAACTGAGGAACTATCTTCAGTGCCGCAGCTACAAAAGATGTCTGTTCTCCAGAGGAGTGGCTTCTTATTAGAATCTGGTAGTGGATATCAAATGCCTTAAATGACAGATGGAGCGACACATCGGTTGGTATTAATATTTGTGTCTTAGCCGTATTAATAGTTGTGTCTAGTCAAATTCTGGATCTGACTGCTAGGGCATCTCCCAGGAGTGATGCTTTCCGTTCCTACTCAAGCGGCATCGGAAATGTGTGAGGGCTACTTGCCAGACGGGACAGACTGAAGAAGCAACAGTCTATATTGGAATGACAACGGGAAGAAACAGAGAATTTGCTGACAATCTGAGAAACCGCTACATTGACCAGCTGACAGCTGCCACTGTACAACAATAATGCTAAGAAATATCAAGCAAATGGGTTACATGCAGGGGTGGCTGTACATTACACGCTGAAGTGCTGCAGCATATTGTCTATTTAAAAAATAAATTATTTTAATAATATTCTACAATCAAATACAGTGCACTGAAAAAGACGTCAGCCAAAGAATAGGAAATCATTCAACTCCCCTCACAGCCAGGTAACCGCAGATAAATTAGTCATGCGCTCCACGCCAGGTGCTTTGCAGATCACAGCTCAGTGATTATTTCTAAGCTTTTTGCCAAAAAGCAGGAACTCTGCCTTTTGCGCATGCATGCCCAACTTTTCCGATGTACTGTGGAAACAACAGCCAAGACATCACTTTAGAGCAAGTCTTCATTCGACCACAGAGAGGCAACACCAGTCACCATTGAATTTCAACCAAAATGAGAATGTGGCAGGTGGCACCCTCTTGACTCAGCGGTAATATTTAAGAGAGGATCGCTAAAAGCGAACGGGTAAACAAAATACTGTACAGGAAGCCATCAGCTGTTCCCGTGAGGTCTTTTAATACTCCCAACTTGCCTGTTCCATAGCCACATTTGTAAATCGGTGAACTATAAAAATTGTACTTTTTATGTTGTCAAAATAAGGACATGATATTGTGATTTTCCTTAATTAAAAAATGTCTAGTTTATAAATTTCACTATAACAACATAGACATTGCTGGTTTTATTTCAATCATTTTGGCAACATTGAGAAGTTCTGTTTTTTTTGCACGCTCACACCAAGTGTTTCCGAGTTCGTAAATGTTTTGTCATTGCAGATGTGCTTAATTAGTTTTGTATGAGAAATGTGTTTATGTGTTGGGGTTGTTTGCATGTTTGTTTGGTATGGAAAACTAAGTGGGGAGCCTCTTGAAAACCGCATATGTTTCTAAATATTTTTATTATTTCGAGGGGGGATGGGTTATAGCACACTACTGATTTTCTGCACGAGCCACCACTGGTTACATGAGATTGTAAATGGGTTTAGAAGTATGAAATAGCCATGACTATCTCTCCCGTGTTGTACACATGATCAGTAAGTGCAAGTCTACTGTAATACAGAAAACTTTGCACCTATTTTGATCCAAGTCTATAGTAGACACAAGTAATATTAAATGTTACATTTTGTTTCAAATGTCATCAACCCACATAGCAACAGAACATTTATTTAATGTTGATTAACTATGAATATGCAGCAAACATTTTATGTCATGTAGGCTATGTTAATGCATATATTGGATTTTTTTTTTTCATCATTTCACTGCTTTAAAGTTTTAAGGAAGTAAAACTTTATATTTGAGATAGTTATTTAGTTTTACTAATAATCAGTTTCCCCACAGGCTTGGATCTTAACACAAAGAATTTACCTTTTTATTTATTTTAAGTAACCAACATTTAACTACTATTCTTTCAAAATAGAATAGGAAAGATTGAGATCCCCTCCCCCCTCGGTTCCTCAGTTTTTACCTGCTGCACAGATGCACGTTCCATTTACTGGTGAGCATTGAGCATCATTTTTACAGTTGCATATATTCTGGCAACCTTTGCCATATGTGTATAAGGGACAAGGTCGAGAACATGTTTTGCCATCCCAGCCAGCTTTACATTCACATTTCCCTGTCCATGGATGGCACCTGAAATCAGAGCAAGTTATTGAAATTAAATGAAATAGAATAAAAACTCTACATAATCACACAATTATTCTTAATCATCAGTCCTATTTAATTTATGAGAAACAGATGTAGTTAATAATAATAATAATAATAATAATAATAATAATAATAATAATAATAATAATAATAATAATAATAGTGATAATACTGTTGTTTATTGTCATTAGACAACATACAGTGACAACAGACAGAGTTAAATACAATACATAAGTTAAAGTTTAAAAAATATAAAAACATCTAAATGTCAGCTTATCATGGCACTTTGGGCTATTTGTTTATTCAATAGCAACTGTGGAGCTGATTATAAATACCAGAGTTACCTACCTATTAGGAAAGTGCAGATTTCCATATTCACCCCTTGACGATAGAGTTACTTTTTCTTCAAATTCAGATAGGGAATAAAAACTGTTTAATATCAGCCAGATTTTGAGATTGTTTTAAAGCTACTTAAGGGCATATCTTTCTATTCGGCAAGTAGCTTACTGAATAATTTAATACCATTATATCTATCAATTTCTCGTGTCTTTTTTAATCTAAAGTGTGGTAAATCTAAATCATTCCTTTTCCGTGTATCGTATGAGTGTACTTCTATAAGATAACAGATCAAGATTTTCTTTAATATTAAGAATGCAATGAAATATGTATAGTGATGGGAGAGTCATAATAGTATGTGCTTGAAACATAGGCCTGCACAACTCCCTATTGGCCTTGCCTTTTACACATCTTATTGCCTTCTTTTGCCACTTGAACCTATCTTGAGCGTACGTAGGTGGTTTGAAAAGTTCTCGGAATGTACTAGAATTAAGTATCTTACCTCGGTGGAATAGCTTTTATTTTTCAACATAGTCTCCCTGTAGACTAATGCATTTGGACCAGCGATGTTCCAATGCCTTGATCCCATCTCGAAAATGATATTCCTCCAGGCCTGCAAAATACCTCTCCAATTCGGCTGTCAGTTCTTCCCTTGTAGAAAATCTCCATCCACCGAGGAAAATTTTCAGCTTGGGGAATAGAAGAAAGTCTGATGGTGCCAAATCAGGTGAATAAGGTGGATGTGGCAACAATTCGTACCCCAGTTCATGAAGTTTTGCCATGGTAATAACACTTGTGTGCGGCAGAGCATTGTCCTGATGAAAGATAACCTTTTTCCCTGCCAAACCAGGCCTTGTTTCGCGTATCTTTTCCTGTAGTTGGTCTAGGTGGTTTGCATAGTATTGCCCGTAATTGTTTGGCCAGTAGGAAGATAATCTATCAGCAGAATGCCTTTTGCATCCCAGAAAACTGAGGCCATGACCTTTCCGGCCCAACGCACTGCCTTTGCTTTCTTTGGTGGTGGTGAATCAGCATGTTTCCACTGCTTTTTGACTGCTGTTTTGTCTCTGGGGTATAGTAGTGGACCCAAGTTTCATCTGTAGTCACAAACCAGCGCAAAAAATCTTGTTGGTTGCACTGAAAACGGGCCAGACTTTGTTCGGACATTTCCAATCTAGTGCGTTTATTGTCCAATGTCAAGAGCCGCGGCACCCATCTTGCGGATAATTTTTTAATACCCAATTCTTCGCTTAAAATATAATACACCCATTCGGAAGACATCCCTACAGCTTCAGCAATCTCCCGCACTTTCAGTCGACGATTCTCCACGACCATTTTATGCACTTTTGCGATAAATTCTGGGGTCGCAACACTTTTCGGCCGTCCACTACGCGGATCATCATCCAAGCTCTCCCAACCAAATTTAAACTCGTTGGTCCACTTGGCAACAGTTGAAAATGAAAGAGCAGAGTCCCCCAGTGTGTTCTGAAAGTCTGCATGAATTTCCTTTGCTTTCATACCGTACCTTTCTTTACAAAGTATTTAATCACTGCTCGAATCTCAGTTTTTTCCATTGTCACAAATCACTACGCGGGAACAACAACAAAGAGTCGTCACTACCACACTCCTGCAGCTAGAGCACTGACGCGCCACGTGTTCACTAACAAAGGATGTGTGATTATTGCGCGGGAACCTCGTTGCTCTAGCACCGACATCTAGCGGTGATGGATGGCTTTTCCGGCGTTTGCTCTATTAACCAGCGTTTCGTCTTAGGTCTGACACTAGACTCTTCAAAGTGGGATGTGTCAGACCCTACCCACTGACGCTGGGGTGTATGCAGGTGAACTTATCAGAAGCTTATTTATTGAAGCACAGTCTGATAACTGCATACGGGAGATAAAACTCCACAATGGAATTAATGCCCGCCTAGCAATTCCAAATGGAAATTCTAAGTTCCCATAGGGAATTAGATTCTTTTCCACCAATAGAGCATATCAAAATCAGATCAAAATTAGATGGATGGCTTTTCCGGCGTTTGCTCTATTAACCAGCGTTTCGTCTTAGGTCTGACACTAGACTCTTCAGAGTGGGATGTGTCAGACCCTACCCACTGACGCTGGGGTGTATGCAGGTGAACTTATCAGAAGCTTATTTATTGAAGCACAGTCTGATAACTGCATACGGGAGATAAAACTCCACAATGGAATTAATGCCCGCCTAGCAATTCCAAATGGAAATTCTAAGTTCCCATAGGGAATTAGATTCTTTTCCACCAATAGAGCATATCAAAATCAGATCAAAATTAGATGGATGGCTTTTCCGGCGTTTGCTCTATTAACCAGCGTTTCGTCTTAGGTCTGACACTAGACTCTTCAGAGTGGGATGTGTCAGACCCTACCCACTGACGCTGGGGTGTATGCAGGTGAACTTATCAGAAGCTTATTTATTGAAGCACAGTCTGATAACTGCATACGGGAGATAAAACTCCACAATGGAATTAATGCCCGCCTAGCAATTCCAAATGGAAATTCTAAGTTCCCATAGGGAATTAGATTCTTTTCCACCAATAGAGCATATCAAAATCAGATCAACATTAGATGGATGGCTTTTCCGGCGTTTGCTCTATTAACCAGCGTTTCGTCTTAGGTCTGACACTAGACTCTTCAGAGTGGGATGTGTCAGACCCTACCCACTGACGCTGGGGTGTATGCAGGTGAACTTATCAGAAGCTTATTTATTGAAGCACAGTCTGATAACTGCATACACCCCAGCGTCAGTGGGTAGGGTCTGACACATCCCACTCTGAAGAGTCTAGTGTCAGACCTAAGACGAAACGCTGGTTAATAGAGCAAACGCCGGAAAAGCCATCCATCTAATTTTGATCTGATTTTGATATGCTCTATTGGTGGAAAAGAATCTAATTCCCTATGGGAACTTAGAATTTCCATTTGGAATTGCTAGGCGGGCATTAATTCCATTGTGGAGTTTTATCTCCCGTATGCAGTTATCAGACTGTGCTTCAATAAATAAGCTTCTGATAAGTTCACCTGCATACACCCCAGCGTCAGTGGGTAGGGTCTGACACATCCCACTCTGAAGAGTCTAGTGTCAGACCTAAGACGAAACGCTGGTTAATAGAGCAAACGCCGGAAAAGCCATCCATCTGATTTTGATATGCTCTATTGGTGGAAAAGAATCTAATTCCCTATGGGAACTTAGAATTTCCATTTGGAATTGCTAGGCGGGCATTAATTCCATTGTGGAGTTTTATCTCCCGTATGCAGTTATCAGACTGTGCTTCAATAAATAAGCTTCTGATAAGTTCACCTGCATACACCCCAGCGTCAGTGGGTAGGGTCTGACACATCCCACTCTGAAGAGTCTAGTGTCAGACCTAAGACGAAACGCTGGTTAATAGAGCAAACGCCGGAAAAGCCATCCATCTAATTTTGATCTGATTTTGATATGCTCTATTGGTGGAAAAGAATCTAATTCCCTATGGGAACTTAGAATTTCCATTTGGAATTGCTAGGCGGGCATTAATTCCATTGTGGAGTTTTATCTCCTGTATGCAGTTATCAGACTGTGCTTCAATAAATAAGCTTCTGATAAGTTCACCTGCATACACCCCAGCGTCAGTGGGTAGGGTCTGACACATCCCACTCTGAAGAGTCTAGTGTCAGACCTAAGACGAAACGCTGGTTAATAGAGCAAACGCCGGAAAAGCCATCCATCTAATTTTGATCTGATTTTGATATGCTCTATTGGTGGAAAAGAATCTAATTCCCTATGGGAACTTAGAATTTCCATTTGGAATTGCTAGGCGAGCATTAATTCCATTGTGGAGTTTTATCTCCCGTATGCAGTTATCAGACTGTGCTTCAATAAATAAGCTTCTGATAAGTTCACCTGCATACACCCCAGCGTCAGTGGGTAGGGTCTGACACATCCCACTCTGAAGAGTCTAGTGTCAGACCTAAGACGAAACGCTGGTTAATAGAGCAAACGCCGGAAAAGCCATCCATCTAATTTTGATCTGATTTTGATATGCTCTATTGGTGGAAAAGAATCTATTTCCCTATGGGAACTTAGAATTTCCATCTAGCGGTGATTCCGAGAACTTTTCAAACCGTCCTCGTATGCTGAATTTCCCTTCAATATGGAACTGCATGATAAATGGGAATGGAAGAAAGCACAGTAATGCACACAACATCCAATTATTACTAACTAACTCTTTCAGACAGTCTTTTAGATAACTTGTGTGTACCAGATTAACTTTGAATCCAAATGTATTTCCAATAATTTGACAGAACTATGTTTCTCATCTAAAATTGATTGAATTAAGAGAAATTAAATAACTTCTGTCTTGTTACTATTTAAAAATAGTTTATTAGCCTGCAACCAATTAGATGATTTCTATAGCATCTCTAACTTTTTATCTTCCACAGTTTTTAAGTCGTTACCAATTGTTATGATAGTGATAACATCTGCACAGAGCACTGACCTACAGGGTAAATTAGTTACAATATCATTTATATACATAAGGAAGAGGAAAAGTCATACAACAGAACCCTGAACTACACCTGTTTGTACTTTGAGTGCTACAGATTTTTGGTTTTCAACTTGTACGATTTGATGTCTACCATTGAGATAGGATGTGATTAATAACTCTACATCTTTAACCCCATAATAGTTAAGCTTTCTTATTAGTATACCATGTGGTACAGAATCAAAAGCTTTACTGAGTTCTAACAATGTAGCACATTTTATGTGGTGAGACTTAAAACCCTGTATTAGCTCAGTCACAACAGTTTCTGCAGCTTTAATCCATTGAAATACTAATTTTAATGTACTGAGCATGCGTGTGTATACAATTTTTTCATGCATAAGATACAATTTTATGCTACTAAGATTCATACATATAATCTGCAATATACTGAATTTTAATCATACCCTTGTTGGATGTGATTAAGTACAGCACCCAGAAGAACAATTTCTGTAGGTCCTGTTTATGATGGGTTTTATTCCAGAATTTCATATAAAATCATATTTGGATGGTTAACCACCTGTTTTATTCCATTCCCAGCCATCTTTCTTTGTCTTTTTGTAGGCAGGATGGATTTCATTATCATAATCACTTTCAAACGCGTCATCACTCTCACGTGAAATTTTTTGTATTGCTGCTGTAATTTTCACTGCTAGTACATAAAACTGTTTAATTTTCTAAAACTACATCACTGCCAAATTCACTCTGACTATCCCATAATATATGTTTGATTTTATTCCTTGCAATACAATGTTTATTAGGGCCAGCCATTTGTAGTGATTATCAAGCGGGTAATAACGCAATCTATGATGTTCGTTCCAACTTCAAGAGAGAGCAGATTCCCAGCTTTCAGACAGTATACTGCATGTCATGCCATCTATGGAGAGAAGGCTTGAACTAGTTTCAGAAAGCTTACCTCTCAGTAGACTGCCTGTCAGGCGTCTGTGAATAAATGGTCACTGCACGCGCAGCCGCCTGGTAAACGACAAAGTATGCCAATGAGTTAATGGTGTATTTACCAGTTCTGAAACCGAACTGTGTGTTATTGAATAAATTGTACTTTTAAAAATATGTTAACTGCTCCTTTATGCAATATTCTATTATTTTAGATATAACTGGAACAATTGAAATGGGTCGATAGTTGCTTGGATCGAATCAATCACCATTCTTAAAGACATGTATTGTGACTAAATTTCAAAATATCTGGAAAAATTCCTTCAGTCAGTATCCAGTCGATCAGCTGAGTTAAAGGGAACTAATATTATGCCAATAATTTGTTTTACGATATAGTTACTTAATTACAAGTCATTAATCTCATTTTTGATCCGTATTGACGATAGTGATTACAAACAATTTATAAAATATACATTTAATGTTAACCTAGTCAATACTTACAATACCACATTTTGTGGTAAAATAATTACAAATGATAGAAAGGTTGTGAACATGTTTCGCCCTTCTTAATGGGCATCATCAGCACAATGGATAATCTTAAAACAAATAATTACAATTAAGAACGTTTACAAATATTGGTCATATAAAATTGGAATGAGATGTTATGATGTTGAAAGTTATTTTCGATATAATGATTAGAAAGTTTGACGTGAATGTTGCAAACAGAAGTTAAAACTATTGTAGTACATTTTTACAATATTGTCTAAAAAATATATATCAGCATTCGTCTGGAATTGAAATGGATCCTCTTCTTTTAATTTTTGGTGAAAGTCAATGTTATTGGTAAATATGTTGGAAGATAGTCCGCCTAGTCAATACTATTCATTTATTTACCTTTCACCTTAACATCTAGTACATGTTTCGAGAATATTATGCATTCTCTTCCTCAGCTAGTGGATTAAAATTCAGTATACAATAAGACCTGACTAAAATACGGGGGCCCCCATTAAAATTCAAAACAGTGAGTATGACAATGTGACACTTAAAAATTTTGGATAGTACAAACATAGAATTAAAATCCCATTTTGTCAAGTACAAATTAAAAACACAATATAGTCTAATTAATGTCTAATTAAATACAACGTCTTGTGATGATATGAATTCACAGTGTCCTTGAAGTTGCCTTGCGTAGTTCAAAAATGTTGAGTTAAGAATGAATGAAATTGCATTAAAACTTGAAATATTGGACACAGCGTCGTATAATGATGTGAATTTACGGTGTCCTAGGAATTATAATACTATCTTGCGTAGTTCAATTGGATTTGTACAAGAATAAATGATGTTGCGTTAAAACTTGGAGTCCTGCCATTATCTTCGGTTGATAGATGTATTATGCAGCCAGGTTGAAAATAGGTTAAAATGGTCTATAAAAAGGAAATGAAATAAAAATTAACAAAAGGCTCCGACATGAACAAATGAGAATACAACGGGGTAAAAATATTAAACCTTACCAGTGTGATGATGTAAATATTACGTGTGGCATGCATGTGTTAGGTAGATGTTGAGGCACCTGATGTTGTATGGCAACTGGTTACAGAATTACATTGGGTTGCGTGTTGGATGGAAGGAGGGGTGGAAGGAACCGCCCCTGATACTACAGTCATACTTCCCCCCTTACACGCTTGACATCATTTGGCCTCTTACTAGGGTATTGGGTTACCAATTTAAATAACTGATTGTCTTCTGCAATGTGTTCATTTAGGTTGTTCTCATTATCAAATTTTTGCAATTTGTAATCTGTAAAATAAAAGGATTAAACTTACGGTTAAGGTTTGTTGATGACGCGTTCGCAATCATTAATGAACAAGAACTCAAGCCAAACGAACTGTTAGACCAATTAAACAACCTTGATAAACATATAATGTTTACAATCGAGTTGGAAGATAATAAAAGTCTAAACTACTTAGACGTAACATTAACTAGAGACAATAAAAACCTGATTTACCAAGTATTTAGAAAACTTACACACACAGATGTTATTAGGAAAGACTCGAACCACCCAGGAGAACATAAGAAAGCGGCATTTTACAGCTTCATCAATAGAGCAGTAAGAATACCATTAAACAGAAATGATTTTAATAAAGAGATAAACATTATACAAGATATTGCCAAAAGAAACGGTTACCCCAAAAGCTATGTCAATAGGATAAAGAGTAAGGTCGTGAATAGACCTAACACCCTACTTGTAAATAAGGAAGAAAAAAAGAAATTCGCTACATTCACATTAATAAACAATCATACAGTTTGGCTAAACTATTTAGAAAACACAATATCCATGTATCCTTTAGGACAGACAATAATAATAATAATTTATTGTTCAATTCGAATAGTGTAAACACCAACAGTAGGTTCAGTAAATCAGGAGTATACAAACTGTCGTGCCAAGATTGCGGAAAAAAATATGTCGGACGGTCAGGTAGAAGTGTGGTGGTACGGTATAAAGAGCATGTCAATGCATGAAAACATTCTAGATACTCTGCAATGTGTGAACACATGCATGAAAGCAACCATCATTTCACAAATATTGAACGTGATATGACTTTATTACATTCATTAAGCAAAGGCAAACAAATGAATGCCCTAGAGAAAGGGGGAAGTATGACTGTAGTATCAGGGGCGGTTCCTTCCACCCCTCCTTCCATCCAACACGCAACCCAATGTAATTCTGTAACCAGTTGCCATACAACATCAGGTGCCTCAACATCTATCTAACACATGCATGCCACACGTAATATTTACATCATCACACTGATAAGGTTTAATATTTTTACCCCATTGTATTCTCATTTGTTCATGTCGGAGCCTTTTGTTAATTTTTATTTCATTTCCTTTTTATAGACCATTTTAACCTATTTTCAACCTGGCTGCATAATACATCTATCAACCGAAGATAATGGCAGGACTCCAAGTTTTAACGCAACATCATTTATTCTTGTACAAATCCAATTGAACTACGCAAGATAGTATTATAATTCCTAGGACACCGTAAATTCACATCATTATACGACGCTGTGTCCAATATTTCAAGTTTTAATGCAATTTCATTCATTCTTAACTCAACATTTTTGAACTACGCAAGGCAACTTCAAGGACACTGTGAATTCATATCATCACAAGACGTTGTATTTAATTAGACATTAATTAGACTATATTGTGTTTTTAATTTGTACTTGACAAAATGGGATTTTAATTCTATGTTTGTACTATCCAAAATTTTTAAGTGTCACATTGTCATACTCACTGTTTTGAATTTTAATGGGGGCCCCCGTATTTTAGTCAGGTCTTATTGTATACTGAATTTTAATCCACTAGCTGAGGAAGAGAATGCATAATATTCTCGAAAGATGTACTAGATGTTAAGGTGAAAGGTAAATAAATGAATAGTATTGACTAGGCGGACTATCTTCCAACATATTTACTGTTACTAAGTCAATACGGATCCAATCCCGACCATCATGGTCAAGATTATTAATTAATAATATTATTAATAATAGTCAATGTTATTGTCGTGTTCACCGCCAAGCAGATTTGAAGAAAAAGATGTGTATAAAACATATGTTCCTATTGTGGAAATTAGGTCAGGAATGAACAATTGGCGTTATTTCTTCAGTTAAACTGGTTAAAACACCTTCAGGTGAGAATACATTGAAATGGAATATACGTTGAAAATTTATCCGATGTACAAGTTGGAATGGTTAACGCTATAACAGTAGTCTTCCAGATTGTTGTGTAAATCTCAATGGTTAGAATCGAATGCCGTGGTGGTTAGAATCAAATGCCGTGGAGTGTCTATCTTGTTCTGTTATTAGCGTTAGTCTAATCATGATATCGAAAATAACTTTCAACATCATAACATCTCATTCCAATTTTATATGACCAATATTTGTAAATGTTCTTAATTGTAATTATTTGTTTTAAGATTATCCATTGTGCTGATGATGCCCATTAAGAAGGGCGAAACATGTTCACAACCTTTCTATCATTTGTAATTATTTAACCACAAAATGTGGTATTGTAAGTATTGACTAGGTTAACATTAAATGTATATTTTATAAATTGTATGTAAAAAATTAGTTACTTAAGCCATAATAATCTTAGTAATTTGAGGAATTTCATTCTGCTACTATATTAAGGACTTTTTCAGGCTTTATCTCTTGCCACCTAAATGGAGCTCTGCAAGTTCCAGGAATTCCATTACTTTTTAACATGCTATCGTACATAGTTTCATTATCACATGAGCTGTTACTGTGTTTCATATATTTGAAGCTATTTACAAAATATTCATTCAATACATCAGGTTCTATTAACATCGACACTATCCTCTGTCCTACCAATTTCAGTATTTATAACTGACTAAGCTGCTTTACATTTATTTTTTGAGTTGTTAATAGAATAATCATTAGCTTGCTTTTTTGCTCCTTTAATTTCTTCACGATAACACTTTTTAATAAAGACATACGTTTCTTTATCATCTGAAGAACCTCCTCTTTTGCTTTAATGTAATAAATAGGGGGTGGATGTTGTTGACCTAAAGAATAACTAAAAATGATCAATACAATGCCTTTAAAGTTACAGAAAAGTGCCATAAAATAAGCAAAACATGACTAAAAAAACTGTTCAAAATGGTTTTACACATAATATAATCCATGTTCTGTTCATTGCATAGCTCTTATTTTTACAAAAATAAATATCTCATCATTTACTTGGAGGTGTATATAATATGGATATAAACATTTACTGGATTTAGTGCCAGCACTCTACCCCCACAACGAACCTGGGAACTCCTTTGCACTCATTACAGATTTCAGATGTTTTTCCCAGTTAAAGTGCTGATGTATAGTCCGTACTCACTTTAACATTGCACAATTTACAAACTACAAGGTGCCCATCTGTCATAAACACATAGTTCTCAAATTCATTTGCTAACTGATTTAAAAACCCACTTTGCAGTGGTTTCACTTTTGTATGTTTCTTGCACAGAACTATTGTATACACTTCGGAGGATAATTCTGTACTTAAGCAGAAAGTTGACTGTTGTTTCCAATCCCTTCTCTTTTCTCTGTTCTTTGCTTTGAGGAACACAGAGGTGAATGACTGGCTGCAGGGCCGGATGTGAAGATTGGGGCTTGAGACACATTAGGAAATATTTTCTCATAATTATACGAATTGTGTTTTTCTGCACATATCTGGGATATACAAGTCTCACAGAACCCTTGTTTAGTCACCTACAACTGCTGATCAGTTTGGTTGGCCATGAAAGATAGTTGATAAATTTACCCATGCATAAGAAAGAATTACAATTTTGTATATTGTCACATGTGGACAATGTATCTGACAATGAAAAATGAAAACCTACAACCTGTTTTCCAGTCAATGACCAGGTCAGGGATGGAATGAATGAAGCTCCCATCTTGCGGCGAGGATAGAAATTGTTCCTGCTGCCAAGGCCTGTCGCACTCGCTCAGGGGCACTGATTAATGACTAACAGATGAAATGAAATGATATTGGAGAGTGTTGCTGGAATAAAAGATGACAGGGAAAACCGGAGTACCCAAAGCCTCCGGTTTGTCCAGCACAAATCTCACGTGGAGTGACAGGGATTTGAACCACGGAATCCAGCGGAGGGAGGCCGACGTGCTGCCGCCTGAGCCACGGAGGCTTCACAATAAAGAATACATGCCTAAATTTTAAAAACTTTAAAATGATCCAAACATTCTTCAAAATGGTATATAATGAACTAAAACCGAAATAATGACAGATTATCCCAAATCTGGTCAATAATGCAAAATGAATGCAAAATAAAAACGTGTTGATATCCTTTGTTATACTGTAGAATGAATATCTGTAACATTGAACAATGTTCTAATGCAAAGGAAAAAAGATGACATTTCAACAACATCCACATCCTAGTAATAAATCATAATTAGATTCCTAATAGTTGCAAGGCAGGGAGTGTACCATTTCCCTTTCTGTTTACTTCATATTTACCTGATGCGTCTATCTTTGTTTTCTAAGACAACATACTCTCATACAGGATCCTAACATTGGCAAAAAAAAGTTCAGTTGCTTCTGATACATTACTGGAGTTTGCTATCATGTTTTCAAAATTTATGTACAGTAATTCATTTCTCAGCTTATCCCTCTTACTGCCACGCCTATTTACAGTAGGTATGCTAAGAATGCCACCTGCTTTACGACCAAATTGCAAGGTTGAACAAGATGACCCATAATTCTCCAAATTCTAAATCCAGATAATTGATTATTGTCCCAAATTTCTCAGAAAGTTTGACTGTATTGATATTGATAGCAAATAATACCAAATAAGAGGTCAGATTTGGGGAAGAAAAACTTTTCCTGGGAAATTAGCACGAAGCAGATTAAATTTTTCAAGTTCAGATCTACAAGAGTTACCTGAAAGACGTAAGTACTCACCTAAGAATGATGTGTTAGGATGTCTTATGATGTGTACTTGCTCGCAGTCAGATGTAAAAAAGGATATTCTGCCTAGTATTTATTGAATTCTTTTAACACTACAAGAAAATCATGTACTTGTTTACACTTTTTCAGTCACTACAATTTTTAACACTTGTGGACCCCCAAGCATAATAGTTGGAGCCCCCATCTGCACTTTACACACTGTAAATGGGATCTCTTTACTGGTCCGCCATCTTTCTTGCTAAACACGGCACATCATTTTAGGTTACGTCCCGGAAGTTTTTCCAGTAGCGCTCCGGGAGAACTTGGATCTGTCGGATGTTGTGCTGGAGATAAGGGGTTCTTTTCTGACATCCACTCATTTTCGAGTTCAAGAATAATGGAAGATGTCAATTTTAACTTCGTCATTTCTTGGTAGAGGAGTTTTCCTTACAGATAATATATGCATTCAGGACCATTCTCGTGAAAATTGATAAGAAAGCCTTCTTCCAAAACTTGAGTGTCCGACGCTCATCTTGGTAAGTGTATAGCATCATATCCAAACTATCAACACCCACTATAAATTCGTTGCACTGGTGTATAATTGTTGGTTCTGTTATCTTCTTAGGGGGTCTGTTCTCTTTCTTGGTTTAGTGGTAGTTTTGCTCTTGGCAATAAAATGCACACACAAGAGCAAAACTGGATGCTTTTTAAAGATTTTTTTCCCGGTAGCAAATTTACTTTTCAGTTCTGAAGGGATATCCTTCCTGTTTTACTAGAGAGTACCTGTGAAGACTGTTCCCTTAGAAAACAAATGCTGGGCCAGACTAATCGTAGTAAAGAAATTGTCCGTTATCACATGATACCTCTTCATTAGGTAGTTGCCTGTCGCCAGTAATTTAGTCACAACAAGAAATGCTAGTCCATGTTTCTGTATATTTTTAATGTGATACTGAGTCACACAGCATCCTGAATTTTATCCCTCATTTGTGATGTTTTTTGTTTGGAAGATACTGCAACAATGATGAATGACTTTTTTTTTTTGCTAGGGGCTTTACTTCGCACCGACACAGATAGGTCTTATGGCGACGATGGGATAGGAAAGGCCTAGGAGTTGGAAGGAAGCGGCCGTGGCCTTAATTAAGGTACAGCCCCAGCATTTTCCTGGTGTGAAAATGGGAAACAACGGAAAATCATTTTCAGGGCTGCCGATAGTGGGATTCGAACCTACTATCTCCCGGATGCAAGCTCACAGCCGCGCGCCTCTACACGCACGGCCAACTCGCCCGGTGAATGACATCTTGTTCCAACAAATGACTTGTCTATGCTAAGGTGTTGGTGGGGAGTGTAATGGTGTCTGAACAAATTGTTGGTGTGATCCATAGGAGGACTGAAGTGAGCACATGATCATATATCCCATGCCCTGGTGGAAACAATGAATCAGTATTCAAAAAGGTGGAAGAATTTCAGTATTAGCTGGAATCTGTTCCTTGAGAACATCATCTAAAACCATGGGACGACTCAAGAATAAGTGTTCCAGTATGAAGATATTGTCGGCATGTGTGTAATTCCCATCTCTGACGATACAGTGATAAAACCTAGGGTGATAATGAGTGTCACTTCCTACGAAAACCTCCCGGAACACATATCTTTGGGGAGAATTACTACCATCACCATCATTCTCATGACAGTTATTTGCTCCATCACTAAGTTCGGAATCCTCCAAGCTCTCAGATATATTCGCAGCTCTTACACGGTTCCCGCCATAACCTCACCACTGTCACCGTCACTGTCCGCGTCATTATTCTCAGAATCACTCCCATTAAAGGGTGAAGTGTTCAAATACTCCACCAATTAATCATTGTTCGCAAACACATCACCGTAAGCATCATGCCTTCCTGCCATTTTCACTAGCTACTCAGTGAAACTTCATAAAACATACACCAAATTCAAGCACTGATAAAACCCGAACAAGCAAATGTAGTGACAATCTGCATGCAATAATGAAAATTCTGTGCTTTTATTATCCTACAACAACCATTTTTCCTCACAACAATGAAACAATACTCATTAATTTGTGTTTATTAAGGCACTAGCGAGAAGAGCGCAGTCACGTTCCCAGCAATTTTAGCAGGAGTGGGGAGGAGCACAATAGCGCTCCTCGGCACTCTGAGGGTTAAAAATATTATCTCACAACATACTAAAGTATTTAAGTTGTCTGTGGTTATTTTGTTTTCCGAAGACACTTTTGAATTTTAACCAGAGATCGCACTGATCAGACAAAGGAGGCTCTGTGACACCACATGTAAAATCACTTTTATGAACATTAGTAATGATATTGTCTAAACAGGAATTTTTCTAGTGGGTTGGTCATTGGAAAGATAGAAGACCTTAAGATCACAAAAATGGACTTTGGCATATGATTGAACTGAAGTGTGAATATTAATGTCTCCATTGTAATAGATTTTATAGTTTTGATACCTTTCCAAGTACTCAGACAAATTATTCCACAAGTTCATAAAGATGTTAATGTCGGAATCAGGTGTTCGAAAAAGAGAAACAATTATCAGTTTAATATGAGTAAATATCACCCCAGGTACTTCAAATAGCTTTTCTACACAGAACTGATCTTAGTTTCAAATAGTGTATTTCATGCTGGTATTTATTTTATTCTCTTATATATTGCAACTCCACCATTTGAAATCCTACTTCTACACAAATATCTAATTACCTTGTATCCTGGGGGAATATAAAAGTCAACCTCTTCCTTTACAAGCCAATGTTCATTTACACAGAATATCAAAAGAGAATGAATTCAGGAATACAGTAAAACCTCGTTAATTCAAAGTCATTGGGACTCAAAAATCGGACTTTGAATTACGTGATTTCGAATTAATTGCCAATTCGTAATTCAGAAGTACCAACCCTTGCCGCATTACAAAATATTCTAGGGCCCGTTACTGCATGCAGTTAACCTTGATTCACAGTTGAAACATTTCAAATGCCATGGAAAAACTATTTCCGAATTGTATCCAACAAGGTGCATTTACAATGTTCAAATAATGCACTTGGATAATTCACTGACAAACAAAACCTCATGCAACAAAAGAAAAAGAAAATCACTCGATTCAAAGACGAGGATAAATGGTGCTGGTTCCCCTGTGCAAATGCATTATTTTTTGGATTTTTCGCATTTTAGATGCCTTGTACATGCACGGAAAGTGCCCGACGCCCTTAAAACATTGTGGCTTATCGAACTTCCCTATGGCGAGGGGAGAATTCTCTCATTTCCGTGTGCATTGCAACACAGTACAATGACTCTCACCCTTTACAATTTCCCGGCTGACACTTTCTCCTTAAATACCATAAGACCGTTTGGGCTCGGCATTAAAAGAAAGCAATGCAGTTTCATCGGCAATGACAATATTGTTCGGTGCCTACGAATTTATTATATGAGCCACGTTTTTTCGTCAACTGTCGGCATCGCCAGTGTACGCGGATTCTGTTTCTCCGCACACTGCCTCTTGCGTGATATTACAGCGTTCCTTAAATACAAAACAATTCCGATTTCGCTCGAACTTAGCAATTATGAAGCACACTGCAGACACACCAAAGTGTGTGAAAGTGCAGAAAGCTACCCCTGCACATTCCTCCAGAAGACGTGTTCTATCATGATGCAGATAAATTTTGAATTAAAATTGCTCTGTAACATACTATTGTTTTAAAATGTAAAGGCAGTTTCAGATTAAAAGTCTGAATTTTGGTAATGGGGCCCGACATTGTACTTCGAATTATGAATTATCCGCATTTTGAATTGAACAATTTAAATAACATGCAAAACCAAATCTCATGTTTCCAGGAACGAGAGCTTCTTTGAATTAGACGGGATTTTGAATTAACCAATTTTGAATTATCGAGGTTCTACTGTATTTCAATTTCACCTAGCTAATTTCTGATGGATTGTAAGTTGATATGGAAAACAGTTCAGTATTTATATAATCTTTGGTAGCGATCTTAACTGTTCATGGAGATTGGTCCAATGAAAGCTTTTCTCTGGTATTAACATCTGTACTGTTTCTTAATGTTACCTTTACCTCATAATTTGCGACTAACAAAATGAAACAAATGATCATTTCAGTAAACTCAAGACATACAGAAAGAAGTTTGATGTATAGACCCATATCAGTTTTATTATTGTGTTGGTGAGGTGATAGTGCCTCATGAAGAACACTAAATACTTAGGTGTTAATGTGATCTTCATTGGGGTAATCATATTAACGAGGTTGTTAAGAAAGGTTACAGGTCTTTTCACATGCATATGAGTATTTAGAAGTTATAGTAAGGATGTAAACAAAAGGGTGTATAAGTCTCTGGAAAGACCGCAGTTAGAGTATGGTCCCAGTGTATGGGACCATCACCAGGACTACTTGATATGAGAATTGGAAAAAATTCAAAGGAAAGCAGCACTATTTGTTATGGATGATTTCCATTAAAGGAGTAATGTTACAAAAATGTTGCAAACTTTGGACTGGGAAGACTTTGGAGTAAGGAGACAAGATGCTCACTATGTGGTATGTTTCGAGCTGTCAGTGGAGAGTTGGCATGGAATGCCATAAGTAGACGAATAAGCTTGAGTGGAACTTAAGATTTTTTTTTGCTATTGGCTTCATGTCGCACCGATACAGATAGGTCTTATGGTGATGATGGGATAGGAAAGGCCTAGGAATGGGAAGGAAGTAGCCGTGGCCTTAATTAAGGTATGGCCCCAGCCTTTTAAAAATACGGAAGAACAATATGAAGATAAAGTTTGAATTCAAGGGGACAAATTGGGGCAAATATTCATTTATACGACAAGAAGTAAGGGATTGGAATAAATTCTCAAGGGAAATGTTCGATAAATTTCCAAGTTCTTTGAAAATGTTTAAGAAAATGTTAGGTAAACAACTGATAAGGAACATGCCAGCTGGACAACAGCCCTAAATGCAGGTCATTGATTGATTTATTGATTGAAAGGAAGAGACTGAAAATCGAGAAGAGTAAAAGAGCTATATTCTACTATGATATGAATTGTATTAAATGACTTGGGATACCTATTAAACTGAGTGGATCAAAAAAAAAAAAGTTACTTGAGTGAAAAGCTTTCAATGTTGTCACCGGTCTTGCACACCCACAACAGAACAGACAAGAAGTACTTACATATCTGTATTTTCAACTACACACTCGCAGACTCCTTTACATCCCTCTCCAAACAGACCATCTTGACAAGCCCGTTCTGTACAGTTGACTCCCTTCCAGCCTTCAGTGCAGGTGCAAGATCCATTGATAGGTGAACAAGTGGCATCATTCCCACATGTACAGTTATTGGTGCAATTTGATCCCCATTTTCCTTCTGGACAGGTCTCCAAGCACTGAAACATTTAATGACTATAGTACTTCTCCAAAAACAATGCTTAGTTTCAAACAAGGAGCAGAAACAGAATATAAGATGCAGTGCTTACCCTCTCTCCTCGGTAACCTGGAAGGCACTCGCACATGCCAGTTATGTGGTGACATGAAGCTCCATTGAAACAGTCACATGGTTGGGTACAATTTATTCCCCATGTTCCAGCAGGACAACGATTTGCACATACTAGACCCTAATAGCAAAGGGAAAAAATATGTATTAAATTATTCATATAAAAAGAGGAAATTGTTTTTGGTCATTTCCAACTTTCCACCATAGGAAGTAAAAAGCAATGGTAAAATGAGAGTGCAGTGTAAGACACTTGTGACAATGGTTGAATAATACAAAGTAATGTTATTTGTTTATGTCCCACTAACTAATTTTACTGTTTTCGGAGACGCTGAGGTGCCGGAATTTAGTCCCACAGGATTATTTTACATGCCGGTAAATCTATCAAAAACGAGGCTGATTTATTTGAGCACCTTCAAATACCACCGGACTGAGCCAGGATCGGACCTGCCAAGTTGGGATCAGAACACCAACGCTTCAACTGTCCGAGCCACTCAGCCCGGCTGACATTGGTTGCAGTGCTTGCTACCAATGTAGTAGAATGCAAAGATCACAGATTATATCATACAACTAGCTATTGTATCTGTCGTAGAAAGGTTAGTTCTTCATACAATTACAGTAATGTATTCTAGTGGAGATCATAGAGGTAGTGGTGGTGAAAGTGGTTATTGTTTTAAGAGGAAGAAAAACTGGACAACCATCCTTTATTTAACCAGAGGGGGAAAAATAGAAGGGGTCCAACACTTTAAAAAATGAAGATAACAGCTAAAGAGAGAGAGAAGGGCCACGAAAGGCATGGAAATGAAGACTCCCTAGGCCTCGTAAACCTAATACCGTTGGGGTCAGAAAAGAACCAGAGTTGACCAAAGTAGGTCAGATAGGATAGATGAAAGTGAGGAGCTTGGCAAAAGTAAGTGGAAGTAATGCCAGGACTCAGCCAAGGGCCCCGTGGTCCCCAACCCACGCTTTAAGTTAAGAGCCCTAGGGTTCTAGTGGAGATGAGCTGCAGCTGAAGAGACAGAGTAAATCTTTACTAACTATAGCTAATCCATGTGATTTTTATTGTTGATTAGTTTTAGGGGCTTAGGACATTGTAACACATCACTGCCATGTACTCCTGTGTCAAAAGTTGTCAGATACGGGTCTTGTGGTGGTGGTGATGGTCAATGTCCATTATATGCTTCTTCCCTTTCAGTGTCTTTCCTGGCTTACCAAATGAAGTTCCTTCAGTCTTGCATTGTCTCTGTTGTACTAAAATTCTCTTGACCATCCTGAAAGACACATTTGTTGCATTTGCTACTCTTTGTTGTACTTTGAACAACTCTATTCTATACTTTTCTAGTTTTATTCTTACTCCCCTCAGCTTCTTTCTTCATAAAACTAGTACATATTGAGAACAACCTCTCATGTTGCATTTTTTTTTTTTTTGGTCATAAACTTCAGTTTAGAATTTACAGGGAGCATAACTCACATGGCAGATGAACAGTAAGAATACACACTGACAATGAACCGATTTGCTTAAAGCTACTGACTGTACTTCTCGATGAAATCTATCACAAGAAGCAGCCCCTTCCCTTCCCACTCCGTATTTCACTAGTACATTAGCTGCTGATCAATATGAGATATGTTAGTTTTAAGTAGTAGTAGTACTTAGTAGTTAGTAGTAGTTTTTCTGAATTTATTACATCATCTGTAATTGGAGAAGTAATGACTGTTGTTGATAATCAAATCAAATCAAATCAAATCAAATCAAATCAAATCAGTTACAGCTGAAAACATCTAAGTGAAATTATTATGGTCACTGTTTATACTCCCCCAGGTAATTGTTTTTACTTTTCTTAAATTGTGAAGCTACAGAATTACACTAAAACCTTGTTAATACGAACTATTCTAACACAAACCCTCGGTTAACATGAACAAAATTTGGATCCCGGAAGAGAATGTATAATTTCTTACGGGAGGTATCCTCCGATAACATGAATTTTGGTTACCACGAACTCTTTCTTAGCCACAGGAGGCTTCATTATAAATCATTTTATGTGAATCATCGACGCTATCCATTGTTAATCACAAAGTTTATACAAGGAGTATTTTTAATACCACCTATTCAATACAATTTATTCCACTATAGTGTGGTTAAATACACGTGGAAATTATCAGAAATTTGAAGGGTACATGTTTCGCCCACTATTTATTGGGCATCATCAGCCTCAATCAATCTTAAAACACACGTGGTCTAAGGAGTCATAAACGTAAAACGTATTGATGAATATTTACGAGTGTTAACACTGTGGATGCAAAATGTTTACAGTACAAAAATATTGAATAAAACAGAACTTATACTAAAATCACTTTGAAAAATTGAAATGTTCATCTAAAATTAACTGTCACACATCGTTTTTAAAAAATAATCCATGTCTGACACTGAAATGGATCTTTTTAATGAAAAGCTTGAACAATATACACTGACTGACAGAGCAAATGCAACACCAAGAAGGAGTGGTTCGAAAGGGATGAAAGTTGGGGAAAAAACAGAGATGGCACGGACGAATAATTGATGTTTATTTCAAACCGATATGCAGGTTACACAATGCGCACGGCATCGACTCAGTAGGATGTAGGACCACCGCGAGCGGCGATGCACGCAGAAACACGTTGAGGTACAGAGTCAATAAGAGTGCGGATGGTGTCCTGAGGGATGGTTCTCCATTCTCTGTCAACCATTTGCCACAGTTGGTCGTCCGTACGAGGCTGGGGCAGAGTTTGCAAACGGCGTCCAATGAGATCCCACATGTGTTCGATTGGTGAGAGATCCGGAGAGTACACTGGCCACGGAAGCATCTGTACACCTCGTAGAGCCTGTTGGGAGATGCGAGCAGTGTGTGGGCGGGCATTATCCTGCTGAAACAGAGCACTGGGCAGCCCCTGAAGGTACGGGAGTGCCACCGGCCGCAGCACATGCTGCACGTAGCGGTGGGCATTTAACGTGCCTTGAATACGCACTAGAGGTGACGTGAAATCATACGCAATAGCGCCCCAAACCATGATGCCGCGTTGTCTAGCGGTAGGGCGCTCCACAGTTACTGCCGGATTTGACCTTTCTCCACGCCGACGCCACACTCGTCTGCGGTGACTATCACTGACAGAACAGAAGCGTGACTCATCGGAGAACACGACGTTCCGCCATTCCCTCATCCAAGTCGCTCTAGCCCGGCACCATGCCAGGCGTGCACGTCTATGCTGTGGAGTCAATGGTAGTCTTCTGAGCGGACGCCGGGAGTGCAGGCCTCCTTCAACCAATCGACGGGAAATTGTTCTGGTCGATATTGGAACAGCCAGGGTGTCTTGCACATGCTGAAGAATGGCGGTTGACGTGGCGTGCGGGGCTGCCACCGCTTGGCGGCGGATGCGCCGATCCTCGCGTGCTGACGTCACTCGGGCTGCGCCTGGACCCCATCGCACGTGCCACATGTCCCTGCGCCAACCATCTTCGCCACAGGCGCTGCACCGTGGACACATCCCTATGGGTATCGGCTGCGATTTGACGAAGCGACCAACCTGCCCTTCTCAGCCCGATCACCATACCCCTCGTAAAGTCGTCTGTCTGCTGGAAATGCCTCCGTTGACGGCGGCCTGGCATTCTTAGCTATACACGTGTCCTGTGGCACACGACAACACGTTCTACAATGACTGTCGGCTGAGAAATCACGGTACGAAGTGGGCCATTCGCCAACGCCGTGTCCCATTTATCGTTCGCTACGTGCGCAGCACAGCGGCACATTTCACATCATGAGCATACCTCAGTGACGTCAGTCTACCCTGCAATTGGCATAAAGTTCTGACCACTCCTTCTTGGTGTTGCATTTGCTCTGTCAGTCAGTGTATATTACATTAGGAGAACAGAATATCAAAAATAAGACGTCAACAGGATAAGAACAAGACGGTTAAAAGCGGTTAAAAGATACATGATATGCTCATGTTTGAGGCCAATATTTAGAATAAGGATGGAAGTAAGTAGTTAAATTGAAGGCGGTATAGTTTAAGACGTCTTGGAAAGTTGGATAAAAATCGTGGTACATTGTGAAGTGCTAAAAAAAACATTGAAGAATTTGCCGTAAAACACTGTTAAAATATCAAATAAAAGCAGGTAGGCTGGACGACAATTTCATGTAACCAGAAAATGCCTCCTGTAGACTGGATGTCCGTAGTAAACAATGTTGTCAATCTGGAATGAAACGGAAAGCTAACTTGACGATGGGAAATTAGGCCGAGAATATATCACTGAAAACTATGTTGAATAATGTGTACTTACTTATTCTCAAGATGTAAAGTATGTCCTAATGTATCTGCAGCGTTAGTCTGTTTGAAGTTCCTACTTCTAGTGTAGTATCGGCGCTGTGAAGGTGTTGGGGAATGCTGAGGGGAAGAGGGGGGTACCGGTAAGCAGAGCCTCACGTGTTGTAGCCAGTATAGGAGGGGCGTTACTTGAAGGAGCAAGTATGGCGTCGGTATTTAACGAAATAGAGGGAGTCTTTCATTCTAAGGATTTAAATATCTGAGGTACTTTATTATGGTTTGGGTTGACCATATTCAATAACTTAGGCATTAAAATATATAGCGGACTTCTGACTTCCGTGTCGTCATAAAGATTACGATCTTTATTATATGTTCTGTCCAAGAAAATGTAAATACTCTCTAATTCATTCAAAAGTTTACCTTTGCCTGTATTCCTGATTATTGTGAGATCTTTTTCTATTGTAGTGAACCGGTGTCCAGTTTCCTTCATGTGGGTGCTCATTGCCGAGTATTTATTATGTTTTTCGGCATTGAAATGTTCCATGTACCTTATATAAAAGCTGCACCCAGTCTGTCCAACATAAGATTTTCCACACTAAGAACATGTTAATCTATAAACTCCTGAACCTGCATATCTATTATTGTCATAATTAATCTTATTATGATTAAAAAATATGTTTTGAGTTGTGTTAATTGTTCGAAAGACTATGTTCATATTATGCTTACTGAAAGTATTCGCAATTTGGTGGACCACTGGGCTACTATAAGTGAAAGTGGTGTACTTAATTCTTTTTGGTTTGTCGGGTATGAGATTCGTGGATAACTTATTTTTGATTTTGTGAATTAAGCGGTTTACCATCTCGACCTTAAACCCATTAAGTCTGGCTAGGTTTCTTATGTAGTTCAACTCATTCCTTAAGCTGGTAGGGGAAAGAGGGATTCTTAGCGCTCTATAAATTAAACTATGTAAAGGTGCTTGTTTCTGGGAGCCAGGGTGTAATGAGGAATTATTTATAGTTATCGGAGAATGTGTAGGCTTTCTATATATTTGAAATTCAAAAGTGTTATTGGTTCGTGTAACTGTTATGTCTAGAAAATTTAAGGAACCCTTGTCTTCATCTTCCTTAGTAAAACTCAGGTTAGGGTTGATATTGTTTAATTTTTCCAAAATTTTGCTACTATTGGTAACATCTTTATCAATTATTACGAATGTATCGTCCACATATCTCAACCATAAGCAAATCCCTTTAATATTAGTTATTTTTGTGCGTTCAATTGAGTCCATGTAAGTGTCAGCTAGGATGCCCGATATTGGGTCACCCATTGCTAAACCATTCTGTTTATAAATTTTTTTGTTAAATGTAAAATAATTGTTGTCCAGAATGAAGCTCAATAGTTTCATGAATTCATCGATCTCCTTTCTACTGAGGCCACTATGTTTACAGATATTATCATAGATGATGTTAACTGTGTCACTAGTCGGAATATTTGGGTACATATTAATCACATCGAAAGAGCATATTGCTTGATTTGGTTGAAGATTAAATTTGCTTAAAATCTCACAAAAATCTATTGAATTCCTTAAGGGTTGCTTGTTATTAAACACGTAATGTCTCTTAAGGAAGCCATGGATGTACCTAGAGGCTTTATAAGTTGGACTGTTGCGGCAGTTAATAATAGGACACATTGGAATATCATTTTTATGTACCTTAGGAAGAGCTCTTGCCAAAGGAATATTCGGATTCATATTTACGAGTTTCTGTTGATCTTGTTCATTAAACAGAAATGTCAAATTCTTTATTATTGTCTTTAAGTTACATTGTATCTTAACCAGTGGATCTTTATTAACAACCATGTACCCATTACTGTTAAAGAAATCCTCTGTTTTTTAAATATGTGTTTCTTTCTCTAAGAGAACTATTGATCCTCCCTTGTCAGCCTTAGTTACCACAATGTTGTTTTCTATCTTAGTTTTTAAATTTTGTATTAGTGTATTAGTATTAGTATTGTATTAGTGTCTGATATCAAATTTAACATTCAAATCTTCGGCTAGCCTAGGAAGTTCATTCTTTATTTCTGTTTTTATGTCTCTTTGTATTTCATACGGGAGTTTGGTACATTACAGAAAACTACAATTGCTGAACAGTTTGGAATTGCTAAGTCTACCTTATCTACTGTGATTAATGATAGTGAGAAAATCATTAATGCTGCTGCATCAGGTTTTGAGAACAAATCTAAACGACTTCTTAGTGCAAAGTATGAAGATGTTTAAGAATTTTTTTTAGAATTTGCATTTGCTTTACGTCGCATCGACACAGATAGGTCTTATGGCGATGACAGGATAGGAAAGGCCTAGGAATGGGAAGGAAGTGGCCTTGGCTCGAATTAACGTACAGCTCAGGCATTAGCCTGATGTGAAAATGGGAAACCACAGAAAACTATCTTCAGGGCTGCTGACTGTGGGGTTCAAACCAACTATCTCCCAGATTCAAGCTCACAGCTGTGTGTCCCTAACCACATGGCCAACCAGCCCAGTGAAGATATAGAAATGCTACTTCTACAATGGTTTAATTATATGCACGCTTCCAATGTACCTTTAAGTGGGCCTAAAATTCAGACAAAAACAAAAACAACATTGCCAAGGATTTAAGGGTAGAATTCCCGGTCCCAAAAGAAACACTAATTTCGTTATTACTGACTGTGGTGAAGTAAATGAGGTTGACGAAGAAGGGGCAAACAGCAGGTTAGATGAATATGACTGTGTGAGAGAAAATTATGCTTCAAGTGATTTGTTCAATATGAATGAAACAGGACTTTTCTACAGTCTCTTTCTCAGTCGAACCCTTTTTATTAAAAGTGAAAAGTGTCATGGTGGAGCTCTCAGTAAACAACGCTGAACTGTTGTACTTGTGAGTAATGCTGATGGCAGTGAAAAACTCTCCATGGGTGATTGATAAGTCCGGGAAACCAAGTTGTTTTTAGAACATAAATAAGGATACACTACCTTGCACCTACTCTCATTGTAATGAAGCTTGGATCGACAGCTCATTTCGTAAGCGTCTTCTTCATTCCAACAGTCCACAATATACGTGACCTGAACTTAACAAACGTTATATTTTTTTTTCCCCTGCCAAATGCAACGAGTCGCCCACAGCCCTTGGACCAAGGCATTATTCCTCTCGTGAAGAGAGCTTATCGGAAATAAATTATGAGAGATGCAATTCATGCCTGTGAAAATAATGTGGCAGCACCAAGTTGGAATGTGTTGGATGCAATAAAAGCTGTAGCTGCTGCCTGGGTATCTGTTCCATCACAACATGTGCAGAATTTCTTTAACAGAGCATGGAGACATAATGCTACTCATGTACGAGAATTTGAGGGTAACGTGGATACCACTTCATCTGATGAAAGGGGTATTCCACAAGACGTGGCAAACACTGGTGTAAGTTTTGAGGAATTCGTCAGTGAAGATGACGATTTTGCCATATATGCTCCAGTAGAAGCTAATGTACAAGCAAGTGCGTCTGATGTGCAAGACCCATCATCTGAGGAAGAAAGGGGTAGATGATCTTATTCTGGCTAGCCTCCAAGAAATTTTAATGGCAGTGAATATTTCAGAATGTTTTGCTGCAACATTTGAAGTGACCACAGAGTTTACGGATGTTATGTATACAACTGGCCGTGACGTTAGCAGGCATTTCCGTACTTGTGAATGACAGATACACATACTGGAATTTTTCTCATTAACACGACTTGTGAGTACCTTGAAAATTGCTTATATAGTGTCATATACTACGAGTATGTACCAGTAGCCTAAAACAAATTCTTTAATATTCTAACTCTAAAATTTGGGTTTTACTATGTAAGAAACAAAATCTTCTTCATAAAAAGGGAAGCAATCAAGGTGATAGGCATTCTAAGAAGAATTTCTCCCACTTTAATCAGAGAATGAAGAGAACATTTAACATACCGTCCATCCAGGAGTACAGTAGCACTGCCCAGTTGTAGGACTACAAGTTCCTCCATTCTGGCAGCGACACTCTGAAGAACATTCTTCACCATGTTTTCCCTCTGGACACAGGCTTTCACATCTGTAAAAAGAAGAGAAGTGGAGCGTGTGATATACACTGGGCATCAGGGTGCATACAACTTGTACAGTGTAAAGAAATAAAATGTCAAATACTGTATCTGCATTAGAAGGCCTGAGCAGCATCTCTCTCTCATGCATGTAAGAACTAGGAGGGAATAACTGATTTATTGTTCTACAATGCTAGTATCAGTTTTTGGGAAAGTATTTAAAGAAGGTAAAACATACTATAAATGCAGTAACAATTTATCTGTAATTATGCCTATAATGAATCACCTTGGTCCTAGAAGTTCTCGGGCTAAATGTTTCCAAACAAACTTTCTCCAGCCCATGCTTTAGTTTATGAATGCTTCAAGGATGACTGAACACGTTTTGACATATTCCAATGTTCTTGTTTGACCCACCTAGAGTTCAGTAATGGCAAGTATCAAACCAAACCCCACGGCAGTACAGGCCTGATGGGTCTTGGTCTACCAAGCTCCTGCTGTTCAGCCCAGACACTGGAAGATTACAAGGTGATCCTAGTCAGCATGATTAATCCCCTTGGCGGTTACTCTTAGCTTTCTAGACCAGGGTCGCTATCTCACCATCCGACAGCTCAATTTTTCTCACACAGGTTGAGTGGACCTTAAACAAGCACTCAGATACGGGTAAAATCTCTAGCCAGGCTGGGAATCTAATCCGAGGTCTCCGAGTTATAGTTAGGCATGCTAACCCTAGACAGCAGGGTTTGATTCAGTAATGACAAGGGCATGTTTATTATTCACCCACAGCTCACCTGCCATCGAAAAGGAGGAATAAACAAAGTTCTGTGCATAGACAGGAAAATCTGCCTCTGAAATATGATATTTTCAGCATATTGTCGTTGCACCTAGAAAAACCACTGTGTGAAAATATTTCAGCTTAGAACTTTGACCAGAAAGTTTCTGTCACCTAAGGTTTAGTACTGCTTGAACTTTATCAACAAATTTTCATTCAAAGTCATACATGTGCTCCTGGTCAGTATTTCTCTCCTCAACATTGTTACATAATGGTATTTTGAGGTGCAACGATGATATGGTGTACAGATGCAAGACCCTAAAAGATGAGCAGTCCGAGTCTAAAGGGGGCGAAGTAAAATTTGTAAGACATTCAGTGTTGCACATGAATGATAATGTCAAAAAAGTCCAGCACCACGTCAACAGTTGCGATATCATGTATTGAAAACAAGAGTTACCATCAAGTACGAGGAATTTGGAAAGACAAATATAAGAGCTTCAACAGGGCCTGCTGCAAGCACATATCAAACTTGCATGGATTATGAATGAGTCTACACTGGGGAAGCTTTTACCTGAATAAACAGCCACTTTGTACATATCAGTCGGTTAGCTCTCATGAGCCAAGCAGCATTTAACTACAACTATTGCTTCTAGATATATTATTGTTTTGTAAGAAATATTATGCAAATAGCTACTTAAGATTAAAAGATGGCACATGGTCAGTGCTGATTAATTCTCTGGGCCAATGTTGCCTTTCTAGACCAGGGTCACAATCTCACTGTCAGATAACTCCTCAACTGTTCTCATGAAGGCTTAGTGGACCTCAAATCAGCCTCAGACCCAGGTAAAGATTCCTGACCTGGCCACAAATCAAACTCCAGATATCTGGGTAAGAACCAGGCTTAAGGAATCTGACTAGCAAAGTATTTACATATGCCAACTGAAATATAAACATAGTGGTTAAGAACTCAATATGGTTGCTCAGGTAAGAGGACAAATTTGTCAGGTACTGACTCGTAAGTTTTCTAAGGTCTCTTTTTATTACTTTCATCTCAATATTATTTGTCTACCAGTTCATCAGAGACACAGTGTAATAATAACTTACAGAGGTCCAGTCCATCCTGGAGCACAGTGACATTCTCCTGAAATATGATGACAGGAGCCACCGTTCCGACATCGGCAAGTTTCACCGCAGTCTTGTCCATAATGCGTAGGTGGGCACTCCTCATCGCAATGCTTGCCACGCCACCCACGAGTGCACCGACAGGTCCCATCAAATGGATCACAAGTTGCATTGTTTTTACACTGGCAGGAGTGTTGGCAGTCTGGACCCCAATAACCAGAGGGACAGGCTGCAATATAAAACATTACTTTATCAGTAATTTGGAAGAACGTATAGCACATTAAAGGTAACAGATTCTCCCAGGGTGTGTGAAAATGCTAGTGAGTGAACAAACAAATAAAACCAATAATAATGTGACTTATTAATCACAAACTCCTTTTCTACTTCTGTGTTTGCTGTCTTCCTAGTCTTTTACTGTGTTACCTGTTTATTTTTACATGCACTTCCCCTCAAGACTGAAGATTTGGCAAGATTGCCTTTTAATGAGTGTTAAGTCCATCCTCTTGATGAAACTGGGAAGCAGAAACCAGCTTAATGGAGGCTCAGAGTAAATGGAAGTAGAAGAACTAGGATTGACGAATGGAAAAACAGCAGTGTACAAAGATATAGAGTGTGTCCTTGTCTTTTCTTTTGCAAGTGCTTTAATGTACCACTGACTCAGGTCTTTTTTTTTTTTGGACAAGGAAGCGATCATGGCCTTAATTAAGTTACAGCCCCAGCATCTGCCTGGTGTGAAAATGGGAAATCAAGGAAAACCATCTTCAGGGCTGTCAATGGTGGAGTTGAAATCCATCACCCAAATGCAAGCTTACAGATACATAACTTAAACCACAAAGCCAACACGCTCAGTTGACTTATTCGTCTTTGCGTTTATTCTCGTCTCTTCTTTCTGCTGTTCCCTCTTCCAACACAGATCTGTCATTGTATCTAACCTACTATATTACAGTGTATGTTCCTAATAAAGAACAATAGGGATGCATCCAAAAGACAAGGAATAAAATAAGCAGTCTGAACTAAAAAATAATTTAAAAGATTGTTTGATGTATTAAACATAGTAAAAAAACAGGAGAACCATAAAAAACTTCTAATAAAAGCATTAAAAATTAATCATAGGTTCTTCAGTCTTATGTTTTCTTTCTTAGGTAGTATATAAATTTGTTAATTTATAAATTATTTTTGACAGACTGAAGAACTTAACAGTTATGAATGTTGAAAGGTATGAAATAGATTGGAATCATGATGTAAATGAAAATCCACAGCCCGTTTCCAGTCATTTGACTGGGTCAGGAATGGAATGAATGAACCCTCCTTCTAGCGGTGAGGATGGAAATTGTGCCAGCTGCCGAGGCCTGCCACATTCCTTTGGGGCAATGATTAATGAATGATTAATGAAATGATATTGGAGAGTGTTGCTGGAATGAAAGGTGACAGAAAAAACCAGAGTACCCAGAGAGAAACCTGTCCCGCCTCTGCTTTGTCCAGCACAAATCCATGGAGTGACCGGGATTTGAACCACGGAAACCAGCGGTGAGAGGCTGGTGCGCTGCCACCTGAGCTACGGAGGCTCCCTGGGATCATGTGCATAGTGATAAACAAGAGTATAATTCCATCAATAGATTCCCTGCAGTTTGCCTCTTCCACACAGCAAAAACTCACAAGATATCATGCCTATTAATCTGGACTGTGAAAGCATCAATCTACACTTTAATAATAATGTTATTTAATGTTATTTGCTTTACGTCCCACTAACTACTTTTTAAGGTCTTCGGAGACGCCGAGGTGCCAGAATTTAGTCTCGCAGGAGTTCTTTAACGTGCCAGTAAATCTACCGAAATGGGGCTGTCATATTTGAGCACCTTCAAATACCACCGATCTGAATCTACACTTTATTGTTATTTCAAATGTCCAAGCAATTCTCCATTACCACGTCGACGGCTCCAAGTATTAACATCGTAACTCTTCCTGGTACAATTATTGTAACTACAGTTATGATTGTAAATTGTGCTATTATTCCCCCTTGAGAAAACATTAAGATGTATTATTGCTGCCATGTTTGGGGCGCTGCAGGTGCAATTTTTATGTAGGGGAAAAATACTGAAGTAATGGCTTTGGCAATGATCGTAATGCATTTTGACTATTTTTGGACTTACAATGTTAATACTTTGAACTGTGGATATATTTTCCATGTAGGCTACTTATGAAGAAGTATCATGACAGAGAAACTTTGTCAGAGTTAAAATAAGAAATTTAACCTTTACTTATAATTTAAAATATAAGCTTGATTTCCCTTTGTAATTATACATAAGATATTCTAACTCTATTAGGTACTCCAAAAACAAAATAATACACAGATACTTACAAATACTACAAGTTGGTCCACCATAACCTGTCTCACACTGACACGTATCAGGTGCTACGCATGTCCCATGAAGACAATTTTCTGAGCACACAGGCAAACAGCGTTTGCCAGATGTGGATTTAGTATATCCCTGGCAACAATCTTCAATAGGACGAAACTTCTCCAAAGACTGTAATGAGAAATAAAAAACTACATTAATAAATGAATACTGAAGTGAGTGGTTTGCCACACTGAAAAGAACAGGTTTTTTAAATAATGTTATTTGCTTTACGTCCCTCTAACTACTATTAAGGTCTTCGGAGACGCCGAGGTGCCGGAATGTAGTCCTGCAGGAGTTCTTTTACGTGCCAGTAAATCTACCGACACGAGGCTGTCGTATTTGAGCACCTTCAAATACCACCGGACTGAGCCAGGATCAAACCTGCCAAGTTGGGGTTAGAAGGCCAGCGCTTTAACCGTCTGAGCCACTCAGCCCGGCACAGGTTTTTTAAATTTTTTATGACAATGGGATGAGAAAGGGCAAGGAGAGGGAAGATAGCGGCCATGGCCATTAAGGTACCAAGAGATCTGTAAATAAATGATAGCACACCTTGAAAGAGGCAACGGTATGTGGATGACAGAGCCAAATAAGGAAACTAATAGAAGTACTGTTGGGGAATAAGGTAAAAACTGCAGTCAAAAAGGGAAACAAGATAAAATGAGCTCTGTACTGAGCAAGAATGCACGGAGATCCAAGTGAAATAATGGAGAAATTTTCATTTCAAAGGGAGGAAACATTGCAAATCAAAAGAACAGTTGAAGCAGCAAAGAAGATGTCTAGCAGACAGAATAGCTAAAGCAAACTTGCAGATTTATGTGACTTGATATCATAACCGAATTTAACGTTTGATGTAAATCATAACCGAAGCCACAAGACCTTCAATTTTACATGGAATATGAACCACAGGAATAAGAATTTCCATTTTTAAAAATCTTGCATGCAATGGCCAGTATTCAAACTGCAGCCACCTAAGTGAGAAGCCACTGATGACGTAACTCAGCTACCACATACATAAGAATAGCTGAAGATGAAACTAAGAAACTCTTGTGTAATACTGTACAGAACAAGAGGGAGGACAACAAACCCATTGGATCAGGAGAGTTTCCTGGTGGAAAGGTAATAAAAAAGAGAGAAAGAAATGTGTGTAAGAACTCCTTTGATACTTAACTTTAGAGCCGCTCACACAGTACAAATTGCACATCTGGCAGCTGCTGAGCTAGTGTGCACTGCATAGTGGAATTGTGACCCCTAAATCGAAGTCCAGGCAGGGGGAAGTGAAATACTCATGGTTGAGGCTGTAGCAAGGAGAGGGCGCTCATAGTTTCCCTTGTTTACAATAAGATCATACGCAAATCTTGACTTACTTATTTGTATGTCTAAATGGAGAAATTTTCTCTCAGAACACTGACGAACTTCATCACATGTTCAATGTACTTTTGAGATCATTTTCTGTGTGTAGCAGATGTGCCAGAACATTTACAATTAGAATGTCTGGATTTGCAGTGTAATACTCAGCAGCAGGACATGTTTTATGCAGAGAGGTGTTTTCCTGCATGTTATTGTCCTGTTCCTCATGCTAGACTTTCCCCTATTTGATTGAAAAGCCAAAGTGTTGACCATGTTTGGGGTCTACCCTGTATAGGAATGTTTTTTCCTCAGTCATGGTCAGGTCTGATGAATGCAAACCTGAAAAACATTTTAAGCTTTCCATTATTCTGACAATATCGTTTCTGACATTAACAACATCACTGCAAGATAAAACCAGAAAATTAAAAAATATAGAATGTTGTAGTTTTATTATTCCAAATGCACCATATATGAAATAGACTATGCCTACAGTTGATTGGATACCATGCACCACTACACAGCTGGCATAGAATGAGACAATAAGGAAGGAGAGTGTGAGAAAGAGCGTATCTTTGACGTAGGGGAAGGGTATTTCCCTTCCTAAATGAGCACTCTGCACACTTTACAGTGAACTGCACAATGGTATCAACAGTGAGTGGCTCTGCTTTACTGAAATAAATCCACTGGATTACATGAAAATAACTTAAGAACCTGGAAAACTGTTAACATATAGTTATGAATAAAATCTGGGAGAAAATTAAGTGGTACCCAATGACTGAAAGTGTGAAATACTCATTCCACTGTATAAAGGAGGACAACAGAAAAAATGTACAACCTGTAGTGCTATAACCCTTTCATCTAGAGAGCAGAATAAGGAACTCTGTTGAACCTGAACTGGATGAACAGTAAGATAGATTGAAATCAGACAAATTAACCACAAAGTTAAACTGTAATAATGGTATTGGTTTTACATCAAACAAACTACATTTATATGGTTTTTGGAGATGCTGAAGATGCTTGAATTTTGTCCTGCAGAAGTTATTTTACATGCTAGTAAATCTAGCGACACAAGGCCGACTTCAGCACCTTCAATATCATTGGACTGAACCAGGACTGAACCTGACCTAGTTGACCTCAAAAGGCCAGCATTCTACCATCTGAACTACTCAGCCTGGTTAGAGTAAGAGAATGGTCTTTGAAAAGTACTGGGAGAAAAAACCATAACATTTTGGACATCAGAAAGGCCCATTCACCATACAGGAAACTTTGGGAAATGTAAATCGAGGGAGGGAAGTCAAGCTGGTTTGAAACAGGAAACACAATCCAACAATGAAGCTGTCTGTCACAACTTTTCATTCTTGTAACGAATGGCATTGTAAAAGTAATAAAAACAAGATGGTACGAGGAAACAGAAGCAGAGGTATCTTACAGAACAAACTAGACCACAGACAAAATGAATTTCAAATAATTTGACTGATGAAGACACACTTGGGTTAGTGGTGCGTAAAAATTCTGAAACAGTCCACTTGAGAGTTGGAAACTAAGAGATATTGTCAAAGACCATAAATATTTAGGTAGTTCCTTTTTCTTGGATACCCTAATATCATAAAACAAGAAACTGACCACCAGAAACAAGGAGCTTCTAAATTCTATCATTCTATAGCTTTCCAAAACATATCCTGTACCAATGTGACTGGACCAACTAATGGTCATCTGCAGACAACTGAAATTACCAGAAAGTAAAATAAAACAATAATAATACTAAGGATATATCTCAGCAAAAGAAGAAGGTTTGGATGGATTCGCGTTCAGTTTCAGAATACAAACGGAAATGTACAAATAGGGGCGAAAACAAAGTGATAACGGTCCTCCAGGGTGGATTTTTATCACAGTTGGAAAGCTTCAGTATGGTGTATGTCATCCACGAGCATTTGTCACAGCCTGGCACCTACATGGCATGCTCCGTATAAGTCGACAGAGATCACGTTGCAGTATCAGGTCCCATTCTTCAATGAGAGCCTGTTCGAGGTCTTCGAAAGTCTGGTGGAACAGGACGCCCACGAACACTTCTGTCAAGCCTATCTCGTACATGCTCAATCGGATTAAGGTCGGGACTCACTGAAGGCCATTCCGTCTCTTGAATGTCCAGTTCTTGCAAGACAGTTCTGGTGATGCGTGCTACATGAGCCCTGGCATTGTCGTGCATGAGTACGAATTCAGGGCCAACACTGTATGCAGCAACCAATACATGCTGTAGCAGTATCTGCTCAATGAACCCCGCAGCGGTAATACTACTACGGCCGACGACAAGATCCATACGGCCAGCAATATTGATGCTACCCCACACCATCACAGAACCTTGTCCGAATCAGTTGCCTTACTGGACAACACTTGACATGTACTGCTCACCACGATCTCTCCATACACGGTTATGTCCATCACGCTGTGTCAGGGGAAATCTGGATTCGTCTGTGAAACACATAGGTCTCCACGGGCGAAGTTGCCAGTTGACGTGGGTACGGGCAAACAGAAGGCGAGCTGTGCAATGTCGCTGCGTTAAATGGGGCAGGATGTCTGCATTGTAAGGACACTTCTTTTAACCTGTTCCTTACTGTCTGATCAGACACCGTGACTCCAGTGAAGTCTTGTTGCAGTTCTCTCGCAGTTGATGAACGACTATGCAACACAAAGACGGTCAGATATTGGTCATCCTGTGGGGTTGTCGTGCATCCATGACCTTGTTCAACCCTTCTTGTGAACTGCCCTGTCTCATTGTAGCAATCCCACAAGCGTTGAATAACTGACGGAGAGACATTGAGATCCACAGCAACAACGAAAAGTCCACCCTTCCTGGATCAAAGTGACGGCCCTTGAGACTTTAACCTCGTTAAGATGTCTCGTGGGATGTGCTGACTTATAAACAATGTGCTCAAATGACCGCAGTAGTCTGTGTACTTCACGACACATGGACGCACCGCTATTCACTTTGTTTTGAGGGGTCACCTGACAGTTTAATGCATGGCTACACCTGCAGATGGAGTACAACATACCCTGAGTAGCTAAGGTCTCAAGGTATGCTGTACGACCACTGGAACCCCATCTACCAAATTAACATACCAGAAGTACCGGGCGAGTTGGCCATGCGCGTAGAGGCGCGCGGCTGTGAGCTTGCATCCGGGAGATAGTAGGTTCGAATCCCACTATCGGCAGCCCTGAAGATGGTTTTCCGTGGTTTCCCATTTTCACACCAGGCAAATGCTGGGGCTGTACCTTAATTAAGGCCACGGCCGCTTCCTTCCAACTCCTAGGCCTTTCCCATCCCATCGTCGCCATAAGACCTATCTGTGTCGGTGCGACGTAAAGCCCCTAGCATACCAGAAGTTACAAAACAAGTCCCCCTAACTTTTTGAACTGTGTATTTTTCCATTTGTTTCATGAACACAGACAGGTCTTATGGCAATGATTGTATAGGAGAGAGGGCTAGGACTGGGAAGGAAACAACCGTGGCCTAGTATCTGCCTGCAGTGAAAAAATGGGAAACCATGGATAACCATCTTGGGGGCTGCTAAAAGTGGGGCTCAAATGCACCATCTTCTGAATGAAGACTCACAGGAATGTGACCCAAACCACATAACCCACTTGCTCAGTCCCACTGAATAAAACAGGATTTAGTTTTTTTTTCCATAAGTTCTATTTCAGTAAGTATATTTATTTGATGAAACAAATTCTTGCTGTACTTTCAATCATTATTTTCACTGTATATCTATTTTATTCTTCTCTCTTGTCTATTTTCATTATTTTCATTGTTTTTATTTTTTTTACTGGTACTGTATTGGGCCTCCTGTCTGTGTATGTTCAAATAAATAAACAAAAACTAAAATAAAATACAGGAGTATATTTATTGCCTGTCTTGCCTACCAGCCAGCCATCAGCCCAAAAACTGATGGTGGCACTAAAATACTAGGCAAGATTAGGAGTGAGGTACGGTAGTTTCCTATTATTTTCCTCACTGGGCCAGGAAGTGCTATTACAGCGTGACTTACGAGAACAACTCCTTTCATGTCAATCAGATGCACTGGTCATGCTCCAAATGTCATTACTCAACACCACTCATACCTCAACAGCCTCCATATTGTCACAGCTATTAATGAGACTGGGACTTCGGTGGAAGCTACATTTTTGATCCAGCCTGTGCCAAGAGACAAATACTGAATCCATTTAGAAATGGCAACAGGGGACTTGCAGATGCAGTGCTGTATATATATATATTTTTTAAAGCAAGCTTAGAGATTTACATGATTATCACTAAGAATGTCTGATCAATTGGAGGGGCTTTTTGAATTTTGGAAGTCCCACATTCATTAAACAAGACTCTAATCACAACACTTTGATGAGAAGCGAGCGACAAGACCGCTTTACTACCACGGCATGTGTGCTATTTATATGAATCAAGCCCGCATTGCAGTTATAGAACAAAGTGGAAAATTATAACAAGTTAACGAGCGCACCTGGTGGCCACGATCATTACGGCGTTGAAGTCTAAAAGGTCTGACATCGTGGTTAGCCGGTGCGAGTCCCATTCGTCTAAAAAAATGTCACCATCGGAATGTTAGCTGGCAGGATGGGGGAGGTGGTGGTACACAATTTCTAATCATTAGACTGCGTGCTAAAAGCCTGGATTAAATTCCAAACCTCTCTGCAGTGCTCATATGGAGTGAGGGCACATGACGCTGTTGATGGTGATTCGTCCATCAGATCGGGATGTTAAGCCTTGACCAGAGCCCTTGGTGCTATTCGACAGGAGTAGGCTATGTGCCAGAACCAGGTTTCACCCTCTCCCTTCCTACTATCATATATCACGTCGTTCATTTCATCTCATTAACTCCTCTGATAAGGTTGACATCAGGAAGGCCATCCAGTCATAAAAACCTGCCACGACACATTCATCTCGCCTCATACCCAACCCCGTAGAGATATGGGACAAGGGCTGGACAAACAAACATGAGCCGTTAGCTAATACTTGATTAATGCCTATTGCTTATATCATTCAGAGTCCAGCTTGTTAACTGAATGGTCAACAGTGAGGCCTTCAGTTCAGCAGGTCCCAAGTTCTATTCCCGGTCAGGGTTTTTAATCGGATCTGGTCAATTCTTCTGACTCGGGGACTTCTCTTCATGCATACAATACTCCACACCACCGACAACCACAAAAATACTATAATCTATCAGCTTCATTGTCCGTATTGATGAATTAAGAATGTAAGTATGAACTTGCAAACCACAAAAATATGAAACAGTAGATATATCCCTCCACACAGGGTTACTTTCAGGAAGAACATTCGGCCTTTAAACATGGCCAAGTCTTCATATGCACCACAGTCTGAAACAGAGACCCCACCAGGATGTGGTAAAAGTCATGGAAAGAAGAAGATGGTATCGTTAATATAGCATATGAAACATATAAGAATGATAATTTGGGCATCATTCATACGGTTCATTCATGCAATTTAATTTATGGGGTGAAATTCATGGTGTTCATCGTCTTACTGTACACTGTATAACCACCAACATGTATGGGAGTCTACACTGATGGGTTTGATTAAGGCTTCTTCATATGCTGCGTTTAAAAAAAAAAAATGGTTTGCTGGCGAGATGTAGTGTTTACAATGCACTATGTCTTCTAGTATGGGCTAGAGTAATGTTACTTTCACTGATATGTCTCAGTCTCATCCTTGGCTTTGACAATATGAACGTGACTGAGGTATGAATGATGCTAGTAATACCATGCAGCCAATCCCCGTTAAGAATGGTGTGAAAATATTGCTCATAGGTTCTGTTGGTGCATTCATTTCAGTGGGCTTGGCAGACTGATATGTAATAGCAACTTCTGGCTCGGTGAGTAAAGCAACAGGAAACTACCTCACTCCTCATTTCCCTAGTACGCCTCTTGAGTGACGCCTAGGCTATTTATGACAGCTGTTGGCAGAGCTGTGGAGGATCAAACCAGGCTTCAGGCTGAATACCAAAGATACACAGCCATGCTACACGAATTCCTAACGATCTGTTTATCGTTTTCCTGATCTTGAAAAAAGAGATTTGAAATTAAATGCCCATGGTCTATTATGCTGACACTTTCTGACATGCTAGTTGTCTTCATTAACAATACTTCACATTCTACAACATACTTAAAATCCCACAGGGGAAGTTAGGATAAAATGCATAGTACTATAGTATTATTCAATTATTCATGTTGTGTTTCTGTGCTTCGTCATACGTGCAGCCCCGCAATGAGTGTCAGGATAGCTTGGAGGATGGTTATGAATTTCATGTTTTTGGTCCGTATTGAACAATATATAAGTAATAATAATAATAACTTAAATGTTTCCACCTTTTCAATACAATATATTCACAAATTTACAAAATTATACGGTACTAGTTTCGACCCATCTAGGGGTCATCATCAGCCGTATTGAAGCAAAGATCATTTGTGGCGAATTTCGCCACAAATGATCTTTGCTTCAATACGGCTGATGATGACCCCTAGATGGGTCGAAACTAGTACCGTATAATTTTGTAAATTTGTGAATATATTGTATTGAAAAGGTGGAAACATTTAAGTTATTATTATTATTACTTATAGCTTGGAGGGGCGAGGCTTCACACGAACCGATCCCACCGTTCAGAGTTAATGGTGTGTTGAGACTATTCCAGGCTTCAGTTGCGCCCATTCCTAACTTTGACCACTCATTCTTCTGCCATTTCCTCTTTCTTAAATGGAATTAAATTCGATATTGGAATAGTTTAAATAGGTTTTCACTAACCATTAAGATATGAATTATGGAAGTTTTAAAGCAGTGATGACAATCTGACTGTAATCTAAAAATTAGTCCAATTATACACAGTTTACAGTGATGTATCAACATTTGACATAACTAATATGAGTAAGTGAATTTCCTCACATGTGTCCTGTAAATGGTCTTGAAGTTGACTTTGTACTTGGAGCAGCGAGGTGGGAAGTTGAAACACCATGTGTACTCTCGCACCTGGTATGGCTTTGACTCGGAAACACGCACAGTCAAGGTATACCTGCAAACAGAGAAAGTTTAATTTTACTCTCCGATTTATACTAGAAACTGGTTACTGCTCCTGGAATATGTTATGCTATTGAGTAGGTTACAAAATTAGAGTTCATTCAAACGTCTGAGAATATCTTAAAGTTAAAAATAACATCATTTGACACTTTACCAGCATTGTACAGAGTCTACAAAAATGTTACATACATACATACAGACAGACAGACAGACAGACAGACAGACAGACAGACATACATACATACATACATACATACATACATACATACATACATACATACATACATACATACATACATACATACATACATACATACATACATACATACATACATACATACATACATACATACATACATACATACATACATACATACATACATACATACATACATACATACATACATACATACATACATACATACATACATACATACATACATACATACATACATACATACATACATACATACATACATTACATCCATCCATCCATCCATCCATACATACATACATACATACATACATTATAGACTGTTACACCTTTCAGTATTCAGTCTGCAAGCCTTTGTGAATTTACTAACAACTGCCACAATCCTCTATCTGTACCTAGTTCTGTGGCCTCCTGTAGTTATATGCCTCTTATCTTTCAATTGTTAGAAACAGAGTCTAACCACCGTTGTCTTTGTGTCCCTCTACTTCTCTTACCTGCCATAACAGAGTCTCTTATTCTCTTAGGTAACCTATCCTCCTCCATTCGCCTCACATGACCCCAGTTTATGCATACAACTTCATCAGTCAACCAATCACTAGTGAGCTGCATTTAGAGCAGATTCCCTATCTGTTTTCCTAACCTTTTCTTAAATAATTCAAAATAATTTGGAAATTTATTGAACATCAGCATCCATCGAGTTCATTCTTAACTTATCCTTTATCTCCCTCCCTCATTCTGAGTACCTTCCTGCCATTGTTCCCACCTCTTTGTACCAGCAATAATTCTTGCTGCTTTCATGTCTGAATAAGATATCCTGAGTCCACCCAAGCTTTCACTCCTGTAAAGCAAAGTTGGTATGAAAACAGACTGATATAAAGATAGTTTCATCTGGAAGCTGACTTCCTTCTTACAAAATAGTGCTCTTTGAAACTGAGTTCACTGCATTAGCTTTGCTGTGCCTTGATTCAATCTCATTTACTATACTGCCATCCTGGGAGAACAGACATCCTAAATACTTTAAATTATCTACCTATTCCAGCTTTGTATCCCCAATCTGACATTGAATTCTCTTTGACTTCTTACCTACTGACATCAACTATTAAAATAATTTTCATGTCATACTCATTGCACCTATGTTGAAGTTCCAAGATATTAGACTGCAGGCTTTCGGCACAAGCTGCCATTAAGACCAAGTCGTCAGCATAGGCCAAACTGCTTATTACGGTACATTTTCACTTACCTGAAACCCTTCCTGCCACTTAATGCCTTTCATTGGATGATCCATGTAAACTTCAACAAAGGTAAGAGATTACAGCCTTGTCTAACCCTTGTAAGTACTTTGAACCAATACTCATTCTACCATCAATTCTCACTTCTGCCTAATTGTCAACATAAATGCCTTGGATACATTTTAATAATCTACCTTTAATCCCATAGTCCCCCAGTACGGTAAACATATTTTTCCTCTGTACTCTGTTGTATGCCTCCTCTGGAGCTACGAAACATAAATGCTTATACATCTCATAAGATTTTTCAGTTACCTGGCGCATACTCAAAATCTGATCCTGACAGCCCCTCTGTAGTCTGAAACCACACTGGTTTTCATCCAACTTCCTCTCAACCTTCCTTCCAAAATGTCAGTGAACACCTTGCCTGCTATACCGAGTCATGAGATACTTCGATAGTTGTTGCAATCTTTCTTCTTCCCTTTCATATAGATACGTGCAATTACTGCTTTCGTCCAATCAGAAAGTACCTTACTAACACTCCATGCTAACACTCCAGTTGAATCATTTGACGATGGTGAGGCTAACTTGTTATGTTATGAGCTAAAAGTTATTGACGACTGTCACATTGCCTTTTCGACTAGAATCTCAATAAACCCATATTCTTAACAATGTTTTAGCATTGAATCAAATTAAATTGCACCTCTATGGACCATCTCAAACATCGTTCATCAACATTCAACTACAACTTCGTATTTTTTCATCAAAGTGAACCACAACTTCACCATATGCCATTGACTTTCGACTTTTATCTTATGTAAACAAATAATTACAGGTCACTTGACCATCCTTCGACATTATTTTATTCAACATTATTTTTTGAACAAATACGATTTTGATAGTCATTTACGTCATTGTCCAATTGTAACCGCTGGTCGGTCAACAATTTTATAGCAATCTTATCACTTGTTTATAACAGACTGTTGCTTTGTTCATTTTAATTATAATAGTAGCCTTCTATGTCAATAATGCAAATACTTTCACCAATTGTAAACTCCTCACTCATTGCAATATCTTTAAAACCAATATTGTACAAGCCTTTTACCATATGTTAATTTTAGTTCAAGTCTCTCCAAGGCTTTTTAAAAATTAGTTTTATTTTATTCATATGTAAATCAGGTGCCTGATTTTATTTCAAGGGTGAGGCAATGGCTGATGATGCCTATATACAAGGTGAAACATGTATCATTTTAGTTCACATGTTAATGTAAATCAACAAAGACAAGACTTAATTTATTAATTTGACCACCTAATCAATACAATAACTTATTGTTATTATTCCAATTAAGTGGTATGTTCCGAGCTGTCAACGGAGAGATGGCATGGAATGACGTTAGTTAATAAGTTTGAGTGGTGTCTTTAAAAGTAGGAAAGATCACAATATGAAGATAAAGTTGGAATTCAAGAGGAAAAATTGGGGCAAATATTAGTTTATAGGAAGGGGAGTTAGGGATTGGAATAACTTACCAAGGGAGATGTTCAACAAATTTCCAATTTCTTTGCAATCATTTAAGAAAAGGCTAGGAAAACAACAGAAAGGGAATCTGCCACTTGGGCGACTGCATTAAATGCAGATCAGTAGTGATTGATTACTCTCCGTCCT